>NC_067403.1:223001920-223601920 GCF_016432865.1 Antechinus flavipes | reverse complement strand
CATTCATCTAGATACTCAACATTTATTGATGTCTTTTTTCAGTTATGATGACCAGAAATATATTAGACATCCCAGATGCCATTTGACCAAGGCAAAATACAAAAGAGTTATCACTATTTTATTCCTGAAAGGTACCCTTCTTTTATTCAGCAAAGGATATCGCATTACCATTTTTAGCTGCTGAATTATATTGCTGACTCATATTGAGCTATCAGTCCATTAAAAAAGAAAACAAACAAAAATAGATTCACTGCAGAGAAATTGCCATCCAACAACCCTGCATTTACAAAGCATAGCTTCATATTATTAGATATAGCCCAATTTCTAGCTGGTTAATTTTTTTTTAGATTCTGATTCCATCATCCTGTATATTAAGTATCCCTCACAGCTTGCATCATCTGCAAATGGAAAGCATGTCAGTTATGCCTTTATAAAAATTGTTGAGAAGAATATTGGCCAACAGAAAGTCAAACACAGATTCCTGGAACTCTCATCTAGAAATATCCTGATGTTAAATTGTCATTGAGTATTCTTTGATTACAGCTTTTCAATCTCTTCTGAGTCCTTCTAACTGTAATATAATCTAGTTCATTTAATCCATAACTTCCAAAAAGAATTGAATGAAATATTTTACAATTATATTATGTTTGTATACATTTATTCCCTGTCTATAAATTTAGTGACCTAATTTCCTCAAAAAAGAAACAATATTTTTGCTATGATACATATTTTTGATAAAGCCATTCTCATTTATTGTAATCATTATTTTCTATATCTTCATTAAAAATCTCATTTAAAGGTCCTTTTTAGGATTTTGATAGGAATTGAGAAGGTTCATTACCTTATAATTAGTAGTTTCTGTTGTCACCCACTTAAAAAATGTGACATATGTCCTTTGTAATTCCTATCCCATATCTTGGTTTTCATAACCTTTCAAATAGCATTTACTATAAAACCACATCTGCCCATTCTTTAGATACTGAGAATATAGTGTTGTTGTTTTTCCCCTAGTTCATAAGATAAATTCAACAAAACTGACTTGGTACATTTTTATGTCCCTACTTAATAACAATTTCCTGTTAGCCACTTCTGTTATTTTGAAAATGAAAATCATCTTCTTTGTATAAAAAACAAAAGAAACAAAATAGAAATTGATCAATTCTGTTTTTTCTGTTGCCAGTTATCATCATGACATCCACTCCAAACAGTAGTTTTATCTCTTCTTTTATCCCCCTTTCTTCTCTAAAATAGATAAGAAACAATTCTGAGTCTTTTGTATTATTTTCCAGTCTTCTCTCATTTGGAGTTTTAATCCTTTTGATACTATTTTTGAAAAACAGTGTCATGCTTTTTAAATTCAGTCTATCCTTTGTTACTTACCTTATTCCCCCTTTCTATATACATTTTTTTTAAATTAATGAGCTCCTGGCACATCTATGTTGTTCTCGTCAGACAATCTCCATTTTCGTTTCTAACAAAAATGATTTCCCTTTGTATCTTCAGAATTTCATTTTGGATAACTTTCCATCCTTCCTGGACTGACTTCCCCTATGGAACTTTGTTCTATGTGATCTAACCTATCCTTTCTCTGAACTCTATGAAATCTTGTTTTTCCAAACTCGAAAGTACACTTTGGTCTAACAAGTCAGTGATCTGATTGTACACAGATGGCTGATTAAAGAATGACTCCCACATCAGTAGCGAGTCATTTCCTGTCTGTTAGAATATAATCAAATTTGTTTCTGCGTGTGTGATGTTTTATGCTGCTTGCCATGTGTAATTCCTTGCAATTATTTTTTTTTAAAGAGAATTCATAACATATAGGCATGGGAATTCTAGAGAATGCAAGTTTTCAGCAGCTCTTATTCTTTTTCTCTGATTCACATTTTCCAATTGATTCCTCATCATCCTCACTTATTAGCACCCTTGCATTAAAGTCATTAAATCAAGGCATATGCTGATTTTCTTTTGAAGATCTGAATAAATTCTTCATAGAATTTCTCTAAGTTTTCATCTTCTGCAACATATGTTGGCACACAAGCTGCAATCATTTCCACTGAAGTCTTTTTTGCAAAATGTCATGAAGTTCACTGCAATATGTAATGACCAAAGGCCTCACCAATTCCTCTGTATCTACAAAGCTTGTGTAGCAATGAGCTTTTCCCTTAAGATGTGTACATTCTGAGGCAGGTAGGTGGTGCAGTGGATAAAGCACCAGCCCTGAAGTGAGGAGAAGTCAGTAAGTCAGTCCGAGTTCAAATGTGACCTCAGATACTTTATACTGTCTAGCTGTGTGACCCTGGGCAAGTCACTTAACTCCAATTGCCTCAGGGGGGAAAACATGTGTACATTCTACTAGGGAAAATAACATACATTCATTATCACAAAAACATACAAAGTAATTGGAAAGGGCCTTTAATAGTGGAGAGATATTAAAAGGCTTTGTTTAAAAAGCAGTCCTTAATTTGAGTTTTGAATGGGTTTAGGGATTCAAAGAGGTAGAAAAAGAAAGGAAAATCTAAGAAATAGAATTGAATATAGTCAGTGTGATCCTTTACTTTTTGAATTATTATATTTGTTGCAAGGTCTTGATTTCTTTTCATTTTTTCCAAGATTTAGAGGGATGTGGGACAAAGAGAAAATAAATTTTTGTTCATTAAAAATAATGTGTGCATAGATGTGTATATGTATACAGCAGAGGTAACACCTACATTGGATAAGGAAATAACAAACCATTCTAGTATGTTTGTCAAGAAAACCCCAAATGAGGTCATGAAGAGTTGGATGTGATTGACATGACAGAACAACAAAATCAACACTAGAGAATATATCACATACAATGGTTTGACTGTATCACGGAGTACATGAAGGGAAGTACTGATAAATGTTGAGAACCATAATTTAGAGCCAGATTGCAAAAATCTTATTTGTCAAAATCAGTTTTTTTTTTCCTTTCTCCCTCATTAAATAGGTTTATTCAGTGGCTATTCCTTCCAGTGCCTAGATTTTTTTTCCACATAAAGAAAATGTGCATTAAGAATATCATGGGAGTGGAGCCAAGATGGTGGAGAGCAGACATGCCTTTCTGTGATCTCCTCTGACCTTTCTCTCAAACCAACAGCAAATTGAGCCAAAAACTTCAGTTATGAAGCAATTGAACCCATAAATTTTGGAGTACAACACATACCTTGGAAGAACTTCAGAAGAGGTCTATTTCAATCAGGCAGGAGGACAGTCTGCCAAATCCAGACCACAGCACGGGTAGTAACTCAGGGCAAGGAGTTGGGGAGGGAGCCAGAGTATTGCTGTGTCTGTGCAGAAGGGAACCTTCAGTGAGTCTCTTAGGCTATTCTGCCCCAGTTACAAGTGAGTGGATTATTAGATTTGTTGGAAAACACCCAAAAGCCTTTACAAAAGGCAAATTATAAACCCCTGAGCCCCAGAAGAACTCTACACCTGGTGGTGATTACCCAGCACTAGAAGTCAGTCAGAAACATCAACCCCAGGGCAAATTAAAGCAACTGTGGCTCCTTTGTCTTAAGAGCAGATCTCAATCTTAAAAATTAAAAAATAAATAAAATTTTAAAGTGAGCAAAAAACTAAAAAGAACTCTGATCATAGACAGCTCTTATGGAAAGAGAGAAGAGGACTCAAACCCTGAGATTTCCAAAGATAAATCAACTTCAGGTGAAGTACCAAAGGGAGATATGAGCTGGTTTGCATTTCACAAGGCATTCTTGGAAAATCTCAAAAAGGATCATAAAAGAGAGTTAGAAGAAAAATGAGGAAAGGAAATAAGATCTTTGCAAGATGCTATGGAAAAGGAAAAACAGAAATTACTTGAAGAAAACTCCCTACAAAATATATTTGATGAAATGGAAAAAGCATATTACTCGTTAGAAAATCAATATGAAAAAGAAACCAATTCATCAAAAAACAGATCTTGTAAAATGGAAAAAAAAATGCAATGAATAGAATAACTCAATTGGCCAAATGCAAAAAGAGCTAAAAAAATAATAAAGAAAATAATACACTAAAATTAGAATTGAACAAATGGTAGTGAAAGACTCAATAAGACTTCAAAAATCAGTCAAACATAATCAAAAAAAGAAAGAAAGAAAGAAAGAAAGAAAGAAAGAAAGAAAGAAAGAAAGAAAGAAAGAAAGAAAGAAAGAAAGAAAGAATAAAAGAAAATATGAAATACCTCCTAGGAAAAACAACTGATATAGAAAACAGATCTAGGAGAGACAATCTAAGGATTATTGAACTTGCTGAAAGCCATGATGAAAAAAAGAATCTAGACATTATCCTTTAGGAAATTTAAAAGAAACTGCCCTGAAAATCTAGAATCAGAAGGCAAAATAACCATTGACAGAATCCACCAATCACCTCCTGAAAGGGACCCCAAATTAAAAACCTCAAGGAATATTGCTAAATTTCAGAACTATTGGACCAAGGAAAAATATTGCAAGCATCCAAAAAGAAACAATTCAAATACCAAGGGGCCACAATCAGGATAACCCAGGACCTTGCAGCTTCCACCTTAAAGTATCAAAGGCCCTGGAATCTGATATTCTGAAAAGCAAGGGAACTTGAATTACAGACAAGAATAAGCTATCCAGCTAAAATCAGTATTATTTTTCAGGGAAGAAGAAGGACATTCAATGATACAGGTGAATTTCATCTATTTCTGATGAAAAGACCTGAGCTGAACAACAACAAAAAAGAAAATCTCCAAATACAGAACACAAGAGAAGCATAAAAAGATAAAAAGAGAAGAAGTCTTTTTAAAAAATTTTTATTTAATGATTACTTTATATTGACAACATTATCCCTTGCACTCGTTTCTTTTCCAATTTTTCCCCTCCCTCCCTCCACCCCCTCCCCTAGATGGCAAGCAGTCCTTTATATGTTGGATATGTTGCAGTATATCCTAGATACAATATATGTGTGCAGAACCGAACAGTTATCTTGTTGCATAGGGAGAATTGGATTCAGAAGGTATAAATAACCCGGGAAGAAAAACAAAAATGCAGATAGTTCACATTCGTTTCCCAGTGTTCTTTCTTTGGGTGTAGCTGCTTTTGTCCGTCATTTATCAATTGAAACTCAATTAGGTCTCTTTGTCAAAGAAATCCACTTCCATCAAAATATATCCTCATACAATATCGTTGTTGAAGTGTATAATGATCTCCTAGTTCTGCTCATTTCACTTAGCATCAGTTCATGTAAGTCTCGCCAGTCCTCTCTGTATTCATCCTGCTGGTCATTTCTTACAGAACAATAATATTCCATAACATTCATATACCACAATTTACCCAGCCATTCTCCAATTGATGGGCATCCATTCATTTTCCAGTTTCTAGCCACTACAAATAGGGCTGCTACAAACATTTTGGCACATACAGGTCCCTTTCCCTTCTTTAGTATTTCTTTGGGATATAAGCCCAATAGAAACACTGCTGGATCAAAGGGTATGCACAATTTGATAATTTTTTGGGCATAATTCCAGATTGCTCTCCAGAATGGTTGGATTCGTTCACAACTCCACCAACAATGCATTAGTGTCCCAGTTTTCCCGCATCCCCTCCAACATTCATCATTATTTTTTCCTGTCATCTTAGCCAATCTGACAGGTGTGTAGTGGTATCTCAGAGTTGTCTTAATTTGCATTTCTCTGATCAATAATGATTTGGAACACTCTTTCATATGAGTGGTAATAGTTTCAATTTCATCCTCTGAAAATTGTCTGTTCATATCCTTTGACCATTTATCAATTGGAGATTTCTTATAAATTTGAGTCAGTTCTCTATATATTTTAGAAATGAGGCCTTTATCAGAACCTTTAACTGTGAAGATGTTTTCCCAGTTTGTTGCTTCCCTTCTAATCTTGTTTGCATTAGTTTTATTTGTACAAAGGCTTTTTAATTTGATGTAATCAAAATTTTCTATTTTGTGATCAGTAATGGTCTCTAGTTCATCTTTGGTCACAAATTTCTTTCTCCTCCACAAGTCTGAGAGATAAACTATTCTATGTTCCTCTAATTTATTTATAATCTCATTCTTTATGCCTAGGTCATGGACCCATTTTGATCTTATCTTGGTATATGGTGTTAAGTGTGGGTCCATGCCTAATTTCTGCCATACTAATTTCCAATTATCCCAGCAGTTCTTATCAAATAATGAATTCTTTTCCCAGAAGTTAGGGGCTTTGGGTTTGTCAAACACTAGATTGCTATAGTTGACTGTTCTGTCTTGTGAACCTAACCTTTTCCACTGATCCACTACTCTATTTCTTAGCCAATACCAAATGGTTTTGGTGACTGCTGCTTTATAATATAATTTTAGATCAGGTACAGCTAGGCCACCTTCATTTGATTTTTTTTTCATTAATTCCCTTGAGATTCTTGACTTTTTATTGTTCCATATGAATTTTGTTGTTATTTTTTCTAGATCATTAAAATATTTTCTTGGAAGTCTGATTGGTATAGCACTAAATAAATAGATTAGTTTAGGGAGTATTGTCATCTTTATTATGTTCGCTCGGCCGATCCAAGAGCACTTAATATTTTCCAATTATTTAAGTCTGACTTTATTTGTGTGGAGACTTTTTTATAATTTTTCTCATATAATTCCTGACTTTCCTTTGGTAGATAGATTCCCAAATATTTTATGTTATCAACAGTTATTCTGAATGGAATTTCTCTTTGTATCTCTTGCTGTTGGGTTTTGTTGGAGATGTATAAAAATGCTGAGGATTTATGGGGATTTATTTTGTAGCCAGCTACTTTGCTAAAATTATGAATTATTTCTAATAGCTTTTTAGTAGAATCTCTGGGGTTCTCTAGGTATACCATCATATCATCTGCAAAGAGTGATAGTTTGGTTTCTTCATTGCCTACTCTAATGCCTTTAATATCTTTCTCGACTCTTATTGCCGAGGCTAGTGTTTCTAATACGATATTAAATAATAATGGTGATAGAGGGCAACCTTGCTTCACTCCAGATCTTACTGGGAAAGGTTCCAGTTTTTCCCCATTGCATATGATGCTTACTGATGGTTTTAAATATATGCTCCTGACTATTTTAAGGAAAAGTCCATTTATTCCTATGCTCTCAAGTGTTTTTATTAGGAATGGATGTTGGATTTTATCAAATGCTTTTTCTGCATCTATTGAGATGATCATATGGTTTTTGTTTGTTTGGTTATTGATATAGTCAATTATGCTAATAGTTTTCCTAATATTGAACCAGCCCTGCATTCCTGGTATAAATCCTACTTGGTCATAGTGTATTATCCTGGGGATGATTTTCTGTAATCTTTTTGCTAATATTTTATTTAAGATTTTAGCATCAATATTCATTAGGGAGATTGGTCTATAATTTTCTTTCTCTGTTTTCAGCCTACCTGGTTTAGGTATCAGTACCATGTCTGTGTCATAAAAGGAGTTTGGTAGGACTCCTTCAATCCCTATTTTTTCAAATAGTTTATTTAGCATTGGAGTTAATTGTTCTTTAAATGTTTGGTAGAATTCACATGTAAATCCATCTGGTCCTGGGGATTTTTTCTTAGGGAGTTGATTGATAGTTTGTTCTATTTCTTTTTCTGAGATGGGACTGTTTAGGATATTTACTTCTTCCTCTGTTAGTTTGGGCAAGCTATATTTTTGGAGGTATTTTTCTATTTCATTTAAGTTGTCGGATTTATTGGCATAAAGTTGGGCAAAGTAACTCCTAATTATTGCTCTAATTTCCTCGTTACTGGCGAGTTCTCCCTTTTCATTTTTAAGACTAACAATTTGATTTTCCTCTTTCCTTTTTTTAATCAGATTTACTAAGGGTTTGTCTATTTTGTTGGTTTTTTCATAGAACCAACTCTTAGTTTTATTAATCAATTCAATAGTTTTTTTTTATTTTCAATTTTATTGATCTCTCCTTTTATTTTTAGAATTTCAAGTTTAGTGTTTGGCTGGGGGTTTTTAATTTGTTCATTTTCTAGCATTTTTAGTTGCAAACCCAATTTATTGACCTTCTCTTTCTCTATTTTATACAAATGTGCCTCTAGAGATATGAAATTTCCCCTTATTACCGCTTTGGCTGCATCCCATACATTTTGGTATGATGTCTCATTATTATCATTTTCTTGGGTGAAGTTATTAATTATGTCTATGATTTGCTGTTTCACCCAATCATTCTTTAGTATGAGATTATTTAGTTTCCAATTATTTTTTGGTCTACTTCCCCCTGGTTTTTTGTTGAATGTAATTTTCATTGCATCGTGGTCTGAAAAGGATGCATTTACTATTTCTGCCTTACTGCATTTGAGTTTGAGGTTTTTATGTCCTAATATATGGTCAATTTTTGTATAGGTTCCATGAACTGCTGAAAAGAAAGTGTATTCCTTTCTGTCAAATAGAAGAAGTCTTGAGAACCATATTTCTGTTATGGGTATACTTAGAGAATTCTGGTATAATTTGAATTTATTATGATAATATGAAAAAGTAACAAGAGGTAGAAAGGGGATTGTACTGGAAAAGAGGAAAATGGAGATAAAATGAAGGAAATTATATCTAATGAAGAGGAAAAAAAGACCTATTATAATTGAAGGAAAGAAGTGACAATGGGGTGAGCATTGTGTGAATCTTACTCTCATCAGATTTGCTCAAAGAGAGAATATCAGGCAAATTTAGTTTCACAGAGAAATTTTTCTCCCCTTATGGGGAAATGTGAGGGGAAAGGGGAAAGGAAAGGGAAGGATAATAGAAAGGGAAAGAGAAGTCGTAAGAGATAGATGTAAGAAAGTGGAAGGGGCTCTAAAAGGGAAGGCTGTCTAAGGGAGGTGGTGGTCAGAAGCAAAATAATGGGGAAGAAGGAAAGAGGAAGGGAAAAAGTAAAACATAAATTGGGGTAAATAAGGTGGCAGGAAATGCAGAATTCATCATTTTAATTGTAAATGTGAATGGGGTGAACTCTCCCATAAGACAGAAGTGGATAGCAGACTGGATTAAAATCCAGAATCCTACAATATGTTGTTTACAAGAAACACGTTTAAAGCAGAGTGATACATACAAAGTAAAGGCAAAAGGCTAGAGCAGATTCTATAATCCTTCAGATGAAGTAAAAAAAAGCAGGGATAACCATCCTTATCTCAGATCACGCAAAATCAAAAAGTGATTAATTAAAAGAGGTAAGGAAGGAAACTATAAATTGCTAAGGGTTACCATAAATAATGAAGCAATATCAATACTAAACATATATACACCAAGTGGTACAGCATCAAATTCCTAGAGGAGAAAGTAAAAGAGCTGCAAGAGGAAATAAATAGCCAAACTATACTAGTGGGGGATCTCAATCTTTCTCTCTCAGAGCTAGATAAATCAAACCGAGAATTAAATAAGAAAGAAATTAAGCAGGTAAATAGAATTTTAGAGAACTTAGGTATGATAGATCTTTGGAGAAAATTAAATGGAGACAGAAAGGAGTATACTTTTTTCTCGGAAGTTCTTGGAACCTATACAAAAATTAATCATGTATTAGGGCATAAAAACTTCAATCAAATGTAGAAAGGCAGAAGTAGTTAATGTATTTTTGTCAGATCATGATACAATAAAAATGGCATGCAATAAAAGGCCAGGGGAAAATAAACTAAATATTAATTGGAAACTAAATAATCTAGTCCTAAAGAATGAATGAAACAACATCTCATAGACACAATCAATAACTTCATCCAAAAGAATGAAAATAATGAGATGACATACCAGAATTTGTGGGATGCAGCCAAAGCAGTTATAAGGAGAAATTTTATATCTATAGATGCTTATTGCATAAAATAGAGAAAGAGAAAATTAATAAATTGGACATACAAGTAAAAAAGGTAGAAAAAGAACAAATTAAAAAGCCTCATTTAAATACCAAATTTGAAATTCTGAAAATAAAAGGGGAGATTAAAAAATTGAAAGTAATCAAACTATTGAATTAATAAATAAAACTTAAAAGTTGGTTTTGGGGGAAAAAAAACAACAAAATTGATCAACCTTTAGTTTATTTGATTAGAAAAAAGAAAGAAGAAAATCAAATTGTTAGTCTCAAAAATGAAAAGAGAGAACTTTCCACCAATGAATAAGAAATTAGAGAAGTAATTAGAAACTATTTTGCCCAACTTTATGCCAATAAATTTCATAATCTAAATGAAATGGAAAAATACCTAATATTATATATATATATATATATATATATATATATATATATATATATATATATATATGTTGCCTAGGTTAACAGAAGAGGGAATAAATCATTTAAATAGTCTAAATAGTCCCATTAAAAAAAAAAAAGAATTAGAACAAGCTGTTAATCAACTCCCTAAGAAAAAAGCCTCCAGGACCAAATGGATTTATATGTGAATTCTACCAAACATTTAAAGAACAATTAATTCCAATACTATATAAACTATTTGAAAAAATAGGGAAAGAAGGAGACCTATTAAATTCCTTTTATGACACAGATATGGTACTGATAGCTAAATCAGGTAGGGTGAAAATAGGGAAAGAAAATTATAGACCAATTTCCCTAATGAATATTGATGCAAAAATCTCAAATAAAATATTAGCAAAGAGATTACAGAAAGTCATCCCCAGGATGATACACTATGACCAAGTATAATTTATACCAGGAATGCTGGGCTAGTTCAATATTAGGAAAATTATTAGCATAATTGACTATATAAGTAACCAATCTAACAAAAATCATATGATTATCTCAATACATGGAGAAAAACCATTTGATAAAATCCAACACCTATTCCTCTTAAAAACACTAAAGAGAATAGGAATAAATGGACTTTTCCATAAAATAATCAGTAGTATCTATTTAAAAACATCAGCAAGCATGTTATATAGTGGGTGCCAATTAGAACCATTCCCAGTAAGATCAGATGTGAAATAAAGTTGTTCATTATTACCATTACTATTCAATATTGTATTAGAAATGTTAGCTTTGGCAATAAGAGAAGAAAAAAGAGATTGAAGGAACTAGAGTAGATAATGAGGAAACAAAATTATTACTCTTTGCAAATGATATGATGGTATACTTAGAAAACCCCAGAGAATCAACTGAAAAATTACTAGAAATCATCTGCAACTTTAGTAAAGTTGCAGGATACAAAATAAATCCACATAAATCATCAGCATTTTTATATATTATCAACAAATCCAGCAGCAAGAGTTACAAAGCTAAATTCCATTTAAAATAACTCTTGATAATATAAAATATTTGGGAGTCTACCTGCCAAAGGAAAGTCAGGAACTATGAGTACAACTACAAAATAATTTCTATACAAATAAAGTCAGATCTAAACAATTGGAAAAATTCAAATGTTCATGGGTAGGCCAAATGAATATAATAAAAATGACAATACTACCTAAATGAATCTACTTATTTAGTGCTATACCAATCAAACTCCCAAGAAATTATTTTACAGATCTAGAAAAAATAATAATAAAGATCATGTGGAATAACAAAAGGTCAAGTATTTCAAGGGAATGAATGAAAAAAAAAATGTCAATGAAGGTAGTCTAGCTGTGCCAGACCTAAAATTATATTATAAAGCAGCAGTAATCAAAATCATTTGTAGTCAATCAGTGGAATAGGTTAAATTCACAGGACAAAATAGTCAATAACTATAGCAATCTAGTGTTTGTCACCCAAAGATCCCAGGTTTTGGGATAAGAATTCACTATTTGATAAAAAATTGCTGAGAAAATTGGAAACTAGTTTGGCAGAAACTAGGCATTGACCCACACCTAACACTATATACCAAGATAAGGTTGAAATGGATCCATGATTTTGATATAAAGAGTGATATTATAAGCATATTAGAAGAACATAAAATAGTTTACCTCTCAGATATGTGAAAAAGGAAGGAATTTGTGCCCAACAAAATAATGAAACTCATTATCGAACACCAAATAAATAATTTTGATTATTTTAAGTTGAAAAGGTTTTGTACCAACAAAATTACTGCAGACAAGATTAGAAGGGAAGAAATAAATTGGGAAAACATTTTTACATGTAAGGCTTCTGATAATTTTCTGAAATATACAGAAAATTCATGAAATTTATAAGAATTCAAGCCATTCTCCAATAGATAAAGGATAAATTTTCAGATGAAGAAATTAAAACCATTTCTAGTCATATGAGAAGGTGCTCTAAATCACTATTGATCAGAAAAATTCAAATTTAAGACACTTCTGAGATACCACTACACACCTCTCAAATTGGCTATGATGACAGTAAAAGATAATGATGAATGTTGGAGGGGATATGGGAAAACTAGGACGCTAATACATTGTTGGTTGAATTTTGAATGGATCCAGCCATTCTGGACAGCAATTTGGAAGTATACTCAAAAAGTGATCAAACTGTGCATACCCTTTGACCCACCAGTTTTTCTACTAGGCTTATAGATCTTATATCTCAAGATCTTAAGAAAGAACTTAAAGGAAGAAAGGGGACCCACATGTACACAAATGTTTGCGGCAGCCCTTTTGTATTGACAAGAAACTGGAAACTGAATGGATGCCCATCAGTTGGAGAATGGCTGAATAAGTTATGGTATATGAATATTATGCAATATTATTGTTCTATAAGAAACGACCAGAAGGATGACTTTAGAGAGGCCCAGGGAGACTTACATGAACTGATGCTAAGTGAAATGAGCAGAACCAAGAGATAATAATCTCTTGGTGCATGGCAACAGGAAGATTATATGATCATCAATTCTCATGGACATGGCTCTTTCCAACACTGAGATGATTCAGGCCAGTTCTAATATCCTTGTAATGAAGAGAGCCATGTACTCCCAGAGAGTAGACTGTGGGAACTGAGTATGGATTGCAACATAACATTTTCATGTTTTCTGTTTTTGTTTGCTTGCATTTTGTTTCCTTTGTTAGGTATTTTTTTCCTTCTTGATCGGATTTTTCTTGTGCAACAAAATTACTGTATAAATATGTATACATATATTTGGATTTAATATACATTTTAACATATTTAACATGTACTTGATTACCTGCTCTCCAAGGAAGGGAGGCAAGAAAACAGGGCAAAATTTGGAACACAATCTTTTGCATGGGACATTGTTAAAAAATTATTCATGCATATGGTTTGTAAATAAAAATCTTTAAGAAAAAAAAAGAAAAATAGAGTGAAGAGAAGAAAAAAAGACTATCATAGTGAGGATTCTGTTCAAGTATAAGTTGGATTGGGTAGTTCATTGATGCCCTTTATAACTTTCAATTTTAGTGATTTTGTGATATCCTGTACATATTTTTTTAAATCTTATCAATGCCTTACCAATAGAATGAGAGCTACACGAGAGGAGAATTTTAAAATCTAATGTATCTTATATTTTGTAAATTTTTAGTGAATATTTGCAGAATTGTAATTTGCTGAATTTGGGCACTCAATAATATATGAGCTAGATTATTAAAATATTTTTTGTAACAACATTGCAAACTCTGAGGCCCCAGCAACCATCATGCTGTAATGGAAAAAGCATAGATTTGAAGCTCAGAAAATCTGTTAAGTAGAGTCCATGTTTTTTCTATCCTTTATTTTCAGAAACTCCTTATCCAGGAAAATATTTTGCTTCCTGGCTCAAGACCTATATATTTCTGTCTTCTTTTTATTTATTGTACCTCTTCCCACACAGAAATGGAAGGAGATACTGATTTGCTACATATTACAGATTCTAGAACTTCAAGATCAAAATCATATTTTGAAATTGAATCCATTCAAAGTTTCATTGGTCAATACTGAGTGATTGATTAGGATGAAAATAGAGAAATATCATAATGACAAAAAGTAGCAGAAAAGAAGTCAAGACACATAAATAATGGAGGATGCTTCTGCCTGTTAAACAGGATATTCTAGAATAATTTTTCTTGATTAGCATTCAACACACTTATCAGGGCAGAGAACTGTTGCAATGCTCAATTGTCATACTTCCCAATCTAAACTCCATTTACTGGTATATACAAATATTGGTGTATTAGCCAACTCACCCAAACTTCAGCTTGCTCTCTTATTATGTTCTGTACTAGCATGTGTCTACAGGAAGCCTCTTTACTCCTCCTACTTTCGATTTCCCTACAAATAAAATGGAAATAACAATATTTAAAATGTCTATGTCACATGATAGATTTGAAAAAAAATCTTGTAAATTGTAAATTGCTACATAAGCATGTCATTGCTTTACTTTGAGTTGACATATAAGAATCAGATGGTTGAGACTGTTCCTTGAGATGCTAAGCTGTTTCTGGCCATCTTCTCATAAGACAAGTCAAGGCTGAGTCTATCCTTCTATTGGTGATCATCTGCAATATTGCTGGAAATTTTCCTCTAGGCTTAGGCATATTGCCCCAAAATTAATATCCTAATCTAATCAAAGCACCCATATTCTTAGGCATTGGGTCACCAGGTGGCCAGAAGAAGCCAAGGATTGTGTTTCCCCAAATTCTAAATCATCATGTCCTTCAATTCCCCAGATATTTCCCAAAAAACTCTGAAAGCAAGTTCCTTAGGATGGCCCCCAGAGGTCAATTAAATTACTGAAATAGGACTCCTTTATTCACTCACAAATGAAACAAAAACAAGAGAACAAGGAAATATAATTTCCACCATTCCTCTCTTCCCCAAATTCAGGTAGTTAATTACAAGCTTGGAAAGCAAGTGCCAAGGTCAATGACAAATCAATTAAGTTACCTACCTGTCATTGCATCTGCCACACGACCTATTTTGTGGCAGAGGTTTGTTTATTTTTCAATTGGATATATTGGTCCTTTATTGACAAGTCAGAGAAAATGAAATCAATCAACTGATATTTCTTCCAGCAATCTCTCCAATGCAGAATTGTACAGAGGTCACCCACCCTCCATAAAATTGTGTATATGCTCACGCTTTTTGGCATGTGTGTATGTAAAGTGTCAATCACAACCCCCAGTTCATCATTATTGAAAAGTTTTGCTTTCCAGAGAAGATGTCAGAACTTGATGAATTTTCTCATTTGCTATAGACATGGTTTCCCAAGGGTCAGTCTTCCCAGGGAAGGAAAGAAAGATTTTGAATTATATTGCTGGAGGACCCTCAAAATAGGCAATCTGAATGCTTATATTTGGAGAGTGAAAAATTCAGCCAAAAAAATAAAGATCAAATGTATGATGCATATACTTGAGCTTATCCTGTTAGATCATGCAATTAAGGAATTCAAATGTGGCTTATAAGGTAGACTGGTATATGAAGAAGGGAGGGATTGTGAGAGAAATAAAAGTTAGAGAAGGATATCTGATATCTTACTAAACACCTGCAAACTACCAAGGCATGAAGAGACCAAATATAGTGAAAGAACTTCCAATTGGTGTGATTTGTTCAAGAACTCACCTCCAGGCTTTGTTTAGCTTTAAGGTGGGGGAAATGAGCCCTTGTTCAGTGGCCACACCAACTCATGCTTCATCTAGTTAACCAGAATATACACCCATGGATTTTTTCTGTCCCTTTGGGTATCTCTTTTTTTAAATAAAAAAGCAAACACATAAACAATATACATGCATTTTGAGAAATGTAACCCTGTGAAATGGACAGATTTTGAAATGAAATGAATTTATGCTTCTATTATATGCCAGATAATGTTTGCTAGACGCAAGAGAGAAAAAGAAAATGATGAAATAAATGCCCCTGCCCCTAGAAACTTCATTTCAATTGAAAAGGGAATACACAATTTATTTGGGGGTACACACACATACAAACACACATCCAAATAGACAAATACTTATGTGTATATATGTGTCTTCCAATTGAGTGTTATATCTATTTTATAACAGATATAACAACATCGAAAACATTTATATATAAACAAGTATTTGCTAAGTCCCTATTAAATGTTTGTCCTAATACTAGGTTTGGGAATATAGTACAGAATATTAACCCTAACCCTAAATGTGCACTGAGAGGATCAAATGAGATAAAATGTAAAGCATACTTCTAATTTTAAGTGCTATATAAATATTAGCTATTATTATGAATTACCTTTAGTGATTTTTATGATGTTCTACTTCCTGGGCTAGGTACTATAGGATATAAAGGATATAAAGAACAAGAATGAAATAAGAGCTTATCCCATTTTGGGGATATGCTCATCCAGGTATTCAGAAGAAAGGGGAAAGCCTCTCACTCTTCCTAACTTGCCTGGGATTTTGAGTTTTTAACATCATGAGTTGAAAAGTAGCTTAGTCAATATAATTCATCTATTTTTCAAATGTGGAAACTGAGGTCCATGAAAATCAAGTGTTCCCTAAGATCAAATAGATGATAAGTATTTTGGTTTCACATAGCAGACATAGGGCTAATATGATGTGAGCATTGAAGGACTAATTTTAGGAAAGGGATTTCTTGGAGACTGAGTGATCACCATAGCAACAAGTGATCTGGAGTAATGTGTTATATCCCTTACCCAGTTAGAGAAGGGTATATAACTAAGGGTGCATATTGGTGCAGTGTAGAACAGTACTTTGCACATTTCTACATATATTTGATGTCAATGTAATTCACAAAGAACTCTGTCAGTGCTCATGATGCAGAGGTCAGGGGTCAATTTTGCTAAGTGTGACTGCCATTTGAGAGAATGGATGATTATATTTATCTAAACACATGGGCTTCTAGGCCCTTAGTCTTTGTAAGGGCATTTCAAAATTCTGTAATTTGAGCCCAAGCACTTATAAGGTGGTTCATGAAGATAATACACTTGGGCTCATATTTTATAGGATTTAAAGCTGGAGCAGTCCTTAGAGACAATTGTTAGGGATAAGCAAATATTTTTGAATGAATAATAGTATATGTTTAAAGTAATTGGTCTTAAGGGGTCCTATCATTTAAAAATGCAAATGTTCTTCCATTAAGGTTATATAGCCATTAAAATGACAGGAAAAGAGAATGACGAATGTTGGAGGGGATGTGAGAAAATAGGGACACTAATACATTGTTGATGGAACTGTGAACAGATTCAGCCATGCTGGAGAGCATTTTGGAACTATGCTCAAAAAGTTATCACACTGTACATGGCCTTTGATCAAGCAGTGTTTGAACAGGGGTTATATCCCAAAGAAATCTTAAAGGAGGCAAAGGGACCCACATGTACAAAAATGTTTGTGGCAGCCCTCTTTGTAGTGGCTAGAAACTGGAAACTGAATGGATGCCCATCAGTTGGAGAATGGCTGAATAAATTATGGTATATGAAAACTATGGAATATTATTGTTCTGTAAGAAAAAAACAGGATGATTTCAGAGAGGCCTGGAGAAACTCGCATACTGTTGCTAAGTGAAATGATCAGAATCAGGAGATCATTATACATGGCAACAAGAAGATTATACAATAGTCAATTCTGATGGACATGGGTCTCTTCAACAATGAGATTATTCAAACCAGTTCCAATTGGTCAGTGATGAAAAGAGCCATCTACACTCAGAGAGAGGACTGTGGGAACTGAATATGGTTCACAACATAGCATTTTTACTCTTCTTGTTGTTTGCTTGCATTTTATTTTGCTTCTCTTTTTTTTCTTATGTGGCACAATAATTGTATAAATAAGTACACATATATCATATTTAACATGTTTCTCTCATGTTTTAATATGACATTGGACTATTTGCCATCCAGGAAAGGGTGTGGGGGAAGAGGGGGAATTGGAACACAGGGTTTTGCAAGGGTTAATGTTGAAGAATTGTCTATGCAGTATGTTTTAAAAAATAAAAAGCTTTTAAAAAAAGAAAGAAAAAAAAAGTTTTTATAGCCATGAGTCTTAGAAGACTGTATTTTCCCAAGAATCCAACTTGCATGTGACCCAGGAACCAGAAAAAGAGATTGATTATGGATTCAATTAGGCTACTGACTATTTCTAGTAATGAGACACATGTAATGTGTGGTTCAATTGTTGATAGTATCATGGATTTATAATTGGAAGTGAGCTTCCAAGTCAAAGATTCTTAACCTTTTTTCTGGATCATGAAATCTTGGCAGTCTGGGAAAGCCTATGCAAACTATCTTAGAATAATGTTTTGAAAAGCATAAAATAAAACCCATAATTACAAAGGAAACAAATATATTTAAATACTATTATTGTATTAAAAAAAGTTCACAAACCCAAAACAAGAAACCTCAATTGTAGGTTTTCTAGCCCAATCCCTCCTTTTATAGTTGAGGAAACTGAGGCCCAGGGAATTAAACTGATTTTTAAGATTTGATTCCTTAAGTAAGGAATATCCTGGCTGATCCAGGATATGAGACCATGTCCTCTGACTGTAAAGCCAGAATATTTTCTACCTGACCACCCTGCATCCCAAGGAGACAATTCAAGAAAAGAACAAATGGAAAAGGAAATAGTCCAGACTAGGATTAGAGGTATTGATAAAGGAGTCATCAACAAGATGATAAGCAAAATCCTGGGAAGTGATGATATAACCAAGAGAATATATAGGAAATCAAAGGAAGGGGACCAAGGGCAGTGTCAGGGAACAACAAATCTTTAGAATTATAATATTATGGTATAGTTGATGATTGTGAAAAGAACAATGAGATGAGTAAGTAGACAGCGAGGAAGAAAATTTATTTTCCTTAAATCATATTCCCTTTATGCTTTATTACTTGAAAGAAAAAAAGGTAGAAGTAGTTATATGACAAATCAGTCAGAGGTTTCTTTTTCCTCTTGGGAAATGTCCCTCATAAGAACTGTCCTTAAAGGTCATATTAAGAAGGATGACATCTGACAAAGATGAGCTACCTGCACCACAGGCTGAAGTCTTCCTGAAAAATAATTTCTCAGTATGATATCACTACAGCCCTTATTCATTTATCACCTGTCTTCTCTGTCCAGAGGATAGTGACATGTGAAAGTGCTCTCCACATGTCACACTGTCAATAAAACCTGGGCACTCTCAGTAGGCCTTTGTACAAGTATAGCAATGGCAGACTTGTCAGTCTATTTCATTCATATAGAGTTTGCCTCTCTGGTATCATCTTTGTCTTGGTCAATTGCATGCTTTTAGACAAAAGGATGGTGGGCTGAGAAAGAGGCAAAAATGCTGGCAAGGGAGAGATCTGAAAATAGGAGCCTAGCAAGGAGGCAAGACTTGGGGAGTGTGGGGGTGCAGGGTGGGCAGAAGATAGGACAGAACATGAATCATGCATGCTCGCTGCTTGACAAAATTGACTACAAATTAGTGATCATCTCTTAAACAAAATTTCATAGAGCATTAAAATAAATGGCTTCCTAAAGCTTTCTCGCCTTGGAAATCTAGATAGAAATATCAAAATATGTTCTTCGTGTACTCTGTGTTCCACAAAACTGGCCTGCTGGCAATGTCCTGGACACAGCCTTCCATTTCTCAGCTTCTTTGTCTCATTACCAACTGACCCCTTTACTTGGAACATTCCCTTTGTTCACATCTGCCTCTTGAGTTTCAGAGATTTAAGATTTAATGTGAATCTATCTCCTATTAAAGCCTTCTCTGACATTCACCTCTCAACTCAGACCCAAGTAATAATGATCCCTTCTCCCTTAGAAAGTAACTTTTTATATGCTTTGTATTTATTTGTAATGTTCTAATCACTGGAATAATATAAGCTCCTTGAGGGCAAAAACTGTCTATTTTATCTTTATTTCTCCAGAATTTAATGTATATCTTATGCATGGTGGGCACTCTGTAACATCTGCTCAATTGAATTGAATTCAAGGTATTTTCCCCAGGAAGGGAAACATATCCATGTGATGACCAAGTGTTTGATCACATAGGGGTTCTAAATGAAGGCTAGGAAGACATGCTTATTTTTAAAATTAAGACAATGGGGATGAAATGTATGTACTTTTTCCATAATGGTGGCATTTCTGGGATGGAGAAGACAACTCTGAACCTGCATGTCTGATGGCCCTAACTCAAGACAAAAATGATAGTATGAGTAGTGGAAAGTATACTGAGGGTCAAGAGTCCTGACCCTGCTGGTTTATTTTATGGTCTTCAGAAGCAAGCCATTTTCTCTGTCTGGAATCCTCTTTGCCCATCTGAAAAACAAACAAAACAAACAAACAAACAAACAAAAAAAGACTAGATATTTCATAAGGCCCCTTCTAGCTTTAAAAGTCTGAGTCTAGTTCCCACTGCATATATTATAACCATAGTGATATTATAGCCATATTATAAAAAACGAGCTATCAGTCCATCTACTGGCAGGACAGGACAAGAAAGATAAGTTGGGGAAAGCATGGGGGAGGAGGGGCGAGGAAGTGTGGTGAGTCATGCTGTCATCATTACAACTAAAAATAATCACAGCATATTAAAATAACATACTTCCCCTCTATAAAAAAATGAAGATTTTTTTTTACCTATATGCCTGTAGTTTTCCATTTCTAAACAAGACTCCATTGGCATAACAGCCCATTCCTTGAAAATGTTAGCTATCCTGAGAAATAAGGAAGAAGAACTGGGATCAGTTCATATGTAGTATGGAAGATTGTTTAGATTTATTCTGTTCTCCCTCATTGCAAAGAACTTAGACTACTTGGTGGAAAATTACTAGAAGCAGATTTCTGCTCAATCAGAAGAAGCTTTCTAACACTGAGAGCTGTTCCGAAATGCAATGGGCTATTGTGTCAAGTAATGAGTTCCCCATTACTTGTGGTATACAAATATAGGTCTGTCTTTCTTTCTCCTTCTTGCTTTTATTTTCATAAATACATTTTAAAATTATCATTTAAAAAGCCCTTTCTTTGTGGTAGTCTGAAAAATAACGTCTCAAATGTTGTAGAAAAGATTCTTGTTTCAAATAAAAAGTTGTAATGTTAACTTTAATGGATCCTTCCAACTCTAACCAACTTAGCCAACTGAAATTGTTCAATTTATTAGTTATCAGACATGACCTTTTCAATAACTCTAGTAAAAAAAAAACAAATGCCCTAGAGTAATTTTAGCCAAAGGATATACTTCTCATCTGCAAACCCACTTCTCAAAGTCTTCCAAAAGCTGAAGTATGTCCTGCGTCATCAGATTTAGATTTGTGCCTTCCAGTTCACACAGAGTTGACTTTTACAGATTCCCATTCCCCCTTGAATATTTTTTAATAACAACAATCCTTCTCACACTACTGGAAAAGATTATATTTTGATTGTATTTGAAGGGGCACCAAAGGGACAGCAGGAACAACTTGAGAGTATAAAAATCCATCTTAGATCTGCATAGTGAATCACTAGCTATTTTTATAGTCGAAACAGAATTGATCTAAAACTTAGTTATCCACACACCCCAGGCAGAGGAACAGTCCCTGCTCTTGCTCACAGTCATGGAAGTTGGACAGGAGAAGAGCAATACAATTTGCTCAGGTTTTCCCCCACTAATCCATTCTCAGCACTCTCTATCAAGTCTAAAATAGCACCAATGTTCCAAGCTGAATAAAGGAACAGAAAATATACTTCCCTGTCTTTGTTCTATCATGTCCCTGTACATAATTCCCTATTGGCATTTTTTTATAAGAATAACTACTTGGAAAGTACTTGATCAATAAAAATAAGGTTATTTGAATATGCAGAAAATGTCAAAACCTGTGGGAATGAAAAGTAGAATGCAGATGTTTGATAATTAAATTTACCAAGGCAGTAAAATTGATGAAGCCTACATCACATATATGTCATTATTAAAGAAACAGCTGTTCCCCCCACTCTACTGACTCAATCTATGGACAACCCTCCCCCACAGTAGCTGTCAGGTACTATGAAAATATGGCTTGTCTATCCAATTGAATCATTATATAAAAGATGTCACTGAAAAGGTTATTGATAATTCATGTTGGGGGAATTGACAGGTAACACATGGAGATGTAGGTCAAAGACCTCCTCATCTCATTGTTGCAGAGATTCATGACTCATAAGCAATATAATCTTTGTCTCAGAGACCAAAAAATATTCATTTCCATTCTAGACCATTCTTCTTTTAGGGAACTTGTTGTATGGAGTCTGGGGTTTTCATTTGTTCATTTTCAGTGGTAATAAACCAATCTCTGTATGAGGCAGAGATCAGGTAAAAAAAAATGAGAAAGAAAATTAAGAATCCAATTAGAAAATTTATATGAGCACACAATTTGGCATGGTAGCTATTTTTAATTAAAAAGTTAATGTGAATTTAGCATGCATTAATAGAAGCACTGTTTGAGAGAGAACAAGGAGAGCAGACAGCCCAGCGTAATCTGTGCTGTTTGGACTATTTATGGAATACTGGATACATGCCTTGGTTTCATGTTTAAGTGAAATATTGACAATGATCAATAAAGATTTATTATATGCCTAATATGTGCTAGTCATTGTATTAAGAGTTGGAAATACAAAAAGAAGCAAAAGACTGTTCCTCCATTTCAGGAATTTATAATCTAATGAGAGGAATTTACAAGCTGCAATGACTAGTGAGCATGCAACTACAGATGGTCAGGGAGGTAAATGGTAATTCCATTTTAGGGACAATGGACTTCACTGAGGAATCTCAATAATAGCCAAATAATAAGCAGAGCCAAGGTGGCACAGTGAAGGTAAGGTATAATCCAAGTTCTCCCCAGACATCTCCACACATCTTTAAATAATGAGCATAAATAAATTTTAGAACATCAGAACCCATAAAAAGATGTAGAACCATTTTCCAGCCAAAGGTGTCACTGGGGTGTATCTGAAGCATAAGTGTATGTGTCAGCACATCTAAGGCATCCATATACTAGGGATGTCAGGGGAGTCCCCAAATAGGATTAGGCTTTAGGAGCCACTGAATCAACATTGCAGCTGCACTGAGATGGGATGAGGGATCAAGTGACCGTAACAGCTATAACAGTAGTTTCAAGAAATCTTAGCTCATAGGTTGATGGGCCAGGCTCCCAGTTATAGGGAGATTGCAGGAAGCCTCTTTGCTGGCACTGTGGAAAGACTCTGTTGTTCTGCCCATACCTAGATCTTGGAAGCAGTGCTGACTCACAATACAGGTACCTAGAAAAATCTCTTTAAGCAGCTGCATGAAAACTCTGAAGCCTGGTACAGCACACCCTCACCATGAAAACAGAATCATACTTTAATAAAGAATTGAAAACTAATTAATAGACTGGAAGAAATGAGTAAACATCAGAAAAAAAAAGATTCTGACCATAAAAAGTTACTATGGTGATAAGGAAGATCAAAATACATACTCAGATGATAACTAAGTCAAAACTCCTATATCCAAAACCTCCTAGGAAAATAAGAACTGGTCTCAGATCATGGAAGAGCTCAAAGGGGATTTTGAAAATCAAATAAGAAAGATAGAGAGCAAATTGGAAAGAGAAATATTATGCAAAAGGAAAGATAAAAAGCTAATGAGGAGAAAAATGCACAAAAAGCATAATTGGCCAAATGAGAAAGAAGATACAAAAAATGAGGAAAATAATTCCTCAAAAATTTGAATTGAGCAAATGGAAACTAATGACCAGATGAGAAATTAAGAAATAATAAAAACATCCAAAAAGAAAAAAAAATTAGGAGGAAATATGAACTATATCATTGGAGAGATCACTGATCTGGAAAATAGATCCAGGAGAGAGAATTTAAAAATCAATGGTCTATTTGAAAGCCATGATCAAAGAAAGAGCCTGACTACCATCTTTCAAGAAATCATCACGGAAAATTGTTCTGATATCCTAGAAGCACAAGGTAAAATAGAAATTAAAGGAATCTAGCAATTACCTCCTAAAAGTTTTCAAGATGAAAACTCCCAGGAATATTACAGCCAAATTCCAAAACTCTTAAGCTAAGGAGAAAATATTACAAGTATCCAGACAGAAACTGTTCATGTATAGTAGAGTTATAGTCAGTATAACACAAGATTTTGCAGCTTCTACATTAAAGGATTAAAGGACTTGATGATATTCTTAAGAGTAAAGGAGCTATAAATCACTCATTCAGGAAATAATCACTCATTCAGGAAAACCAAGTATAATATAAGTATAAATATAAAACATATAAGTGTAGAAGAAATGGTACACTTGGAGAGGGGCATTAGAAGCAAAATATTTTTGAAGAGAATCAGGGTGAAAGGAATGAATGGGGAGATACAGTTAGCAATGGTAATTCTAAAAAGAATTTTGAAGAAAGTTTCTCTAATGAAGACCTCATTTCTTTAATGTCCAGGGAACTGAATCAAATTAATATTTTTTTAAAAGAGGCACTAATATTCTAATAAAATAAAATGTTGATGATAATAACAATGATTGATGCTGATAGAAAAGACAAATCTTGAGAGGCAGATATAAAATGGGTAGAATTGTTTTGTGTTACTTGAGGGAATATAATTAAGACTAAAAAGGGAATTACAAAAGGTTAAAATTTTCAATTCCTTGTCACGGGAGAAACATGTGGAAAGAAATAGAAAGAGCAAGACATTTAGAGTCTGAAAAACTGGATTTTAATCCCAGCTTTATATTTAACACTGATCTTGGGCAGACAACTCCACCTTTGTGGGCCTAAGGTTCCTATTACTTAGTAAATGACATGAAGTGGTTAAATAACCTTTAAAATTATTTGTAACTCTGCATTTCTGATCATGCTATAACACTTCAAATCATCCCTTCAATTTGCATTCTCCTTCCCAGAGAGTGAGTACCACTCTCAAAGTTGTAAAGACAGTCCTTCTTGAATAGAGAGGATCACAGAAGGTAAACGGATAATTTTGATTGCATTATTTTTTTTTAAATTGCACAAACAAAATCAATCCAGTCAAAATTAGAAATAAAGCAGGAAATATGGGGAAATAGAGGAGCAGAGCAATTACCTCTGATAAATGTTCCTTTCTCAAATATATAGAGAATTTAGTCAAATTTAGAAAAAAAAGATTAGAAGTCACTCCCCAATTTATATATGGTTAAAGAACATGAATGAGAAGTTTCCAGAAAAAAAATCAGTGATAGTGAAACAAAAATGCTCTAAATCACTAATAATTAGAGAAATTAAAATTAAAAACACTCTGAGTTATGGTCTCACAATTATAAGATTGGTTACAAGACCAAAAAAAAAAAAAAAAGGAAATTTAAAAATGTTCACAGGGATATGGAAAAATTGGGACATCCATGCAATTAGTAGGACTATGAACTAATTCAACTATTCTGGGATACAATTAGTAACTTTACCCAAAGGGCTATAAAACTGTGTGCTTTTGATCTAGCAAGACTGCTACTATGTTTGCATCACAAAGAGATCAAAGAAAAAGAAGAAAAAGCACTGATACATGCAAAAAATATTTATTTCAGGTGGTGGTGTTTTTTTGTGGTGGCAAAGAATTGATGCTGAAAAGATGCTCCTCAGTTGGAGAAATGGTTAAACAGAATAGTGTATAATCTATTGTGCCATAAGAAATGATGAAGGGGTTATTTTCAGAAAAAAAAAAACACTTGGAAGACTTAAATGAATTGATCCAAAGTGATGTGTGCAAAAACATAACAATTATACACATTAATAGCAATATTGAAAGGATGATTAACTATGAAATACTTAACTCTTTAGATCAATACAATCAATCATAGTAATTTCATTTCAGGATTTATGATAAAAAATGCTATCTACTTCCAGGGAAAACACTGATGAACTCTGATTGTGGATTGAACCACACTTTTTTCCACTTTATCTTCCTTGCTTTCCATCACCACCACCACCACCATGACTAATGTAGAAATATAATTTACATGACTTCACATGTATAATAGGCATATTTCATGTTTTCTAAATGGATCAGGCAGGGATAAAGGGAAAGAAACTTTGGAAATTAATATAAAATTAATTTTAAAAATTAGAAGGCTATATCACCTTCTGAGGATACGTTTCTAATACTGTTGTTCATGAACCACCATCTCTGCTTCCCATTAATAAGCAACCACTAGATTAAATTAGCTTATATTAGTAAATGTATTTATAAATGTTGTATAACAAGAATAATTAGTAGAAAACAAATCCCTACTCTAAGTCTAGAGCACACTTTCCCATAAATACAGAATCCACAGAAAAAGTATAATTACTTCTAACATACAGTGGTAGGGAGACATATGTAAAGACAGAATTTGTGGCAAAGGAATAACTCACAACTCACGATACCAGAAGTGCTTTCCTCCTTTGTGGATACCCCCTGAAGTTTTCTTTAGGTGAAGCTTTCTGTCACTCTCTGAGGAAATGGGGCTTTCTAAATTATATAACTACCACTTCTTTCAACCATTAGGGGTCCCACTCCATGAAGCTAATTTCCCTACCAATGACTGTTACTAGAAGTTGTTTTTTCCCCCTTCTGTAGAGTCTTCATTCAATTCCCTTTGGGTGACTATATCTCAGCATCCTTTTGTCCTCAATATATCTAAGATCCCCAATGGAGGCATTGCCTGCTACTAACCCAGTCTTTCTGATCCCAGCTGGATGCACTCACTGCTACTAGTTCAATCTCTTGATGATATTGTGAGTGGAAAATGAGAGAAGGTAGAAAGGGCTCATTCTAATTTTCTCTCTCACTGACTCTGTCTCTATCTTCTCTGTCTCTGAGTGTCTCTCTCTGTCTCTGTTTCTCTCTCTCTCTCTCTCTCTCTCTCTCTCTCTCTCTCTGTCTCTCTCTCTCTCTATTTTATAACATTCAGCTCCCCAAATTATTGGTCCCAAGTCATAAACTAGAATCCTAAAAAAAGAAACAAATTTTTAAAAATGTTCTGCACTTGGAGTCTTCCATTGTTGGACCTTCAAACTGATAAAATTCAGATTATTTGGCTATACAATCAAGTCTTTCCCTTCTTCATAAAATGAAAGAGGTCACCTTTTTTAAAGGGATCACAGAATCAAATTCATCTCATTGATGTATTTAAAATTTCATGATGTATAATGAGATTTTATTATTAAATTATCCAAGCTAAGTACAGTGAGGAAGAGGAACATGTCATTCTATATACTCTATGTTTCTATGATTCTGTGACCAAAGGAAGAATTTCTGTCACACTTCTCTTAATTTGCTCTTCCTTTCTTCTTTAAGTACATTTCTCTTTCTTGGTTTCTTTTTTTGGGGGGGAGGGAAATTTTGAATTTGGAAAATATCAACAAATATAAACAATCCCATATGTAAATAGTGAAAAATGGAATTATATATGAAAAGGCAAATATTTATTATATGTTGTTTATCAATAGTTAATAAACTATTGCTGAATGCCTATTAGGTGCCAGGGATTGTACTAAATGTTACAGACATATATGTAAGAAAAATTTAATCTTTGCCCTCACGGAGCTTATAATTTAATGGGAAAATATAACAAAGGTGAAAAGCAGGAAGGGAAAAGGTATCTCCTACAAGATTATGGTGAGAAAATCAAAGAAGTCCAAAATGAGTTCAGCAGGTTGGAAATGAAGGGATGTCTGAGAAGATATAAATTCAAGATGTTTGTACCAATGCTATCCTGCTTCTCTCTATGAACTTTTGACTTTCCTGTTATTTTCTGTACATTAAAAAAAAATCATTGATGCTTCTTGCTTTCCTTTCTCTTATTTTCTTTTCTTTTTTGCACTAAAACCACTAGCTACACTCTGCCCTATCAACTGACACACTCCCTCTCTAAAACAAGAAAACTCTCTCTTTAAACAAATATGTATGTAAAATGAAATAAATCTACATATTTCATATATATATATATATGATTACCTTCCTGTTAATAGGTATTCATATAGCTTTTCTGGAGTCATGATTGGTTATTGAATTGATCTTAAGTTTCCAAGTTTGGGTTTTTGTCAAAATGTTGTCACACAAATTGGGTCCTGCTGATTGTATTCTTCATAAATTCCCACAAGTTTTCTTAGGATTCTCCAAATGGGTCCCTTTCTTCATTCCCCATGGAACCCTAATTATATTCCATAATATATCACACTAGCTTTCAAGTTAACTCCCTAGTTTCTTACTTACATTAGCAAGTTGAATGCCTAAAAGAGGATCTATGATTGCTGCCTTCAGAATTCTAGTGGTAAACCTTAAAAGTTGTTTGTTTTTCATGATACATTTATTCACAAACTCCACTTCACTGTGTTTCCTCCAATAACAATAACCAGTTAATATCCTCCACTGTGACTTAACAAATTTCATTTTTACCAGAAGATATTTTTCAGAAGTTATAGCAATGACTAAACTATAACCACATCCAAAATGAGAAAAATACAACTTTGTTAACTCACTTATGAAAAAGTTTAAGTTCTCTCCCTTATTTCTTAGTTTTTCTCTACTGCATTCCTTTCTCCCTCTGTTTTCCTTTCTTTTAATCAAAACCAACAAAAGAGAACAAATCCCTTTTCTCCCAGTACTTTAATGCTTCTCTAAGATCTTTGAATCTTAAGAATTTTGAAGGAACCCTTGTCTTGTCAAAACTCTAAATATCACAATTCTCAAATCCTTTCTAATTACTCATATTTGTTTGAGTTTTTAGGATTATTTTGACTATCATGCTCACATGTGAACATTTCTACTCATCTCTACCCTTTTATCTAAATTTTTGAAAGTCTTATCATCTAATAAAGTTGCCCTGTTCCCCCTGCTGGGTGGAAGGAAAGCCAGCTTTGCAGGTTTCTCGGTTGTAAGACTTGCCTTTTAGTATATTTCAATCCAAAACTTTCTTATAATTATTATAGTAACAATAATATCTTGTTATCTGCCTGTACTTTATCAGTACTTGAACTCTTTTTTTCTGGTTGCTTGTGGTATTCTTTTCTTTGGCCTGAAACCTGCTGATTTTGGCTATGGCATTTCTGATAGTTTTCATATTTGGATTCTTTTAATAAGGTATTCAGAAGATAGATCGATAGATGCACTGATGAAAAAAGATTTCCAATTTCACGTTGCCTTCTGATTCTAATAGTATTCTACATTTATGAATTAATATTTTTGCAAATGTGTTTTCTTGCCTATGATTTTCAAGGGATACAACTATTTTTACATTAAATCTCATTGACTTAAAGTCTTTTTTATAGTTAATACCTTTCATTTTCTTCTTTTTTAATTCTTATTTTATTTACTTTACATACATATACACACACATATATATACATATCTATAGTATTTACACACATGTCTATTCACTTATCTCATGAAATTCTTAGTGATATTGTTTTATTCTCAATTTCAATAAATTTCTTTCTTGTGTAAGGGGCAGCCAGGTGGTGCAGTGGATTGAAAGGCATGAATCAGGAAGACCTTACTTCAAATTCAGGCTCAGACACATTCTAGCTATGTGAACCTGGAAGATCCTTAAACCTCTGTTTGACACAGTTTCTTCATCTGAAAATGAGACTCATAATAGAAGTTGTTATGAGTATTAAATGAGTTATTTGAAAAGTGCTTACTCCATCTCCTGGTACATTGTAGGCATTGTAGAAATGTTGTTGTGGTAGTTGTTGAGTTTTTTATGTTCTTTTTCAATGTAACAAGTTTATTTATTGTAATACGCATTGCTTTATAAATCATGTTGGGAGACCAAAATCAGAGCAAAAGGGTAAAACTATGGGAGAGATAAAAAACAGGGAAAAAAAAGAAGTGAGCACAGCATGTGGTGAATTACATTCATTCTCCTAAGATTTTTTTTCTGCATGCAGATGACATTTTCTGTCCAGTCTTATTGGGATTGCTTTGGATCACTGAACTACTGAAAAGAAGCAAGTCTTGTTATTTTGTACAATGTATTCTCTCAGCATCAGTTCATGTAAATCTTTCTAGGCCTTCCTATAATCAACTTGTTCATCATTTTAAAAGAACAATAATATTCCATTACCTTCATGTACCACAATTTGTTCAGCCATTCCCCAATTAATAGGTATCCACTCTTTTTCCAATTCTTTGCTACCACAAAATGAGCTTCTACAAAGATTTTTGCACATGTGGGTCATTTTTCCTACTTTATGATTTACTTAGAATACAGACCAAGTAATGGCACTACTGGGTGTTACCTTATGTTCTGAGTTATTTATCCACCTTTCATTTTTTTCCTTCTAGCAAGCTGGTTTTTGGTCACATTTTATTTCCTTCTGGTACTCTTGTAGGCCTTGTGCCCAAACCATTTTCTTCCTTGAGCTTCTGCCTATAGTTCTTCTACAATTATTCTATGCTTTTGTGTTTATCTCTCAGTCATCTCTTAATCCATACTATTTCTTTAGTGTGTTTGGTATCATATTCTGCTTACTTATATCTCCAGCCTCAATTCTTTATTTTATGTCAGAGCCAAGCTCCTCTCTCCTCAACTCCAGTTTTTGTATCATTTCCAGGCCATGTTTGGTTCAGACATTGATTTATGCCTCTGATCCTAAATCCCCAGCTGTTTCTCCATTCAGAATATTACCTAATTTAAGGTTGCTGGTGGAGCATTCTCTTTTTTAATACTGTGGTCTTTAGGTCTCCCTGAACTATTCTTGATCAGGCCACTGCTAAATCCAGATATTTCTGGAATATTCTGGACAGAATACTGGCAGGATTTTGGCCTATGTTGCCTTCCTTAATAAGATCTTTTCTTCAATGCCTGCAGATTTTTTTTTGGTGTCTTTATAAACATTGTTACATTGTCTAACCATGTTTACTCTTTTTTTCTCTTTTTATTTCTTGACCATTAGTAATTTTGATTTATTTTAGGTGCTAATATATTTGAGAATTGAGCTCTTCTATAATCTTTCACAGCACAATTTTATCAGTGCATTATTTTCTATGGAAATAATCAATGGTTCTGTGACTATTAGGGAATTTATAGGAGAGGGTCCCACCCTAGATGAGAAATTGGACTATTTGACTTCTAGAGTTGTTCCAATTCTAATATTTTATTATCTTATACTAGGGCATTAATGTGAAGACCTTAATTGTAGAGAATCTTGGGGCTAGAAAAAGAAATAAAACACAATGAAACCATCAGGATCTCAGTGATAATATCCTTGAGGTACTAGTTCTCTGGCCAAAGAATATAGCTTGATACTTGTTGTACAGTACAGAATCCATATTCTCAAGGGTTCAATGATTATATCTATAAATTAATACATATGGGTTATTATTATTACTATTGATATCATCATTTTTTAAATTTTTTGAACATTTTTGTAACATTTTGTAATCCAAAATCACCCAAAGGAGATCAGCCTAATAATCACCTCAGGAAATATTGTATGCATTTATATGCCTTGAACAACATTTGGATGGTTTATCCATCACTATCTAACTTTTAAACAGTATTACAGAAGAATAATGAACTGGGACCTGATTTTATAATAGGAACAGCACAAGAAACCAAATTGCATTTACAAAAATGTACCATTTTAAACATTCTAATCTATTCCATGGCACAAAAAATTCCTATTATTTATAGAATTATCATCTCACTTATACTATACGACTAAAAATTATAGAATGTCACAATCTTAGAAAAAAACAAAATTGATCTAAAAGAATGTAGAAAGAGAAATGATAATCAATAGCAAATTGCTATATTGCTACCTTAGGAACATACTGGAGTGGTTTGTCACTTCTTTCTCCAGCTTATTTACAGATGAGGAAACTGAGGTTTAAGTAAATATTCCAGGGTCCCACAGCTAGTAAGTGTCTGAGGCCAGATTTGAATCTAGTCTTCCTGTTTTGATCATCAAAACAAACAATCAATTCATTGCTTCAGAAAGAAATTGAAACTCATGTATAGAGAAAGTTAGATAGATGATCAGAGTTTAGATAGGACTGTGGGTAGGGGATAGCAGGATGGTAAAGAGACTCCACAGTATGTCAATATATCTGAAGCACTGTATTGCAAAGTGAGGAAACTAAAAGTATAGCACAGTGGGAAGAAGAGTTGTCTGATCTGCTCATTTTACAGATAAGGAAACTGTGGTCAATTTTTTTTTAATTACTTGCTCAAGGTTATAGAAAGGAATAGATTTAAATCCAATTCCTCTAGCACCAAATCAGGGCCTTTCCCACTATGAAATACTGCCTCTTGATACTTCATTTTCCTCTTTTGTAAAATGCTACCCTGCCTAACTCACTAGTTGGAAAATTGGTTGGGTAAGGGAGAGATCAAATAAGACTCCATAAATCAACATCATGAAATGTAAAAATTTGTATGCATGTGTGGGTATGAGTTTTAGGATCTTCCTTATCAGTAGCATCTCAGAGAGAAATGCTTTATCTTTACATCTAAGATAATAAATGATGAAATAAGAATGATACAGAATCCTTCCATGTTAGCTATTCTTGAAAGCTACTCTACATATTTAGGGAAAACAATTGCATTCAGGGAAAAAAAGTTTGAAGTACAAACTTTTATTATATGCATTTGAAGACATGTTTTCTTTTTTTAAAAAAATTTTAATAGCTTTTTATTTACAAGTTATATGTATGGGTAATTTTACAGCATTGACAATTGCCAAACCTTTTGTTCCAATTTTTCCCCTCCTTCCCCCCATCCCCCTCCCCTAGATGGCAGGATGATCAGTAGATGTTAAATATATTGAAGTATAAATTAGATACACAATAAGTATATATGACCAAACCATTATTTTGCTGTATAAAAAGAATCAGACTCTGAAATATTGTGCAATTAGCCGGTGAAGGAAATACAAAATGCATGCAGGCAAAAATATAGGGATTGGGAATTCAATGTAATGGTTCTTAGTCATCTCCCAGAGTTCTTTCGCTGGGCATAGCTGGTTCAGTTCATTACTGTTCCATTGGAACTGATTTGGTTCATCTCATTGCTGGAGATGGCCACATCCATCAGAATTGATCATCATATAGTATTGTTGTTGAAGTATATAATCACCTGGCCCTGGTCGTTTCACTCAGCATCAGTTCGTGTATGTCTCTCTAGGCCTTTCTGAAATTGTCCTGTTGGTCATTTCTTACCGAACAATAATATTCCATAATATTCATATACCACAATTTATCCAGCCATTCTCCAATTGATGGGCATCTACTCAGTTTCCAGTTTCTGGCCACTACAAAAAGGGTCACCACAAACATTTTTGCACATGTGGGTCCCTTTCCCTTCTTTATGATCTCTTTGGGGTATAAGCCCAATGGTAACACTGCTGGATCAAAGGGTATGCACAGTTTGATAACTTTTTGAGCATAGTTCCAAATTGCTCTCCAGAATGGTTGAATGTATTCACAATTCCATCAACAATGTATTAGTGTCCCTGTTTTCCCACATCCCTTCCAACATTCCACATTATCTTTCCCTGTCATTCTAGTAGTGGTGTGTTTTTTAAGAGAGACTATGTTTCTTCCATATTAGCTTAAGAGGGGAACTATGCACAGGAAATGGTTGGTATAATATCCAAATAATTAAGAAAAGTCAAGAATGGAACATGTTGATGACAAAGGCTACTCTTGAAAATAGAGCAAAGCCATTTCTTCTCCTAGAGTGAGAAGACATGGACCACTACAGAACTATGTGCTATTATAAAGGGGCTGGAGTTGTGGGAGAGAACTGGAGCTAGTGATGAAATCTCCCATGCATATGAAGATGAAGAATCTTCCTCCAAAGAGATGATGCATTCAAGAAGTGACTTGGAGAGATTTGGTGCTTGTGTGGACTGTATGTAAATGATTCTGGTCAGCTGGATATTAACCAACTGAAGAATCTCCTCTTCAATACATGGTTAGCAGAGTAGAGTCAATTAGAGAATGTCCATGATTGCTCTGAAGTTCTCCAATGGCCTTCCATGATATATTATTGTGCTTTACTCTCCCATCTGTTCCTCATTGGAAACAGCATCATTCTCCATACACAATAAAATACACAGCCACACAAACACATATTAGATTTTGCATTTCCCCTATATAGTACAGGTTGGGGATCATGATTCTTAGCTTAGAAGATACCTTGTTATCTAATGATATTGTTTTATGGGAAAAGTTCCCATTCTGGGCTAACTACTAGAAGAAGACTCCATCCTTTACATAGATTTGTCACATCCTGGATGGTGCTAACAATATAATGCCCATTTTATATACAAAGAAGTTGAGGCTGAGAGGTGACTCATGAGAAATATATGAGTCTAAACTTCAGAGCAGCTCTTTATAAAACTACTGGTCCTTCATTGCCCTTAGTGCAGGGATTCTTTTTCTTTTGGTCCCCTTTGGCAGCCTGGTAACACCTTTGGATCTCTTCTCAGAATTATATTTTCAAAAATACACAGGATTTCAAAGGAAGTCAATTATATTGAAATACTAGGTGAACAGATTTATCCATGATAGCATAGCTAGTAAATGGAGAGAGTCCAGTGGCTATTAAGCCTGAAATTAAATGCAGGTCTTCTCATTCTGACCTGACTGAAGAACTTATCAAATCCTTTTTTTTCTACTTGTGATTTCTTCAATATGGGAGATTTCTAATTAGAAAACCAACCTCTATGGATACAAATTTTCTCCACATAGTTTTTCATATGTTTTTATATATGTACTATTGCCTTTTCTGATAGAATATAAGATCCTTGGGGACAGGGAATGCTTCCCCCCATTCTTACTACCGGTAACAATATATAACTCATATGAAGGAGATAAATATTTACTGAAACGTTGACTAAACAACAATTTATGAACAGAATATCGGACCTAGAAGTCAGGAAGACCTGAATTCATTTTCAGCCTCAGATACTTATTAAATGTGTAACCTGGGGCAAGTGACTTAACATATTTGTCTTAGTTTTCTCCTTCATAAAATGGGAGTTATAACAACTACTTGATAGGGTTGTGATGAGGATACAATATGGTATTTATAAAATACTTTGCAAACCTTAAAGTTCTATGTTAACGATTGGTGCTATTGTTCTTATTATAATCTGAAAGATTATAGTACTGATAGGTTGGCTTTCCCTGCTTCACACAGCCAGTTTATGACAGATGTGGAGTTAAGAGGGGTTCAGGAGGAAAGGAAATAAGCATCTAAACAGCAACTAATATGTGCTAAGCACTGTGCTAAAGACTTTTTTTAAGTGAGAGAAGAGGGGAAAGAAGAAGGGGGAAAACAGAGAGGAGGGAGGGAATCTGCCTCATTGCTCTGTTTTTTTGATACCAAGTTATATGAAATTCTGTGGATTTAACAGTAGCATCAATGATCATTTTAAAGCAACTACTAAATACAATCATTATGTCAAGTCATGGAATAAAAAAAGATTAATGTGTAACAAGGGCTATCTACATGCATTTTACATTCTATAAACTCCAAAATTGGAGTTTACATTACCATAATCACAGTAAATATTAAGGATAGTAAATGGCAAATTAGAAATACATAGATAACATATAGAAAACATTTCTCTAAATCTTTATTGTTATGAAGTGCTCCTGTGAATTAGGTAGTATAAATATTATCATTCCCATTTTACTAATGAGAATATTGAGTCTCTGACAGGTAAAGTAATTTGTTAGAGATCACACAGCTTGTGTGATAGAATTAGAATTTCACTGCATGTCTTTGAATTCCAAATATAAAAACAAAAATCCTGAAGAATGCCATTTTTCCTTCTTTGAATTTTAAAAATAGGTCATAAGTAAAAGGTTTAGTGAGCAAAGAAAGAAGATAGGAAAAATGAGAGACTACTACATTAGATAAATCATTTTTAAGACAGAAAAACATTAGACACCTCTATGGATCTGGTATGTCCAATACCATTCTAAGGAGATGGAGCTCTTTAGATATTTCCATGTCTCCCTGACAGCTCAGCAAAATCCATGCTACTACATATGGGAAACAGATTAGTACTCCACCTCTTCCCAACCCAGTATTTGAAGTTTTGCAATGAAGGATGTGGAGTTTTAATAGTTTAAAAAAAACATTCAATTTGACATTGTTATTTTCACATGCTTAATTAAATGTTTGCTCGTAAACAGATGTCAGATGCTCAGAAATCTCACTTAATGTAATTAAAATACACATACAGTATGCTCAGATAAATGTTCTTTGGCTTTGATAATTTTTTAAATACTCATCAAAATCCAAATTTAGCATTACACTATAGCTTGTTTTAAGCAGACTGCTAGTGGTAAGGAGCTGTCTCCATCAAATGCCTCCCCAGCAGGGAGAAAAATAATTAGAAGTAAAAAAAAAAAATCAGGGAAGAAGTAATGTGGGAATGTTGAACCGCACTAAATGTTCTGCCCTTATGCCTTCCATTTTAAGGATTTCACATTTTTGGACTATCTAGATAATTTATTAAATAAATGTGACTTGGGACTGTCCTAAAAAAAGCCATGAAAGAGGACAGGTGGTCTGGCAAGGGGGAAGGTGAGCAATTTACTATGGATCTTAGACAATAGATACCACAAATATACTGGCATAATATTTGAATTTGGAATGCAGAACAGAAGAATGACAGATCTATGGATGCACTCGATGTTTTTAGATCAATAATTATTGTTTACTTTGTTGTGCCATAGTCTGTATTGTTCATCTGTGAAGATACCTATGAACACTTTCTCAGAATATTATTTATAAAGACATAAAGTAAAATATATAGGATTTCAAAGGGAAAGAAAAGTTGTCAAAATATCAATTACAAAATGGAAAACAATACGCATTCATTGTGAACGATGATCATAACATTAAAAACAAGTTTATGAACCCCAGACAAAGAGCCCTTGTGCCAGAGAAATGAAAATCACACCCTTTTATGGTCACCTTCCTCAGAAAGGCAGTCAAATTATCAATTATAGGATCAAATTATAGGGAAAAATGAACTCTGATCCCTTTCTGACCCTTGATTAATTTACTCAAAACAATTCAGATTTGCTTGCAGAGTAGGAAATTTACTTTTTTTAAAAGATATTTTAAATTTATTTTGTTAAATATTTCTCAAATTTTTAATATTCATTTTTAAAATTCTCATTTCCAAATTCTCTCCTTTTGGGCTGCCCCTCCCCTCTCCTTGAGAAAGCAAGAAATTTGATGTAGATTATACATGTGAACTTTTGCAAAACATTTCCATATGACCCATGTTGAAGAAAAAAACAAAGCCCAAAAAAGAGATAGAGACAGAGAAAGTAAACTTAAAATTATACTTCAATTTGCATTCAGATGTTATCAGTGCTCTTTCAGGAGATGGATAACATTTTTCATGGAGGAATATTTGGAATTTTCTTTGATTATTGTTTTGATCAAGGTAGCTAAGTCTTTCACAATTGAACATTCTTACAATATTCCTGTTACTGTGTAGAGTGTTCTGGTTCTGTATATTTTGCTTTGCATGAATTCATATAAGTTTTCCCAGGGTTGTCTGAAACCATTATTTCTCAAGCACCATAATATCCATTCCATCACAATCATATGTCACAAGCTTTGGCCATTCACCAATAATAATCCTTTCAATTTCTTTGCTACCACAAAAAGAGGTGCCATAAATATTTTAGTACATATGGGTCCTTTTTCTTTGATCTCTGCGATGCAGGACTAGTAGTGGTAATGCTGGATCAAAAGTTTGATTGCCCTTTGTGTACGGTTCCAAACTTTTCCAGAATGATAGAACTACTTCATAACTGTATGAGTACATGTATCCCAATTTTTCTACTTCATTTCAGCATTTGATATTTTCCTTATATGACATGTTATTCAACCCAATAGATGTGAGGTGGTTCTTAGAGTTGTTTTAATTTTCATTTTTCCAAAAATATTCATTTAGAGCATTTCATTTATCAAGACTATTAATACCCTTGATTTCTTCATCTGAAAACTGCCCGTGCACATCCTTTGGTTATTCATCAACTGAAGAACCTTATTATTATTGTTATCATTATTTCACAAATTTGGTTTAGTTTCCTGTTTTTGAGAAAAGAGGCCTCACTGTAAGTTTCTTTTCCCCCCAGTTTCCTATTTTACGTCTAATTTTACATGCATTAGTTTTGTTTGTGGAAATTTCATGAAATCACATTTTCTGTTTCCCATGATCTTTTCCATTTCTTATTTGGTCACAAATTCTCTTCTTCTTCATGGATCTCACAGGTATATTTTTTCATGCTCCTCTAATTTCCTTATATCGCTCTTTTCATCTAAATCCTTTACATATTTTGACTTTATCTCACTATATAGTGTGATCTATGGTGATCTATGTCTAATTTCTTCTAAATTCTTTTCTAGGTTTCCCAGCAATTTTTGTCAATTAGTGAGTTCTTACTCCCCCCAAAATTGTGTCTTTTTGTTTATCAAATACCAGATAATTAGATCACTTATTCCTGTGCTATTGCATCCACCTTTCTTTCCCATTTTAAAAATTATTCTCCTGATATTTTTTTTACCAGATATATTTTTTCCTAGCTTTATAAAACATTTTAGTAGTTCAATAGGCATGGCACTGAATAAATAAACTTAGAATTGTCATTTCCATTATACTAACTCAACCTCCCTGCAAGAAATTAATTTTTTCAAATTGTTTAGCTCTGTCTTTGTGTGAAATGTGTTTTGCGATTGTGAAAAATTACAATAGTTCCTATAGTCCCTGGGTTTGTCTTGTCGGTAGTTCCCAAGTATTTTATGTTGTTTAAAATTATTTTCCATTTTGTTTCTCCTTCTATCTCTTTCCACTGGAATTTGTTGGTAATATATAGAAATACTGATTATTTATGTGGGTTTATTTTATATTTTGCAACTTTGCTAAGGTTTTTGTTTCAACTAGATTTTTAATTGATCCTCTAAGATTCTCTAAATATACCATCATAACATCTGCAGAGTGATAGTTTTGTTTTGTCATTGCCATTCTAATTTCTCCAATCTGGTTTTCTTTTATTGCTATAACTCACATTTCTAGTATAATATTAAAAGGTTGGGGTGATAATCGACTCTATCTTATTGCAATTATTTCTCACATATGTCCTTTACATATAATGTTTCCTGGTGCTTTGAGATAGATATTGCTCATCATTTTAAGGGAAAATCCATTTATTCCTATGTTCTCTACTATTTTTAATAAGAATGGGTACTGTATTTTATCAAAAGGTTTTTCTACATCTACAGAGATAATCATATGATTTCTGATCATTTGGTTAGTTACATAGTCAATTATGCTGCTATTTTCCTGATATTGAATAGTTCTGTATCCCTAGTGCAAAGCCCATCTGGCCATACATAGTGTATGATATTTGTAGTGTCTGATGTATTCTCCTTTCTATTATTTTATTTAAAATTTCTCAGATTTTACTTTCATGGTTTCTAACAGGAATTTGGTAGTATTCCTTCTTTATGTACTTTTTCTCAAATAGTTCTTTATAATTGTTTTTGGAAGAATTCCCTCATGAATTTATCTTTTCCTGGAGATTTGGTATTTAGGGAATTTATTTATGACTTATTTGGTTGCTTGTCTTTTTTTCCTAAGGATTATTTAAGTATTTTATTTCTCCTTCTGTTAATCTTGGCAGTTTATTTTTTTGCAAATATTCATCCATAAGTAATATTCTTTAAACCAAGCTTGTTACTGCTAGACTCAGAGTCCAATGGTACATGGGGTTTTAATTTTACCCTAGGCTTTTTACTAAGTGGGTGATGATAGGCAAGTTACTAAACCTCTCTCCGACTCAGTTTCTTCACCTATGAAATTGCTAAAGCAACTAAAAGTCTTACCTAATAGAGCTATTCTGAGGCACAAATGAAACTATGTAAGGCATTTTGAAAATTTGAATAAAGGACTTCATAAAGAAGACACTATTATGACTTTTGCTCACTGCTTAAATATGCTATCTGATCACAGCCTTGGGGTGCCTTGAAATACAGCATCTTCCTAATATAGTATCTATTATCTCTGTCTCTCCGTCCTGTACTTTCATAGGGATATTTTCCCTGCAGTATTCATGGTTTATAGGTACAACTAATGCATTTTTAACTTCTTTTTCACTTCCATAATCTCTACCTCGTCTTGATTGTTAAGTGATTAAAGATAATTCTGTGACCAGTTATTTTAAAAAATCACATAAATTCCTTCTCCTTTAATAGCCGCAGCATATAGCACATTATCTGGCACATTATGGTGCTTAATAAATGCTCTATTCATTAACAGCCTATGATTCTAAAACACCTTATACTAAATAATTTTAGTACCTGTGAGTTAGGGATGGGAAATTGTATCTGGTTTCTACTAGAGCTAGAATATCTTCTTGCTTCTTTGGAATTTTCTTTTCCTTTTTAAGAAGTACCAATTTTACCCTTTTCATTTACTTATGTCAAGAGCTACTGGTTTGATTTGCATATGGAAGAGAGGTTATTTGTCACTTAGCTACTTATCAACTCTGTCCTTTACACATAACCTCAGAAAGTATCTCGAGATCATCTCTCATAAAACTAAAAAGGATATTTAAAATAGTAGTGAAAGAACAAGTGAAGATGGCTTTATTAGTGCTTTGAAGAGTGTTTTCCTTAAAGTATGTAAAAGCTGAATGGGACTTATTAATATAATCTCTTCATGTTCCACTCCTTACTTCCTTCCCAGAGAGACCAGTTTAAAAAAAACGTGTTTCTCTGAATAAATTCATAATGGGTATATCACTTTGCAATTTGCATTATCTTCTCTTCTTTGTAGAGAATTGATGTCTTACAACCAGCTCTGCAGTAACAGTAACAATGACCACAAATGCTTCTCATTCAATGAGAATCTCAAGGGTTGGAGTTGTTTTGTTTGATAAGCAGCTCCTTTGGATCCTAATTAAAGCAGAGTGCAAACACAATGATTGAGAAAGAAAAAGACTGTAATGCTATAACCATTTGGCAAATGGAGTATGTTTTATTACATGTGACAATGACATAAGGTTGGGAAAATCTCCCTGGGACAGTAGAAGAGAAAGGACACAAGACCAGAAGAAGTCTGAAAGGGAGGATATTAAATGTAAAGCCCAAGGTGAGCAAAATGGAGCTATTTGGGGGAAGAGAATTTTGTGATTAGTGTTGGTTAAGAGAAACAGTAAATCATAATAGAATTTGATAATGGGAAGGGACTTCAACAGTCTAATTTGCATCAAAATAGAATCCCTGCTATAATATATCCAAGGGGTGTTTCAACTTCCACTTGAGGATATCCAACAAGAGTTGAAGAGAAAAGGAGGGTTTGGTACCTACCACCTACTTCACTTCTGGACAACTCTCATTTGTAGTATTTATTTCTCCTCACATGAAGCCTAATTTTTTCCTCATTGTAATATAAGGTGCTCTGAAATTTTAAAGTGTTCCAGAAATACGAGCTACTATTCAGTCAACAGAGAATTTATTAATAGGATAGAATTGATTTTGTGGCTTCACTAATATGGTAATCCCCAACTGAAGACATTTCAGCTCTATAATTTATAATCATGAAGAATTACTTAGAGGCCTAAAAGTTTAAGTGATTTGTCCAGGCTTATACATCCAATATGAATCAAAAGAAGAACCTGAATCCAGGTCTCTCTAACTTCAAAGTCAACATTCTATCCATTGAGCTATTCTAATTATAAGAATGTATTATGGTATAATGTTTATGCATCTTTGTATATTGCTTTATAAGATATATTTTATATTTAAAATCAATGTCTTTTATATTTGACTGATAAACTCATTACTGATGGGGGGGAATATTTTGCAGACCTTTAAGCATTATGTGAATTTAACTTATTGTTACAGTCACTGGTATGGTCATTAAGTTTAGGCTTTGATAATCTACATCAGGCTTTCTGTTGCTCAATTCCAGCTCTCTCCAGCTACTTGCGAGTATATTTAGGGGTGTGTGTGTGTGTGTGTGTGTGTACATACATACATATATATATATATATATATATATTATATATATATATATATATTATATATATATATAAAATAAAATATATTTGTGCATATATATTTGTATTTAATATATCTCTTTAATATACATATGTTTTGAAATTATTAATAAATCATTCAAATGTATGTTTATTTAGTCCACAAATCCTAAGGATGATCTTATACATATAGCACTGTATTAAATGCTGAAGATACTCCTCCAAGGGAGAATGGCAGATACTATATCTACATACAAACACATATATCACATACAAATCATATAGACATATATATCATATGTATGTATGTAATATAATATAATGGTTTATAGCTATAATGGGTGGTTTTGTTTTACTGTATGTGAATATATAAATGCACAGATACACACATGTGTATGTACATATGTATATACATATACACAGAGACACATATATATGTATATTAAATATATATATATATATATATACATATAAACATATATATGCATTATTGGACTAGATTATTATAAGGCAGTGAGTGATATAAAGAGCTTTGATAATTCAGAAACATAAAAGAGAGAGGCTAGAAGAATCATGAGGGAGACTATAGAAGAAGTGGCAAGAGAGTAAATATGGTGAAAGACATTATTTTTCTTGATGGATAATGTTAGTAGGAGGTCACAGAGTCATTTTATGAAGTACAGACTAGTTTCTTGGAGGGCGTCAGGGTCAGCCAGAATCAGGATAAAATAAGTCCTTGGTCTTTAGGGAGAGAAGTGAAAGAGGCAGACAAACTGCCTCAAGGCTTGCCAAAGATCTCTCCTGGATCCTGGAATCCCCAGTCCAGCCTCTCTTCTCCTTGTCCTGATGTCAAGTCACTTTGGCCACTGTCCCTCTGCCCTCCAATCTATGCTTATGATTATTTTAACACCAAACATTCAGCAAGCATCAACAGTGAGGAGAGCCATTTATCCAAACATATGCTAATAGATCATTGTCTCACATCGACTAGATAATTAATCTTAAGTGCTCAGTTGTCTGATTCAAGCACACCTTTTTGGAGTTTCAGCCCTCTATACCCTTTAACCCATCTGGAATCTCAATATTTTAATTTGGAAAATCAGGAATAACACCTACAATATTTTCCTCACAGGATTATTGTGTTATTGTAGTATCATAGTAATATTCCCATTAGAATGTGAGTTTCTTGGGGGCTTCAGTATAAGCACTGTATATATAATACCAGCATAATAACTGATAGTCAGTAATTAATCATGCTTGTTGATTGATTGATTCATTTTGAGGAAGGTGTTTTGTGAACCTTTAGGCATTATGTAGCTGTCAACTACTCTACTGTCATTGTTGCTTTCATCTCCCTAGAGGAGAAAGAGAATAATACAGAATGGTGTTGACCCAATACATCATCCAGAGAGGTATTTGAGGGAAATTATTGTCAAACATAAATGATGTCAGGTGAAATGGTAAAGTGTAAAAATAGAAATCAGGTAAATCTGATTTTGAATCCTGCCTCTTCTACTCACTCTCCATGTGATCAGAGGCAAGTTATTTAAGCTCTCTGAGCTTCAGTTTTCTCATCTGTAAAACGGAGATAATAATTCCTGTGGAACTTGCATTACATGTTTGTTGTGAGATTCCAAAGAGATAATGAAAAACTCAAACTGTTGTATATAAATATCAACTACCACTCTCAAAAGGAATGAATGGGGATGAAGAATAAATTTATAAAAATGTTTTATAAGCATTTACTATAAGCAAAGCATTGTGCAAAGAGCAGGATATACAAAGAAAGAGGCAAAGAAGTCCATGTTTTTAAGGTGAATATCTTAGGAGTTTCTTCAATATGAGGGGACAATATCCATAGGTAAAATATCTGCAGGGCAGTTATAAAGTATTAAAGAATGGGGCTGTATGACTTAGTGGAAAGAGGAAAGTCATTTCTGAGGTATAGAATATTGATGATATGACAATTGACTAAAAGATAGGAAAGTATAAGAATATGGTATAGAGTAAGAATACGCTAAGAATAAGGAATTTAGACTTAAGTAAGCAATGCAAAGGCAGAATCACTGGAGAATTTTGAATGATGCAAAAAGATAGGCAGATCTGGCAGTAATGAATAATGGGGATTGAACTTTGAAGGGCCCCGATACAAGAATATCATTGGGATTACACTAAAGTTGTTAAAGTAGGGCCAAAACTGCATTTTAATGAGATGGACTTATAAGAAATATCATCTGTGAACAGTCACAGTGCATTGTTTCTTTTTAAAAATTCAAATCCCTTTTTCTCCTCCATCTTTAATCTTGACATTGATCCTAGTCTCTATTTCTACTTCTGGGTAACTCATCTGCTCAACAATTTCAAAGATCAGAGTAAAGTGATCAGATTTTAGGAATATCTATAAATATTAAAGTATGTTTAGTAGGAATTTAAGAGTGAAATAATCAACAAAATGTAGAGTTATTGAGCTTATTCTAAAATACTTTTTAAAAATTATTCAAACAGTGAATATTTAAGCATAAATTGAGAGGAATTAGGACTTTGAAGTGTGTATAAAAAGCTATGAGGTATGATATGCCTTTATACATAGTGAGATAAGAAAAGGATGGAAAAAGAAGTTAGGTCCAAGAAGAGTCAAATGTTAGTATAAAACCTCAGATTCTATAGTAGCCTTTTTATATCCCCAAAGACTTAACTCTCTATTGAAGAGAGGGATAGGGAATGGTGTTGGGCTATCATCACAGACAGTGAAGAATAATTAAAGCAAAATATTGTCAAGGGAACATTAAGTCAAAGTAAGATTTATCTCATCTGTGATATTTTCCTTCATATTTGTACACTATTATGATCCAGTGAGACTGGATTGACTAGTCACCATTCACTAAATAGAATAATAAAGCCTCAGAATGGAAACTTACTCATATTTCACCCAGGAAAATCCCTTTGCAATAATCTTGACATAGGATTATTTATCAAGCTTAGAGATCTCCAATTGTGAGACGCTTACCAAAGGGATCAATTCTAACATTGTAAAAATGGAGTTTGGGGATTCCCCCACCTCTTCTTAAGTCAAAATTTACCTCTTTCCTGTGTGTGTGTGTGTGTGTGTGTGTGTGTGTGTGTGTGTGTGTGTAATTCTAACTCTTCCCCTCTTTGACCAAGCATATCCTTCTACCAAATGAAACCCTTTCACATACTTTAAAACAGCCAAAATGACCATTCACTAAGCTTTCTCTTCACTAAGATAAACATACATAATTCCAGTCAACCTTTTTATCATATTGGATCAAGTTGCTCCTCCAATCTGATCCTCTTCCTTTTGTCTGTTGCTCTTGAGTTTAGCAAAGTTCTGTCTTGTAACAATGTGATTTATATGGAAGAGATTCCAAATATGACTTGATGAGCATGGTACAATAGGAATGATTTCTCTTGCTTTTGACAGTATCCCTTTCAATATGGCCTAATTTTGCATTAACACTTTTAACAACTACATAACATATCATTGATTTATAATGAGCTTCCAGTATTCTAAAATCCATTGGTCTTTTTTCACAGAAGTTAATTACTTTTCTAATTACTTCCCTCTCATCCTAGATCTCTGATGTGGAATTTTTTAATCTAAATACTTTACATTTTCCCCTATGTACAAATTGACTTCACATTTCTTCCTATGAACTTCTACCTAATTATGCCCAACCCATTGTTCTAGTCTCTTGAGCTAATTAAATTATAGTTCTTTTACCTATCATGTAAGCTATCCTACAATACTTAAATTAGCTTTAAATATCCCAGACATGTCTTTATTCAAGTCACTGATAAATTTGTTGAATATGGGAAGGATCAAGGACAAAGGCTATGGACATTTAGCAAGGCCTCAATCCATGCTAATAAGGCTCAAAGACTGGAATGACCCCTTCTTTTTTGTTTCAATATATTTGTTTTCAGTACTTATATTATATTGCCTCCATTTCCCAACCTTTCCCATCCTTCTCTTCTTTTCTCCCTTCTTCCTTCTTTCCTCCCTCCCTCCCTCTCTCCCTCTTTTCCTTCCTTCCTTCCTTTGTTCCTTCCTTCCTTCCTTGCTTCCTTCCTTCCTTCCTTCCTTCCCGCTTCCCTACTTTCCTTCTCTCTGCCTCTGTCTCTTTCATATTTTCCATAGTCTCATAATCATTTGTGATTCTGTGATGAAATATGGATCATAAATTTAATACTCAAAAGAATTTTAATGATTATTCCAGTGGTTATTGGGTCCCTTAGTTATACATACATATATATGTGTGTATATACACACATACACAAGTTTATATTGTATATGTATATATGAAGTATATATATATATATATATATATATATATATATATATATGTATACACATGTATATTGATACACATATAAATGTGCATTGATAGTACTTTAAAGATTATCCCAGGGATTATTAAATTCATTAATTTCTGATGATATACACATATAGATATAAATAGATGTGTATGATATGAAAATATATACATAGATAGATTTCTATAAAAATATAATTTATATATATACATATTATATGCATAAACACATATGAATACATGTGCACTAAGTATATATATATATGTATATACTGATACACATGTGCATACTTATACATATATTTGTATGTATTATATATAAACTTTTAAAATTATCCCAGGGGTTATTGTGTCCATTCATTTTTTTCACACACATAACTATATGTATTGTGTGAATATGTTATACATATATACATATACATATATGTGTATATGTATACATATACAGGCACATATAACCTATCTTTAGATGTGCATTATATATAGATGAGGGAGTTGAGGTTCCAAGAGGTTAAGTACCTTATCTAAGGTCACATGCAGTTATACCACAGCCAGAATTTCAATACTGGCTTTTGCTCTGAAACATAGTCCCCTATGGATTTATCTTTACAAGTAGACAATGAATTTTATTTGGGCAGATATCATATCTTATTCATCATCATGCTCACTAGCATCTAGTATGTTTTGCATACAGTTGGTGCTCAATAAATAATAATTTGAATTAAACATAATGTAGTTACGAATGAAACCATCCCTCTGGGAAATCAAGATCTCTCTCTCTCTCTCTCTCTCTCTCTCTCTCTCTCTCTCTCTCTCTCTCTCTCTCTCTCTCTCTTCTCCCTCTCCTTCTTCTTCTCCCTATCCTCATTCTTCTAAGCTAAAGCCATGGGAGAGGCCTCTTGCTGACTGATATTCTGTGACTTATTATTAAAGGCTGCAGAGAAATCTAATGACAATTACACTTTAAAAAAAGTAATAAAAAAAAAAAAAGATCATGAAGCAACACTAAATTGTGTGAGCAGAGAACACAGAAAGCCACCTCCCCTCCCCCCTCCACAGTAGGCTGGCAAGGGAAGAAGCTGGAAGGAGAAAATTGAGGTAGGAGGAAACATGACCAGGATGCTAATGAGAGGAATTGATCACCTCACCAAGCTCCTAAGACTAGATGAAAGAGAAAGGCAAACCACATATAGCCTAATGAGCAAGAGAAAAGCAAGGTAACTTGTTCCGGCCCATCCATCCTTAGCACTATGGGAAGTTCCCTTTTTATTTGAGGGGAGAAGGGAGAGAATTCCCCCCACGCCCAAGGTCAACAGAATTTCATTTTCACCCAATTAACTTTCCCAGTGTTTCCTTCCCCTAATGAGAAAATTTTCTTTATTTACTATGATTAGTCTTTTCGTCTCCTAACTATAAGGGGAAACACAGAATTTCTTTCTTTGCCTTTTATTCATTTATAATTATTATTTTAATAATAGCACTTATATTCAAACAATATCCTTTATCAGGTATCTTACAGATTTAAGTTAGAAAAAAATAGCAACAGAAATTGTAAATTACATATGTCTAAGTTTGCTTACCTTCTAGAAGTGAGGAGAGATAGTAGAAGTGAAGAGTAAACAGTCCAGAGAATGATGACTGATACTTCTAACACTCTTAAGAATACAAAGGTTATAGAGGCCTACTGTGTGTCAGGCATTATACTAAGCACTGGAGAAACAAAGATGAAACAAAGATTAAAAAAAAATAGCACCTCTCCTCCAGGAATTTAGAGCCATTAAGCTATTTTATCTCATTGTTAACTCATTTGGACCCTCAAAATGAGAATGGTATTATTTGTCATTTATAAATGAAGATTATAAGGAAAAAGATTTAGGTGATTTGCCCCAAACACAAAACTAAGCAATAAAGGGCTCAGATTTCATCAATATTTGATTCTAAATCCATATCTCTTTACATGATCACCCACTGCTTACCCAATATAAGCACTTATCTTAGGTTTTCTTAAAAGCTTCAAACTATACTGTGAAATGGAAATGTAGAAGTCATCTATTCTGTACAAAAATCTTTCACTATAATATGAAGAAATAGATAAAAGCCAGGGTTTGAAGCAATGTTCTCCGGGTTCATATCCATTGCTATTTCAGTAGGTTCAATCAATTAATTAACAAATCTTCATTAAACAAACTTGATGTGTTGGATAGTGAATTAAATGCAGACATATGATACAATGCCTGACTTCAAGGAGATTATATTCTAAGGGAAAAAACACATATCCAAGAATTCCAGTCAGAGGAGGGACTTTGGTCTAAGCAGTCATAGGAATTATAAGTAAATATGAAGAATATGGATTTCCCTCTCCCTTCCAGTAGTACGATAATGCTGATTTTTTATTAAATTATTTCCCTCAGTATAAGAGGTAAAGGTGGGGATATGATCACATGGAGTAAAAAAGAAAATTACAAAATGTCAATAGTCTAGGTCCTGATAAGCAAGGATATGACTGGATGGTTCGGATCCCATCTAACTCTCCTATCTGAAGGAAAATGGCAAACTAGAATTAATTCTTACTTGGCCCATTCAGAACTTAGATAACTTGATGGAACTATGACCACATAGATATGGATTCTTTCTTCACTGGCCCACAGAATTGCCTCTTCGGGACTTCCTTCCAGTGCATTTCTCACCTATCTCTTTCTAGAAAATTCCTCCATAACAGATATAGCCAATATGTTCAAGCTCTTTCTCGTATTTGCATTTCAAGGCTATTAGGCCGGCTATGAATATTTATTACTCTTTTCTCATGTTATATAATCGACCCATTCTTTACCAACCATGCATTCTTAATATATTTTAAATAATTTTTCCTTAATATCTTAATATCTAAGGTCAGGTCATTATTAGTATCACATACTCACTATTAATCTTGCTATTATCCACTGGATATGTTGACATTTTTGACCACAACATGGAGTCAAATAGCATTAAAGTGAGATTATTAAGGATAATTGCATTGGGTCATTTTCCTAAGTGTGATACAGGGTCATTCTTGCCCCTCTTATCCATTCTGGGCCCAAGTTATTGTTTTTCTGTAGGATGTCTGCATAACATAGACATCATGATGAATGAATGCATCAAATAGAATGTAAATTTCATTTCTCTTTTATTTTAATGTAAATTCTACTTTTGTGCTGTTTTCTTAGTACCTAGCACATTTCCTTATACATGGTAGATGCTTAATAGATATTTGATTCAGTAACTTTAAGGGCTGCCTATCAAACTATACATCATAGTCTGGAGAATGTGCACTTTTTAATTACTATTCATGTGCTGTTTTTGGCATTGCCTATTAAATTTGAAGAAGATGCATTTCCTTGTTCCAGGCCCAACATAATACAGTGGCTTAAATTGTTGTTGTTTATCCTTTGTTTTTGAAGAGGACTGTGAGATCAAGAAAGTGATATCAAGGACATGCAAGTGAATTGGATTTAAGGGAGTGTGCAGGCTGTGCAAAGTCACCAACTTCAGTTTCTCTTCCAGAACCATCTAGGTCTAGTAGTACTTAGAAATGGGAAAACTTTGCTATTAGAAAAGATTATATGTGTGTGTGTGTGTGTGTGTGTGTGTGTGATATATATATGTATAAATGTATGTGTATATCTGTATAAATATCAGTGTATTATCAAAGTTATTTCTTTGTTGTCTCCATGACAGAAAACATGATTTTTGCATATATAATGGAGATGTGTTTGAGGAGAGCCTTCAGGGTTTTGTTTATTCTGCCTATTTAAATGCTTTTGAAAAAAATCAATAAATTATGCACAAAGCAAGAAAGTATGTCACCTACATTTCCAAGTCAGCATTGTTATTCTAAAGGTTCATAATCATATGTAAAATTATCTTTCAAAACTCGTTCATTCCATTCTAATATGTTCATCAAGGAGATCTTGGCTGTGTATATTGATCATTCCCAATACTATTTAATATACCCAAGAAGGCAAATATATAGGTTGATCTTTTATAATATCTTAATTGTTTTAGGTTAATATATTAAGTATGAATTTTCCACTATTTAGAAATATCTCCTGATGTCAAAAATATCTCATTCTGAAAATCGATGACTTCTCAAATGTACTGACTTCGATACAAAATTTTTAGTGCTTGCATTTGTCAGATTTTGCCATCCTTCTCAGCTGCAACTTCTTAAATGTCTTTACCAATTTAAACAGATATGGTAGATCTCCATTACATATGCAAAAATCATGATTTCATTGTTGTTGCCTTTAAGATAGATTAGGTAATGGAGCTTTCTCTTTTTGTGCCCTTTCCTTTCTGCTTACTAACCTTCCAATTTCATCAATATGACCTGACTTGGGCAGTTTTCATAGCAAGTCCTGTATAAATCAAATGGAAAAATGTGTATAATATACTTTGATAATTTCAAAGCACCATCTAAAATGTAATTAAAATAACAAACTGATATTCATCTATTCTCGATTGATTGTTAAGGCAATACTGTTAATTTTTTTTTTCCATTGCACTATTTTTTTTTTTTTTTTTTTTTTTTTGGTGATCAAAGGCACTGAATTTGCATGGCATTGCCTGTTTTGTTTTTCCTCTTGGCAAGGAGACTTAATAGATACTGGCTGAGAAGGTTTTTGAGGTGTTCTACCCATCGTGATTTAAAACATATTCCATGCAGGTTAAACCAGTTTAAGAAATAGTGGAGAGTCTACTAATATCAATTTTCCTTTTTTTTAAATTGCCAAGTAGAGAAAGAGCTGCTCTTATCATATGCACAATAATCATTTCCTTTTGTCTTTTATTCCAAATTGCTATTTATTTTTTTGTATCATTCCTCTTAATGATTACTGAGAGGCATATAGATTTCAAAATGACTGCTAAGATCAGACCACAGATTTCTTACCTGTTCAGGTAAAGAGAAATATCATTGATGATTTGGAGGGATTGATGGCCTCAAAGTCCTGGAGACCTCAATTCAAGTTTCACTTCTTAACAGATACTAGTTGTGCAACATTTGGCCCATAATTTAATCTCTTAATACCCTAAGCAATGGCAATAGGTATTTACAGCATAAAATCACACATGTAGTCCCTATCCTAAAATGGGAATAATAATCTCTCTTACCTCTCCAGGATTGCTGCCAGATTCAAAGGATATTGTGAACAAAAAAGTGTTTATAAGCCTAGAAGTGCTATATAAATGTGTATATAAAATATATATTCTTCATAAACAATAAAAACTTTATAAATAAGAAGAATAATAATTAATGAAAATGCACAAAACAGAGATATTTTATATAAGCTAGTGTCTATGAGTTGGAGAATAAAATAGAAAATGGCATATGGGAGAAGAAAACTGAAAGAAAACTTAGAAAAATCAATAATCTACAAAGCCCCCAATGGGTAATATTGAATAACACACATACATTCATACATACACATGGATAGGCATATATATATGCATATATGTGTTTGAGCATGCTCATGTGTAGACAGGTCCATGTCCATATGAATGTATATATACTATGTATCATAATATATTCTGAGAAATAATCATGTCTAATGAATAGAATTTTAATTTTGACTTTGAAGTTAGAGAGATTTAGAGTCAAGTCCCTCTTTTAATCCACATTGGATATGTAATCCCAAACAAATCATTTAATTTCTCAGTCTCCTTTTTTCACTGGAGACATTTTTATGTGATCTCCAGGTTCAAAGGTATAGAAACCAAACATTTATTATTTATTATAACTTTATTATAATATCTATTATAAATTATATATTAAATATATAAATATTAAATAACAATATAGATAATATTAAGTAATAATAATATAATTCTATAAATTAAATTAATAAACTGGGGTTCCAGGGGACTTCAACTGAGGATATATAACCAGTGGAAAATAGAGTAATTAGTAGAGATGCTCCACTTCCCTTAAACCTACCAGAAAACCCGGAAAGAAATGGTGTTTGTGAAAATGCATAGCACTCATAAATCAATGAGGAAATGGCAAAAATCTAACACATAGTTCCTTCAGACAATTGGATCCAGGGTGATCATATTTAAAATGTCTTCAGGAAAGGAAGGACCACTGAACTAGAGTACAGTAAGAAAACCTGAGGTTTTTTCATAACTGTGTCAGTGTCTAGCTGAATCTGACCTTAAATAAGTTAGTTTACTCAACTATTCCTCCTTAGTGGAATGAGGGGATCTCTAAGTGCCATTTCCTTTTGAAAATTTTATGATCCAACAATAATGAGAAAGAAAAATAGCTATAGTAAAGCAACAAAGGAGATAATTGAACAAGTGATTAGGGAGGAAATCTAACCCTGGGAATCTAGCATGCTGTGCAAATAAGAGTACACACCCTTATGGTGAAAGGGAACCTGAATTGTCATGCCAAACAGATCAACTTTTATTGAAGAAAAACTAAGAGTTACCCCTCCTAACTTCCTTTAGCTTTTTTTATTCCAAGTCAATACAGTTGAGAGTGTTTGAATAGCTGAAAAATTGACCTTCAGTGTTCCTTTGTTTCATAGAAGTCTCACTAGAAGATGCTAATATAACACACCTTTCCCAAAGGTGGTTTAGTGAAAAGTGCAGTAGATTTATAATCTGAAGACCTGAATTCAGAACCTTCCTTTCCCACTTACGAGATAAATTAGTTACTCTCTGATCCTCATTTTCTTCATCTGTCGAATATAGCTAATAATAATTTGTGACACAATGAGCAAATATGTAGAAAAGATTTTATTGACATAAAGCTCTCTAGAGTGTAAAGAGTCCAAGATAAGACTTCTTCGATTTGAATTCTGCTTCTGAAACCTCCTTCCTATGCAACTTAAGGCAAGTCCTCTCAGCTCTCTCAACCTCAAGTGTCCATGTCTATAAAATAGGAGATTGGATGAGCTTCCAGCTTTAGGACTAAGATGCTATCACCCTGTGATGAAGTAGAAAAATGGAATCTCCTAGAGGTCAAGAACTGTGTCATTGTTGTTGTTGGGTTTTTTTTTCCTGTATCCTGTGGATCCAGCAGTGGTAGGCAGTCAATAAATATTCTCTGAATGAAAAAGTTGGAACTCATGAAAAGGTCACCTTTTCTTAAAAAGGGGGCTTTGTCTAGGTGGGTCCTAATGTCATCTAATTTCATAGCAATGTTTCTTTTTGTATGATTTCTCTGGTAGAAGGTAAATTCCATGAATCATGGAACTATTATCTTTAACCTTATTGTTGTTATTTTATCATTATTATTATTATTATTATAACTCATGATTATATACCACATTAATGTTAATAAAGTTATTTACATAAATTAGCCCATTTGATGCTCACAAAAGTCATGGAAGGTGAATGTTATTATTATACCCATTTAACAGATTGAGGAAAAAAACTGAGGCTGGGAGAGGTTTAGGTATTTGCTCAGGGTCATAACAGCTAGAAAATACCCAAATCAGAATTTGAACTCAAATCGTCCTAACATTTAAATCCTTCCTCCTATCCGCTGCATGAATGTTTGGATGAAAGTTGACATCCATCTGCATGGCTCACTCCCTGTCCCTTGGCACATTTAGCTTGAATGTCAAAGCTAACCCCAACTCCAGAGATCTCCTTAAAGCAGCGTAAGCATTTCTGCTTTGATGGCAGGCAGCAACAAGGAGCATGGGCAAACCCTGGGAATTTGCAAGCACAGCCTGTACTTGGGGCTCATTAGCTTGTAGTCTGTGTGTTCTGCCAAATTGCTGGTGATCCGGCCCCAGTGTTTTCCAAAGCAGCTCGGAGAGAACATTGACACGCACAGATCCATTGGCACCCGTGACTACAGCATCAATTACAAGGTTTGGCGTCTCATACACAAAAGGCACAGTTCAGGGGGATAAGGTCTGTGTGACTTTACCATGTGCACAGAGTAAAGAACTTTCTGTGGCCACCAGAAATATTTGCCATTGAAATATAACAGATATTTTCAGCCCAAATGCACAGCAAGCTTTGAGTCTCCCCAACAAAAGTGAACTTCATATAAAAGGGAACAGTTACTCGTTGAGTCCATCCTCCCAAGGCCCTTGATTTCCTCATGACCATAAATCACCAGTGATCTGGCTGGTGGATTTTATTCAAAGATGCTGACCTCCTTATTCTACCTTCACTTTTGAAAAGAGATTCACAGGACCATAGAGTCTAATACTGGGAGGAAAGCTGGAGGTCATAGTCTTATCCTACACTCTGTAGAGGATGCAATAGAATCTCCAGCGTCTTTACGTGATTGCCTGAAGGTCACAGAAGCATTCAAAAGTCACCATTCGTACCCAGGTCCTCTAACTGCATATCTAGTGCTCTTAATAGTATATCTGTTTCTACCTATGAAATATGAGTGCTGATATGATTCAAATACTCACATGATTCAAATGTTCATATGGACTATCTGTATCCCACCTGTAGCAGAGCATTGCGAGCTCATATTGGTCTGATCAGTCACAGTCGGACACACTGTAATTCAGTCTTAATAAAGTGATGTCATTTGGGTCTTCTTTGAAAACAAAGGATGATGACTGATGGGGTATGACCGCAAGAATCATTTATTTCCAGGAACATCCTGCTTCTGACACTTACTTCTTGGGTGACTGGGCACCCAATTTCCTTAGGTCTGTTAGATGCACAGTAAAATGATGAAGTTGAAATAAATGACCTCTAACATGGTTTCTTGTAGGTGGATAATCTGATCAATTATAATTCTTTTATTTCCCTCGGTTCCTTTAATCTAGGTTGGGAATAGTCAATTTATAATTATAAAGTGTTTTTATGGCAATCTGGCCACATAGGTAGCATAAGGATTATTATGATTATTTCATAAATGAGACTGACCACAGTCAAGTAAATTTCTGATTTCAGATAGCTAATTAATGGCAGAGTAATCCAGTCACTGGTCTTGTGGCTCAGAATCCAGATAGCATCTCCTCAGAAAATGAGGGGTCGTAATTCACATGGGATCTAAACCTTGCTGATTCCAGAAGGCCACAGTTCTCTTAAGTCTTTTAAAATGTGTAAATTTTTAATAAATTTCATATTTTAAAAATTTCTGCTGTACTCTTTGCACAGTATTTCATTTCCATAATTCATAATAAGATGAGATTAATATTGAGTCAGAGAACCTGAATTTCAAATGCCAGCTTTACGACTGACTACTTACAAAGTGACCTGGGACCATTGCCACCTAACATATCTTGGTCTCATTTCTTACATCTTATAATAGGAGTCAGAGATGAGAAGACCTTCAAGGTCTTTAAATCTGTGCTCCTATGATCTTCAGTTCAAAGATGAAAGAATTATAGAACCAGGTAAATAATCATTATTAACTAGTTATATTTTGTGCACAAAGCAAGGATTAAATTGTGACTAATATAAAAGAGACAAACAGAGAGGAAAAAAAGACCAAAAATTGATTTTGTCAGTCATCGAAACAAAGGTAGTTTTGGGCTATCCCTGAAACCTGTGAGGTACCTGAGATAGCCCTACCCAACAAGCCTGTCTGCTTCCAACTAAGGACATAATTGGGCATGTGAGGAATCTCTGAGAAAACAGAGGGAAGGAAGCTGTTTTAGATCTTGCTTGTTTTAGGTCAAGCTCAGGAAGAGGTTTAAAACATTTCCCCATCCACCTAAATCAACCAGCTGGCTTTTTCCTTTGGAGGATGCCCTCCTCAGATCACCTGGGAGAGCAGATGCAGCTATAATTTTGCATTGTGGATACAGAGCTCTTTAAAAAGACAGAGATAGAAAATAGTGTGGCAGAAGAAATTAATTTATTTTCAACCCTTCTATAAAAAGCATGAAACATACACACTATCTGTACTTAAGATGACTTAATTTTCCCTGACTACATGGCCGGGTGCGAAACCGCCTGGGTGGCTGTTTTCTCCCTTCCAAGATGTTCAGTAGCTTAGAGAGTTGCCAAGGTAACAACAACTTTTGATTAGTATCAGAGTAAATAAGGACTCAAAACACCCAGCATGCTCAGCTTCTGCCTTACTATGTCACCCTCACTAATAGTAAATCAGCCTCCCTTTCCAGCTTTGCTTCCCCCTACCTCAGCTTGTATCTCATTATAGAATGTCATGAGTTGGAAGAGACCTTAGGAGCCATCTTGTCTAACAGAGCCCCTCTACCGCCTCTGCGACATGAAGTCATCCAGAATTTGACTGATAACTTTTGATGAAAAGAGATCTTCTAAAAATCAGACCATCATATTTGGGGGAAGCACTGGAGACTAAGGATGTTTTTTCTTATATTAAGTTGAAATTTTCTTTTGCCTATTCCTCCTATGAAACATGCTTCTGCCCTCTGAGATGAAGTAGAACAAATATAATTCTTGTTCCATATAGTAAATCCTTTATAGACTTGAAGGAATTTAGCACACACCCCCTTCACCTTCTCCCCAATAGGCCAGGGTTTCTTAATCTGGAATCCATGGTCCCACAAAGGATTCAAAGGATAGGTTTTGTCAGGTCTAGGAATTTATATGAAGGGGGGGAATCATATCTTTCTTTTCACCAACTTAACAAAAACAGTTTTTTTTTTTTTCAATTAAGAAGGTAACAGACATTATGTTGATAATATATCTGGCTTTCCTCACTTCCTTTCCCCCCTTCTTTCTCTCTCTCTCTCTGTGTCTCATTTTGTCTCTGCCACTTTCTGTGTCTCTGTCTGCCTTTGTCTGCCTGTCTGTCTCTCTGTCACACACACACACACACACACACACACACACACGAGTTAAGAATCTCAGCTTTGATGTTACCATCTCCAATACCTTCAATGGTCAAATACATGGTATGATAACAAGATCCTGTTAGTCATTTTCCTCTGGATATTCTCTAGTTTACAAGTGTATCTCCTAAAATATGGTACCCAGAACTGGATACCATATTCCAGACAAATTTAAGAAATGTAAAATTTACTAAGCTCAGCTCCTGTTTATTCCTAGTAAGGTTTTTAAGGTGAACACTATAGTTCCCCCTACTATTTGGAATAAGTGGGAAAAATAAGAATTGTGATTGTCATAAGTCATGATTAATCTGTCATAAATGTAACTTCACTTGAAAAACTCAACATGATTTTTTTGTTTTGTGTTTAGGACATTATAAACTAACAATTCTTTTGGTTTATTTTAAAGGTAATGGGGAAAGGATTGAGAAACAAGATGGCACCATGGATAGAACACTAGACCTGGAGTCAGGAAGACCTAACTTCAAAGACAGACCCAGATACTTATTAGTTGTGTGACCCCTCATCCTGTTTGCCTGTTTCCTGTTCTGTAAAATGAGCGGGAGAAGAAAATGGCAAATCACTCCACGAACTTCACTAAGAAAATTACAAATGGGATCGTGAAGAAACAGCCACAACTGAAAATGACTGGACAATAACAAAAAAATGAACAAAGGACTGTGAAACAAAAGTGATGTTTTCTAATAGCTTTTTTGGCCAGGAACTTGCTCTATGACTTTGGCTAAAACACTTCTCTGGAGGACTCAATTTTTTGCATAGTAGATGGAGAGGGTGGAATGAACTCAGTGGTGTCTAAGGCTCCAGGATAAGTGGGGAAATATTTAAATGAACATCTTGATGAATTCCTTTTATCTGATTTGAATGTACTACATCCTTGGGTTCTCTAATGTGCCAGTTACAGATTGTTGAACTACTTCCAAATACCATTGGAAAAAACTTGCAAAAAGGAGTAAATGCCTCAGGATCGAAAAAGAAAGATTATCTTGATTTTTCAAAAAAGAGAATTTTTACAACCAAGAATGAGAATAGGAACCAACAGTCCCATAGTCTATGGTGAGTCTCCATTTTGAATATTAAATCCAGTTCTAGGGACCAAAGTTTTTGTTTTTGTTTTTTAGTAAGTTTTTAATTATGTGAAGTTTTGCTTTTAAATTCCTTACATTTTCCAATGTAACCTCCCCCTTTATTTCCTCTTCCTCACAGAGAGCAACCCCTTTTACAAAAAATAAAATAAAAACAAGGAAAAATAAATAAAAAAACAATATGTAGGAGGAAAAACTGATTTTATATGCAATCTCCTTACTTTTGTGGTCTCATAGCTCTACAAAACAGTAGAAACAGGTATTTTCTCACATCACTTCTTGATATCAAGAGTGGCTACTATAAGTTTATAAACTTCAGTGTCAATTGTTTGATTTTTTTCATTTACATTGTTTTATATAGATGTGTGTTTGTGTGAGTATATGTATGTGTATATATGTTTCTTTGGTCATCATTCCCTGAATTTCTGATTTTAGAGATTTTGCTACCATAACTTAATTTTCTTCTCACTTTGGAACTTTCCTCATATCCTGAGTCCTTCTCACTGTAGAATACGACTCCTTGTTGACTCCTTTCTCCCACTGGTAAATTCCGGGGCCTCCATTTTGAGAAAAGCCCTAAATTACCCATAGCACATAATAAACACTTAATAGTTATTAGTCATGTGCCTGCCAACATTTACTATAATCATGATTTAGCACAGTTACTCATTCATCATTCAAGCACAATTATATTCCATTGCTAGTCATCACATTTCAGATGTGCATTGATAAGTGAGACAGTATATAGAGTGAGGCAACCAATATGGTAAAGAACTTTAAGATTCCATTATATAAGTGTTTATTGAAATACGGATATTTAGAGAAGAAATGGGAAGACATGGTAGCCATCTTCAACTATTTGTAAAAATGGGAACAAACTCGTGTAATTGCCTTCAGAGGATTAAAAAAAGAAGAAATGGATGAAAAAGATGCAGGAAAAATGTATGTTGTCCCCCTCTTCACAGCCACCCTGAAGTTGAAAAGTTATATACTACTATTTTTTTCAAGAATGAGTCAATTAACTTTTGGTCTATAAGAGCAAGGATAAACTAAATTCTACTTTTTTTTCTTTCTCAAAGTGTCCATTAATGACTCTAAGACCTAGTTCTGTTCATCACTCTTTTGTTTTCTCAATGCCACTCCAAAAATGTGAAATATAGGCATCCATCCTATGACATACATCTTAATTTTGTGACCTTTGGTCGTCAGAAAATCTGTGACTTTTGAAGAATAAAGATTTTAAATAATTGAATGAAATGCTAAAATTCAATTAGAGGTTAATAAAAACAAAGATCATTTCCTCCACTTATTTTATAGATTATTTGAAATCTACCATAAATCTCTTTGAGATTCATGGACCCGGGCTGAGAGGCCCTTTTCTATCACATTCTCCAGTTTAGTATTGTGTCACAAATTTTTGTGTACTAATAGCTAGTACTTTGAGATTTGCAAAGCACTTTATAAATATCTTATTTGATCTCTCACAACAATCCTAGGAGGCAGATTATATTATTATCACCATTTTACAACTGAGGCTTAAGGTTAAATGATTTGCTGAGGGACACTCAGCTGAAAAGACTACATTTGAACTCAGATCTTCCTGAGTCTAGATATATTACACTATGCTCTGTGTCACATAGTTGCTCTATTTCAATGTAATAAATTCAATTCATTAAATATTTATTGTTGTTGTTGTTATTTTTGTTTGTCCTTCATTATCAAGGAGGACCATGCCATCAGGGAGGACATGCAAGTAAATTGGATGTAAGTAAGGGATGCTGTGCAAGGTCATCTGACTCACTTTCCCCTCCAGAGCCAGCTGGGTCCAGTGGCCAGATATAGATCAGGATGACTGGAGATGGCCCTGGATGCAGTGAGAAATCTTTGCCTATTGTGATCCATTCAGTCTTCCTAGGGCTCTTTCTGTATGCAGATGGTTCTCTCCATCTTAAATCTATTGGAACAGGCCTGAATCATCTCACTGTTGAAGAGAGCCACATCCATCAGAATTGATCATACAATCTTCTTGTTGCTGAGTACAATGATCTCCTGTTTCTGCTCACTTCACTTAACATCAGTTCATGTAATTCTCTCCAGGCCTCTCTGAAATCACCCTGCTGGTCATTTCTTATAGAACAATAATATTCCATAATATGCATATACAATAATTTATTCAGCCATTCTCCTACTGATGAGCATCCACTCAGATTCCAGCTTCTTGTCACTATAAAAAGGGCTGCTATAAACATTTTTGTACATGTCAGTCCTTTTCCCTTTTTTATGATTTCTTTGGGATACAAGCCCAGTAATAACACTGTTGAATCAAAGGTTATGGACAGGTTGATAGCCCTTCGGGTGTAGTTCCATATTGCTCTCCAAATAGTTGAATTGATTCACAACCCCACCAACAATGTATTAGTGTGCCAGTTTTCCCACATCCCCTCCAACATTCAAAATTATCTTTTCTTGTCTTCTTTAGCCAATCTGAGAGATATGTAGTGGTACTCCATAATTGTTTTAATTTGAATTTCTCTGATCAATAGTGATTTAAAGCACCTTTCATATGGCTACAAAATTGTTTTAATTTCTTCATCTGAAAATTGTCTATTCTTATTCTTTGACTATTTATCAGTTGGAGAATGGCTTGTATTCTTATAAATTTGAGTCAATTCTCTATATATCTTTGAAATAAGGACTTTATTAATGATCCTTTCTAAATGATTTTAGGAATTGATAGCATCCTGTCTAGCCAATAATATAAAGATTATTTACCTAATTATTTACCTAATTGAAGTTTGTGGCATTTACCAATCTACATCCAAATGGTACTGCTCATTCTCTTCAGATTCTTCAATGACAGGTGTTCAGCCAACCCATCCACAAATCCTCTCACTCCTTGGTCATGTTATCTCACCAAGAACTGGTGACATGAAATAGTTAGGATATTCTTAAACCTCCTCATTGAGCTAACATTTCAGTTTCTTGTCAACTATTTTCCCTAAACTATACAAGTATTGTCTAAAGATTTCTTAGACATAAGGATTTTTTAGTATCAAAATAATACAAGGGTCATGAACTTAGTGGGATAGGACTGGGCAGGAGTGTTCATAAGAATCTTATAGAACAAAAATAGATAAAAAATCAGTATGTATCATTTGTTTTATCTGCTTTACAGGGAAATTTAATCTTAAAAATTACATAGTGCTCAACATGAGCTAGAAATTATATTTTTGTAAAGAATTCAACTGTATCATCAGGGAAACTTGATCTGGCTGGAGTTGAGACAAAAGGCAGAGGTAATGGTAATAAAGGTTCATTTATATCTGCTTACTCAATATAATTCCCAGAAAGAAGAACAGAAATTGAGGTGTTTTGGGGACAGGTACTGACCTTCAGTTTTGATTTGCCCTATACTGATTGATCAACTGATAATTCATGATGATAAATTTGACAGTAAAATGTGGTCTTATGCAAGGTTGCTGAACATTGGGTATATAATTTTTTAAAAAATATCTTAATATTTCAATATGTTTCCCTCTTAAAATCTTATGTATTTTGATTATTATAGAAATGTTTTACATGATTACACATATATAATCTATAGCAAATTACATTACCAGTGGAGATGGGCTAGAGAGAGAACAAAAAAAAAAAGTGCAAAAAGCAAGAAAATAAATTCTATGGATTTTCCTTTAAGCATTTGGAAACATAATCCTGAGAAGATTTTACCATACTTCTCAAGGACATGCACACACACACACACACACACACACACACACACACGAAACCCTCATTTTAGACAGTTATTAGGAATTAAGCGATTTACCCATTGTCACATATCCAATGTAAGTCAGAGATGGAATTTGAACTGCAGTGGTCTGGGCTCTAAAAATGGAGCTTAATTCATTATGTCATACTGTTAGATGACCAGGCCATTAAAAGAATCAAACAAGATAATGTACATAAAGAAATTCATACATGTTAAGTGTACAATTATTTCCACTGTGAGCTTTCTCATCTTGAGCAAATTCTTTGAAAGTTGGCAGCCATGGAAATCCCACCGAGAGTTCACCTAGCTTTGATATCATAAATTGGCTCTTCCACTTGTCATGATGTCATCACCTACACTATGATGTGTGTGTGTGTGTGTGTATGTGTGTATCTGTGTTCTGATCAATTTCCCCAATTCCTAAAATAATAAGAAGGGCTTCTTTTTTTTTGACCTCCTGCAAAGCTCATTTCAGCTCTTTATCTTGAAAGCCTGTTTGTTCACCCTCTGACAGCTCTCTGCAGCTTGTCACCAAGGAGAAGACTGTGGTTAAAACATGCAATTGTATGAATTTCAATATATAGGGAAAAGATGAAAGATGGAAAAAAGAAAGAATAGAAAATGGGTCTGCGGAAAGTCAAGGAATTAACAAAAAGGGTCAAATTACCTGAAGTCAAAACCAAAAGACATCAAGGAGTGGAAAGCCAAGTGCTAAAATAAGATATAATGGGAGGTGATTAGGGAAAATATCATAATAAAGTGGAGATAATGGTTGGTAACTGGGAAGGGAAATTGTAAAGAACTAGAAATAAATGGGTAAGATAGAATTAAAGGCAGGATAATGAGACCTGAACAATGATCCTAGATGAAGTGAGAGATAAACCTGTCATATTATCCTGGGTTGGGCTGGGAACCAATGCATACCGTTCCTATGGGAAGTTTCCAAGTACCTGGTCTGTAATTGTTATTTTCAGGCGTGAAGGGAAGTTGTGGGGGGATGAAAATAAATTGGAAATGGAAAAAAACCTGGATAATTACTAGAGGGACAAGGCTGTCACAGGATTAAGGTGGGACAAAAAGGCTCGAGAAACATCTCTATCCCTTGTTTGCCACCCAGAGAATTCCATTAGAGAGGCCAGGCTGGCCAGTCTTTGAGCCAGAAAAGCCAAGGTTTAAATGCCATGTCAGATGTTTCCCATGATCCTTATCAAGGCATAACCTTGCAGGGCCTCAGTTTACTCAAATGCAAAACAGAAATAATCAGAAACCTTTCTCTAGGCTTCTTGTGAAGGTCAAAAATTGTATGCAAATGCATATATGCAAAGTTCTTTACCAAACTTCAAGTTCTCTTTAAATGGGAGTGATTATTATTAGCTTGTAGCTCCAAATTATTTCTAGCTCCATCTCAAGGAAAAAAATACCAAAAATCAAGAAGATTTTAATTTAAAAGTTCCCCTTTTATTCCCTCAAGATGTCATTACTGAAACACTCTTTTATTGACTGTTCCTTTGCTTCTGTTCTTGGGTATTTTAAAATCTCCTTCTGTCAGGTCAGATCATAGAAATGTAATGTATTGATTTACATTCAATGGAGTTCAACTATCATTTTATTAAGTACTGGTCTGGATGCTAGATACTCAGCACTGTGATAAGCACTGGGGGATATAAAGACAAAGATGAAATAATCCATGCCCTTAAGGAGCTAATATTCTAAGGGGGGGAGGAGGGACATGTAGAATATAACATGTACAAATAAAAAAATCACCACATAACTTGAGGAAATTGAGGAAAGAGGACAACAACCTATCAGAAGTTAAGCGAAGGTATTCTATTCCAGATGTTCCTGGAAGGAAAACAAGGATTTTAGGACAATAATATGTAGAAAAAAGCAACCAGTGAACAAAAATGCATTAAGCAACTATCAGGCAGAGGCAGCTAAGTATTACAGCAGAGATACAGAGACAGGAAGATCTGAGTTCAAATTTGATCTTACATGTCCACTAGCTGTTTGATGCTGTTTGCCTTAGTTTCCCCATTTTGTAAAATGAACTGGACAAAGAAATCGGACATGACAGAATGATTGAATGACCAAACAACAGGCACTATGCTAGGCCCAGTAGAGAGAAGAACAAAGAATAAGATAATCTCTATTTACAAGAAGTTTACATTCTAAAGGAGACAAGTATATGTAGAAATCTATACAACACAAATGAAAGATGAAAATAGAACTATATGCAAAATATTTGTATATAAAGTACAACAAGAGAGAGAATAATAATAGTCAAGGGTATCAGGAAAGGTTTTATGAAGACGGTAACATTTAAAGTGTCTTAAAGCAAAACAAGGGCTCCCATGAGGCAAAGATAATGAGAGAATGTATTCTAGGCAAGAAGGACATGGGAGAAAGTATATTCCAAGCAACAGGGACCAATGTGCAATGTATGAAAGCAGAAGATGGAATGTTGAATTCTAGTAATAGTTTGGAAAACAGTCTGACTGAAATATAGCTTATGTAAAGAATTGTGATGGAAAATTAGGCTGAAACCTAGATGGGGACCAGATTGTACAAATCATTCATTGCCAGCCTAAGGAAAAGGTGTTTTATCCTATAGTCAGTGGGGAGCCCATTAATGTTTTTGAGCACTAGAATAGTAAACCCAGGCTTTCAGAAGATTGTTCTGGCAGCTGTGCAGGGAATAGATTAAGAAAGGGAATAGAATAAAAGGAGGAGATCAAATAGGCACATATTACTAGAGGTAGAGTAATATTATGAATAGAAAGCTGACCAAGGAGGTGGTCTTGAGGACTTGAATTTAAGTCCTCTCTCTGACATGAGTAAGTCCCTTAACCTATAAAGACTCCTGATAAATCTCTAAGAGTGTAAACTATAGAGGAAGGGGTCAGCTTGCAATAGTGGAAGGAATTTCTTTATCTGGTAGTTCTTTGTTTCAATGAAATCATAAATCTAATATTGAAATCTCTATAATGATAGTCCATAGAAAAGCTAATGAGAGCCCAGATTAGGGTAGTGTCTCCATGAGTGAATAAAATAATGAAAAAAATCTGGTTCTGAAGATAGAGGCTCACTCTGTATGTGATTTCACCTCCATGACCCATAATTTCTTTTCTTTTCTTTTTTTTTTTTTAGTATTTTTTATTATAGCTTTTTATTTACAAAACATATGCATGGGTAATTTTTCAACATTGGCTCTTGCGAAATCTTCTGTTCTAACTTTTCCCCTCCTTTCCCTCATCCCCTCCCATAGATGGCAGGTAGTCCAATACATGTTAAATATGTTAAAATATGTTAAATCCAATATGTGTATCTATATTTATACAATTATCTTGCTACACAAGAAAAATCGGATCTAGAAAGAAAGAAAGAAAACAAACCTGAGAAGCAAAATAAAAATGCAAGCACACAATAACAGAAAGGGTAGAAATATTATGTTGTGGCCTGATCCTTAATTTCTCCATTTGTAAAAGCAGGGGAATGAACTAGATGGCTTTTGAGACCTATTTCTGCTTCATAGGCATGAGAAATATTATAAAGAGAAGTGTCAAAAGGATTTTCAAAACTCTCCATATTTCTGTTTGTGTGTATGTGTTTGTATTGTATACAAAGTAGGAACTTAATAAAGTTTCATTTATTCATTCTTTTTTTGATTAATGCTCTATGTTGGCTGATAATGAAGCAACATGAGCCATAGGGAAGTGGAAAGAAGAATGAGTTTGGGATAGAGTGAGGAGGGAACAGGCCTAGTACCAATAATGATTTATATATTAAAAGTGTCAAAAAAAAGGCCAGTCTTCATGGTTTATAAATATATGCTAAGTGAACCTCAAAAGAGAAGTCACTTACAGATGGTGGCTGTGAGAAAGCTTGATAGTGACAAAAGAGAGAATGGAGCAATACAAATTCCCCACCATGATCAGAGAGTAAGGGAGTATAAATAAAAGTATAACTAGTAATGGAAAGGGTGTCCAAGTAATCATTAGTGAATTGATTCCGAATGAGTACAGGACAGAAGAAATGAAAAGGGAAAGGTTTAAGAGGAAAATCAAGTTGTAGCTTATACAACAAATATCCCAGGGAGCACAGTGGAAGGAATGGGTAGTCTTGCAGGGGCCCTCAAACTTTTTAAATAGGGGCCAGTTCACTGTCCCCCAGACTGTTGGAGGGCCAGACTATAGTAAAAACAAAAAAACTTTGTTTTGTGGGGCTTTAAATAAAGAAACTTCATAGCCCTGGGTGAGGGGGATAAATATCCTCAGCTGCTGCGTCTGGCCTGCCGGCCATAGTTTGAGGACCCCAGTAATTAAGAGTAAAAATGTTGAGGGGAATAGGGATGTGGGAGCAATCAGTGAGGAATGGAGAATGAGATTTAAACAACAGCAGCCTGGGGTTCAGAATCACTAAAGGAATTTCGTTTTGGGGCCTCATTCTCCTGATTGGTGATTATTTCTCCCATTACATTATTTCAATAAAGCCCCAATCATACCTTACTTCACTCTTTCTGCTTTCTGATTGTCTTCTCAAAGTATTAGACAAGCACCTTTCCCTTTGCTGAATAGCCTTCTCCACTCTCTCCTGAAGTTCTTGAACTGTGATCAAATCTTTTTGCCCTATTTCCTGGATAAGCTGTGTCCATATGTCCTTATGGCTCCATTCTGCATTCTCCCATAACTTTGCTGACTGGCCACCACTCCCCATCTGTTTTGCATCATTCAGTATAATGTAAGTTCCTTGAAGTCAGGGAATGACTTGACTTTGGTATTTACACACTTAGCACACTTAGTAGGAATTTAATACACTTTCTTTCTTTGATCCATTCAGTATTTCTTCATTAATGCGCTATGGCTGTAGATAATGATACAACATACTCCACAGAGAAATGGTAAGAGACTGGGGCAGAATGGGGAGAAGGCAAGCGACAGTAAATTACCAATAATATTTTATGCATGAAAAATGTCCAAAAAAGGCCAAGGAATAATTCCCTATTATCTCTAGGATGAAATACAAAATCCTCAACCTTACATTTAAATTTCTCTACGTTCTGGCTCCCACCTACTGTTCCTGTATTATTTCGTGTAACTTCATACTCTCTCCATTCCAGTCAAATGGGCCCAGACATTCCATTTCTCTGCCTCTGTGTGCCTTTACACAACTGATCTCCCCATTTCTGAAATGTTTTTTGTCCTTTTTTTCAAAGTCAAAATAGAGTGCATATGTCAGATCCTCCATGAGGCCTTTCCTGAATATTCCACTTATTCACACCCACTAACTTCTGAAATAATGTATTTTCTTTTTAGTATACTATATCTTCTTAATGTAGGGCAATATTGCATTAGTAGAATGCAAGCTCCCTGAGAGTAGGAACTGAGACATTTTTGCCTCTCTCTCCCCAGCATGGAAAATAGGAACTGCTGCCGAGCATGTGCTTAACAAATGTTTGTGGCACGGGATGGGTGAGGTGGGCACTCCCCTCACACTGAGAATGAGAAGTAACAGAAGGACTCTTGGGATGTAGGCAGCAGGTGAGGGAAGACAGGAACGACAGAGCCAGAAACCGAAACATAGAGACAGACACAATGACAGAGAGACAGAGAGAGCAAGAGATAATCAGAAACAGGCAGACAGAGGAGAGGAAGAGAAGAGCTGGAAGTGTGTGTGTGTGTGTGTGTGTGTGTGTGTGTGTGTGTGTGTGAGACTCCACAGTGACTGACCATACCCAAGAGATTTGTTCCAACCTTCAGTTTTAACTTTTCTCAGCTTCAATCCTGATTAACAATACAAATAAGGTGATTTTTAAACTATAAGGAATTATCAAATGCATAGATTTCACTTGTGTCACAATTTGAATATTTTAAGAGAAAAATTCATCCAAAATTCATGGTTTTCACTCAGTGGGCTTCTCGGAGCATTGTCAGGAGTTCATGGGAGGCTTTTAAACAACAGAGACTTGCTGGAAGATGACTTTGAATACATTTCTAAAAATATGCTGAGCTCCTTGAGGGCAGCTGCTAAGGCCACATCAATAAGTACAACAGATTCAATTATTTTGACTCAATTTAAGATCGCTTTACTCACCCAGTCAATTCAGCGACCCAGGGATCACCAGCACACAGGATGACACAATCAAGACCCAAAAAAGTTCTTGACTAACACACTCAGCTAATTCTAGGAAGAAAAAGTAGAGAGAAATTTGAAATATTACATATAGGTTAGAAAAATTGACTCTACAAATACCAGATGGAAGAGTTAGGATTAGAGAACAATTCACATGAAGAGGATCTTGGGACTACAATTGACTACAAGTTCAATAAAGGCTACAAAGTAAAGGCAAAAAAAAAAAAATGACCACTCACATTGATTTTTAAGCTCAAAGGATCTACAGAGTTTATTTAATATAGTAATTTTTACAGAATGATCTGGGGACCTCCAAGTATCCTCAGTACCATTTCAGGGGTTCTATGAGTTAAATCCTGTATTCATAATAATAGTAAAATGTTTAAATTTTAATATGGTAAATACTGATAGACATAACTCATATAAACAAAAATCTCTTCGGGATTCCCAATAATTTGTTATTAGTATAAAAGGCCTGAGATCAAAAAATTTGAGAACTACTATTCTCATCTAGCCTACTTATTTCATGGATGACAAAATAAAACGCAAGGAGACTAAGCAGTTTGTCCAGTCAAAACAGGCAGAGCTATAAGCCAGTATTTGAACATAGATCTTCCCAATCCAAATAAAATATTTTTTTCCATTGCTCTGTAGTGGGTTGCATTAATGGAGGCACAGTTTCCTAGAATATGGATATGCTAGTTCTACTGACATCTTTTGTGGCCAAACAACCTCAAAAGTATTCTTTTCAGGCCACTAGCATAACTTTCCCTCATTGAAATCCAATTCATTTACATATCATGGTTTTGCCTCCTTGATATCATGGTCTTCTTCAAGAATCAAAGACAAACAACATTTTAGATAGGATATTGGAAAACTAGAGAATGTCCAAAGAAAAACAAACAAGATGAAGTCTATGTCATGTGAGAGTTTATTGAAGAGAAATAATTTAGTCCTGAAAAAAGGAAACTCTCATCTTGGAAGATGATGCTGAAAGCATGTAGCCAAGTTTGCCTCAAATAATGGACAAGACTTGAAGAGTTTGGACTATGGTTCTTGTTTCTGTATGTAAACCTCATGTTATACCGGAACATGAAGTAGCTATATTTTTTATTGTTACTTTACAAATGAGGAAATGAAGACTGAGGAAACTTGGCTTTCTTTGGGTCACAAAGCTAATGAAACTAATAAATATAAGGGACAAGATTCAAATTCATGTCATTGTAATTCCATGTCTGGCATTTTCTCCACTATGTTACCTTATTAATCCAAATCTGCAAGAAAATAAGATAGTAGGTCACTAGTATCTTGAAAGAAATACACACAAAAAACCCACTTATAAGAACAATCATGCTGGTAAAACAGACATATACATATATATATTGACTTTATTATATTCATGTATAGTATATAATATAGGTGAATTGTTCTACAATCCATATCTTGAATTATATGCAAATATTTTCTGCCTGGTTCCAGTCAAGTACATCGAAGCTTTGGTGGAAGTCTTTCAGCCACTTGTAGGGCTCTCAATATTTTATTTTCTTCTGTATCCCTCTGAAAGAATAAAAGTTATAGGTTCTCTCCTACTTTTCTTATTTGTATTTAAAAAAGAACAATTTGGGGGCTGAGATTTTTCTTTGCTTTAGTGTTTTTTAACCTTGTAGCTATAGTGGAAACCAAATCCTGGAGTTCTGCTATTTCCTTTCTTCCTTTCTCTTCTAATATCCAGAGAAAAGACTAGACATCCATTCTTCCTAGCCATATACTTGATCTCTGATCTAGAAACAAGCCACATGGTACAGGCCTGGCTTCTAAGTCTCCCTTAAGTCCTATTCTGCCAGGAGTAGAGAAACTCATACCCTTGTATTCAGATAGATCCCTTTAGATCAGGGATATAAGACCCAGGAAATCATTTGCTAAGGCAGTCACAGATAATGATGTGAAAACTAGATACAGCAATCTCTCACTGTTTTGAGTTCTACAAGTTGATAATTTTGTATGATATTATAATGATGCTATAAATGTTATACATATCCAAATGGCCCTTGGCAGAAAACAAAGTTCCCTACCTTGATATAAACAAAAAACAAGTATCAATTATATTCCATTAGAATAGTTATAGGGATTATTCAGCATCATATTTTTATAATAAGTAATGTGGATATGCATAGATATGCATTGATAAATTTGTCTGTTGTGGTTAATGATTTATTTATCTGTTGGTTCACGTCCTTGGAGGCTCAACTCTTACTAGATGAACATGTGAATACTCAGTTTAAGATTCCCATGTAATATATATTCTGATGACCTCTGTTGAATACCACTGTCTAGAAGAGAGATTCTTAACCTGGAATCTGATAAAATAATTGACTATAAGTTATTGACTTTCTTTGTATTTTGATATATTCTTTTCTTTAAAAATATTTATGTATTTAATATTTTTCCATAGTTATCATTTTTTTATATTTGTTTTTAAGATTTTTGAGTTCTAGGTTTTCTCTCTTATCCCCACCCACAATTAAGAAACCACTTGTGAAATTAAGCAACACATTTCCATAGAAGTCAAGTTGTGAAAGAAAACATAGATTTCCCACCCTAATGAACATAAAAGCTCTCAAGAAAAATTAAATTAAAAAGAGAGACACAAAGAGAAATAGAGAATGCTTCAATACATATTATTTTGATATATTCTGTTTAATGCATATAAAAATAGTATTCTTTCCTTTCTGGAATCTACTTCTGACTTTTCAAAATTTACATCACATCTTAGCTGACTTCATACCAAAGAAGTTCCTTTTTCCCCTGTGTTTTTTTCACCTGGAATATCCCTTCATCCATGCAGAACCTTTCTTCCACTCATGATTTCTTCTTGGAACATTCATTTTTTTAAAGATCCATTCATCTTCATGTACTGGCTCTGTTCTTAAATCTAAACTTGACCAGCATACCCCTATTCAAATTCCTTCCTTCCTTTACCCTTTCAGCTCATTTTAATAGGTTATTCTTTCCTTTCATAATATCATTTTATAAGACTGTTTTAATTTACTTTTATCTATATTTTCACAAGGTACATGCCTGGTATAGAATAAATGCTTAACAAAATGGTCATTGATGATCTAGATTTGTCAAAGGGATTCAAGGTTAAGAATCATTTAAAAAAAATAAAAATAAAGAGAATAGGGTTTAACTTTGCCTGTGTACTAAGATCAAGGCCAAAAAGATTCCAGGAATTTCCAAACCCCAGTAGATTTAGGGGTACAACTGTCCAAAAGCTCTTCCTCCCAAGTTCTATTGACAGTGAGTAATTTTATTAGTCAGGACAATCCTTCCACTTATTCAAGCTGCAAGTCATCTGTAATTTACTAGGTGAACTTTAAGAATTGTTTTTACCAAAACATTAATCACCGTTGAACCAACCTAAAGATCTATTCCAAACTTAATAAACTTGGCCCTCAGGACAATTTAATTCTTTACCAAGCCAGTACTGCAATATTTGACTCATAGGATTTGTCTAAGCTTGCCCTCTGAAGGCAGTCAATAACCCAGGGTCACTTCCTTGGCAAAATTAATTATTTAAAAATGACTTTCAAAGAAGCAAAGCAGCATAGCCATGTCAAATTATACTCATTTGGACTATATAATTGTAGCCAAAAAAAGAGAAATATCTAGGGCCAAGAATCAGGAAACCTGAATTATAGCTTTGATTCTTCCATTAACCAACAAGTGAACTTGATTAATTTCTTTGGAAGTTTTCAAAAAGAGAACAGATGACCACTTGTCAATTATACAGTATATTGGACTAAGAGGCATTAGGCATGTAGGGACCTTGGGCAAATCACTTTTATTTGGGCTTCAATTTTCTTACAATAGAGTTTGAGATTGTACAATGTAGTTTCTAAGGCCTTTTTTTTTCAATTTTTTAAATAGCTTTTTATTTACAGGTTATATGCATAGGTAATTTTACAGCATTGACAGTTGCCAAACTTTTTGTTCCAATTTTTCCCCTCCTTTCCCCCACCCCTTCCCCTAGATAGCAGGATGACCAACACATGTTAAATATATTAGGGTATAAATTAAATACAAAATAAGTATACACGTCCAAACCATTATTTTGCTATACAAAAAGAATCAGACTACAAAATATTGTACAATTAGCCTGTGAAGGAAATCCAAAATGCATGCAGGCAAAAATATAGGGATTGGTAATTCAATGTAATGGTTCTTAGTAATCTCCCAGAGTTCTTTCGCTGGGCATAGCTGGTTCAGTTCATTACTGTTCCATTGGAACTGATTTGGTTCATCTCATTGCTGGAGATGGCCACGTCCATCCGAATTGATCATCATATAGTATTGTTGTTGACGTATATAATGATCTCCTGGTCCTGTAAATTTCACTCAGCATCAGTTCATGTAAGTCTCTCCAGGCCTCCAAGGCCTTTTTAATTGACTTTTTCCAATCAGGAGTTTAGAATAAGGACCTCTGATCTTACTGAATTACAAGGACTCTGTCTCCTCAGGTCACAATCCAACTATATAAATTGGACTCTAAGAAGAATATCTGGGATTTGGTATAATTTACTCAATGTCACCCATTTAGTTTCAAAAGTGGGATTCTGTCCTAGTTTTTCCTGCATCTAAGTATAGTACAACATCCACTGTACCATACTGTCCATTCGTTGTGAGCTTACAAAATAGAAAAATAAACAAAGGTCTTCAAGACACTATGACTGGAGAAAGCACTCAACTCAAAGATCTTAGAAAAAAAAATCAATGAGAAAGCAAAGATTAACTCTAGAGGTTAAAAAAAAAAACTACTTGAACAATAGATTTAAAAACAATAGAGGAAAAAGGAAAACGTATGTTATTAAGATATTTCTTTGAGATTCAAATAAGTAACTGAAAGAAACAAAACAAGAGTAATTTCCAGGCCATACATGGTTATATAATTACTTTTCAAGCTCCTGAAATGTAAATGCCTAATGCTTACAAGCAATTACAAGGCAATTATGAAGAGAAAGACTGTTGAATTCACTCTTCATTTAGGTACTGTGATAAGACTCTCCGTCAGGCTACATAATTTGAATAAACTAATTGTTATATGAAATGCTGAAATAAAAAGGCAGGTGCCTTGCCAAGAACCCATAAAACTAGATGTCTTTACTTGATTCATAGAGAAAGCTTCTGTTTCTTGTTATAATGACTTTTCCTTGAAATAGGATGGGCCATGCCAGTAGTAGAGGGACAAGAGGGATGTTAGGGATAATTCAAGACTGCCTTTGTAAGCAGAGGCAATTGTTGTCCAAGTTGGGGAGGTGACTGACCTAACATTACCTAGGTCAGCTGAAGATGAATTCTACCTAGAATTCAAGGTTTCTGAATTTCTAGTTCAATGGTCTTTCTAGTATGTCCCATAAGGGGGGGAAAAAAAAAACTGATGAGGAAAGAGAGTAGAAAGTTTTTTTTTTTTTTCCTAAGCCAAAACTCAATGCAATTTTGCTATTTTAGTGGAGGGGACAGGTATTTTAGGGCGACTTGCTATTAACTAAATTTTGCTTCCTATCCAATATCAGTGAAGGTCAAGCTAAGCCAATAAGAAGCAGCATTTTGTTTTAATGAAAGTTGCTTCTAACTTGTAAGTATAGTCTCTTAATTTTATACTATTTCTTATTATCACCCCTACAGCTGCCAATTTTATCATTTTTTAAAAAGCTAAATAAAATAAAAAATAAGTTTATTTTAAGGATCGTTATGAATTTTATGACACTTCTGGAGAGAGAGAGAGAGATGGCCAGCAGAGGTCTCTGCAAACTTCCAAAGCTTGAACTACTCTACTTAATTTGTAGTTAAACGGGAAAGGGATTATTGTCTTAGTGCCAGGTGCGATCAGACACATGACTAGTCAGAAAAAGTAGCTAGAAAAAGACAAGAGACCTGGATTGTGATCCTAACTCTGTCAATAAATAGCCATGTGACATTGGACAAATCACTTCCCCTCCTTTAAGGCTCAGTTTCCTTAACTGCAAAATGGAAATGACAGGAAGAGGAGAAGTAGGTGACTTGTTGCTTCTTCAAAGTTACAATCATTTTTAACATTTCAAAGTTGTAGAATTCACTGTTAGGATATTCAATTGGATTCAAATCAATGCTAATTAAGTAAGTCTTTGGGGCACAAACTAGAGGCTTTGGGAGATTAAAGGCAAAAACAAAATCTTTGTCTTCAAGAACCTGAAACTGTCAACTTTGCTTTTTGTTTGTTTGATTTTTTTTTAGCTCATTTGCAGATTTTTAAAAGTTGAAAAAATGGCATGTAATACATAGTGGCCTTTATGATTAATATATTCTCTCAATCTTGTTATGATTTTTCTTCTATAAACATTTCTTTCAGTTTAGAAGACCCTGGCTTCTGATCCAATGGTTTAACAATTCTACTTGTTGATATTATATTTATACAAGAACAAAACCTGTCAATTTGTACATTTAAAGGTGTAATAATACTTATTACACTTAATATATATATATACTTTTATTTTCAAGTACATATCCTTTCTTTAAGACCTTTTAGTATTATGATACGATTCACACCTTTGAAAAAGTTTCTTCAATTAATATATGAACATAATAACAGCATATCTTAATATAACAGAAGAGTACAATAACATGTTAATATAATTTTAACTAGTGCCTGAAGGGAGAAGAAAGATAAAGTGTACATTTAAAAAGAAAGTCAATATATGGTGACTGAGATAACAAAGGGTATTATTTCCAAAAGGTCACAGTAGATATCCTGATTTCTCTTCCTAGAACAAGAGACCACCAAAACTCTCCATCTTGGTCTATTGAACAGTTCCAAGAGGCATTCAGTGGGAACTGGGTTCCATAGAGGAGATTGAAATCGTGAGGTACAGCAAGGAAAAGACAAGCCAGGGAGTAGAGAAAAAGAGGGTTTGTAGCTGTTTGCAGCAAAACAGAACTTGGCAAGTTTGGATTCCTGGACTCCAGACTATGAGTTTGGCCTCCAGATCTTTTGATTTCTCCCTGATATCTTACTCTAGTTGTGTCAGACTCAAAGAAAAATTAATTCTTATGGGCTGCATATTGAATTAGAAAATCACAAATTAATATTATCTGCTGTATTATAATTGTATTTAATTTAATAAACATTTTTCAATTACCTTTTGATCTGTTTCAAACTCACTTGTGAGCTTTTTGGCCTAAGTTCAATACCATTGACTTTTACCAAGTAGGTTCTTAATAGTTGTGTGGTGAAAAGAACTTAATTTCTATTTCAAACTACTTTGAGCTAAGTCACAATCAAACACTAGAACAATTACCATGTACTCTGGAATGTATGGCAATGTTCCAAGGTAGAATGGTTAGAAGATGCTCCAAGGAAGAAATATCAATTTTATTAATGAACTCCAAACCAGGTTTGTTTATTGTTTTAATCTTCCTGGTTTTTTGTTTGTTTGTTTGTTTTTGGTAAATATCTTTCGAAACTCTCAGAATTTTGATCTATCATAATTGATACCACCATTTTGTAGGTAATATAGTAGATGGGGTAGGACTCTTGGAGTCAGAAAGCCCTGAGTTTGAATCTTGATTCTGGCATTTATTGGCTATGTGAGCCTGAGCAAATGACAATTTCTGAGCTTTGCTTGTAAAATGATTTTCCACAGTTGTAAAATGGCCATAATATTCATTGGGCTATTATGAGGATCAAATGAAATAATGGATTAAAGTACTCTGCAAAACATAAAGTACCATGGAAATGCTAAATATTATTACAAAAGGCATATAAATGATTTTTATTGTTATCCAAAATAAAGGAAAACAGAACTAGAATGAAGCTGAATCACCTCTTTAGTGTTCCAAACATCAAAGAAGAGAAACTCCTTTGTTAATAGAGTGTATTAGATATGGGTTTCTAAAACTTTTTCCACTCATGGCCCCTACCTTTTTATCAGGGAAATGTTTTTGTGACCCCAGGTATGTAGGTAGGTAAATAAATCAAACATTTTTCCTTCCTTCCTTCCTTCCTTCCTTCCTTCCTTCCTTCCTTCCTTCCTTCCTTCCTTCCTCCCTTTTTTCCTTCCATCTTTTTCCTCTTTTCTTTACCTCTTTTCTTTCTTCTGCATAATAGGAATAATAATGCATGAATTGTCTATGTCTTGTGACAAAGATGTATAGTGCTTTGTAACAAATGAGCTAAATTTCAAAAGACCACATACTAAAAAGATGAAAAGGAATTAGAAAGTCATCAATTCCAACCTTATTATTTTATAGATGAGGAAACTGAGATCTGAGGAGAAATGACTTGCTACATCCCCAGAGGGAGTAAGTAGTAAGTAGCTGAGAAAAAGGGATCTATGATTATTATGACTGTTAATGTATCATCACAAGATCCTGCCACCCTCTTAGACCAGTGTGTTTTCCCTATTGTCATACTCTCAACCCATCACAACAGCTAATGTGCTATCATATAAAAGCTGATGGGGAGAAAGACCTGCACACTGAGGAACTTGTCACTTATCTCTAGTCATTCCTCTGCTAATCAAGATGGGAAGCAGAGGGGAAAAGAAGGTTGACTATAATCCCCAGTAAACAACACTATAGGCCCTACATACATACATACATAGAGAGACAGAGAGTTAGAGACAGACAGAAGAAAGAAGAAGAAGGAGGAAGGAGGAAGGAAGAAGAAGGGAGGAGGGAGGAAGAAAGAGGAAGGAGGGAGGAAGAAGAAGAAGGGAGGAGGGAAAAGGAAGAAGGAGGGAAGAGGGAGGAAGGAGGGAAAGGGAAAAAGGAGGAGAGAGGAGAGAGAAGGAGGAGAAGGAGAAGGAGGAGGAGGAAGACGAGGAGGAAGAAGACGAGGAGGAGGAGGAAGAGAAAGAGGAGAAGGAGGAGGAGAAAGAGAAAAAGGAAGGAGGGAGAGGGAGGGAAGAAAAGAAGGAGACATGGAGAGGAGGAAGGAGAGACAGACAGAGAAAAGAAACACACAGAGACAGTCACAGAGAATGTAAAAGGAGTGGAGGGAGAGACAGAGACAGACAAAGACAGAGACCAGAGAGACATACAGAAAGAGCAGAACTTGAGGATTCTAAAGATTATCTAAAAGTGAACACAAGTACTGGGGGGCATTGATGCTCAGAAAGTCTCTTTAAGAAATTTTATTTGTGCCATCCTCTACATAAAGAAGAATCTATGAAAGAAAAAGAAAAAAAAACAAAACAAAAAAAACCCTGCGTACCGGAAAAAACTGCACATTCTTCAATGATTTGACATCATCATAAACCACCCAGGTTTTGCTCTCATGGTTACTATGATGCAATAACAGTCCCTCAGTGTATCTCTTATTTTTTCTCCTGCAATATAATCATTTATTAATACCAGTTCATAATATTCACGACTCACCACTTTTCTGACTGGATTTTCATTATTTGTGTGTGTGTGTGTGTGTGTGTGTGTGTGTGTGTGTGTGTGTGCTAGAGGAATTTCCCAGAGTGTTGAGCTACAACTAGACCTCATCTCATTTTCTCCCTACTTTGTTTAGATCTAACATATAGAACCTGATTTAACCAACCTACTCATTCCCTCCCCACCCTGACAAGACAATAGATCATAGAGAGGCAGCTAAGCAACCCAGGTGGAAACTGGGTATGTGGACTACACAACTGTGTTCAATGCCAGGATGAACAGGTGCAGATTTTATTGATGCAACAGAAATAAACAGAAAAATAGAATCCAACAGACCCAACACAGCTTTCCTGAAGTAGAAAACAACAAAAGTAGTTTTTTGGGTCCCCTTGATAGAGGCTCACCTTCATGTCCCATAATAAGCTTTTCCATTTTTGTCTTGGATGCATGATGTTGGGTCAATCCTTCTTATAGGTGAGAGTTCCATATCTCTTGGGGAATCCACTGAAGTGATTAGTATCTCAGTAATTCCTAAATAAACTCATCAGGTTTTCTCTATTGCTATCTGTAAGAATACTAGCATATTTTTTTAGAATCATAGTGTTATCATACCTTAAGCAAAAGGGATGGTCTCTGCTGCTGCTCAGAGACTGCTGAACCTCACTGTGCTTCAGTTCATCAGTCCACTGCAGCCACTCACTCTAAATACAAAACATGAAGTCATAGATAAACATGCGCTGGTGCAGAAGGCTAAATTATTTGAGCAGGTGAGAGAGACGATGACATGGCAGCTTGCTCGAAGTTGTAACTGAGCAAGGAACTGAATTATCCAATATTACTCAGAAACGTCATAGGGGCCTGAAGGCCATCTTGGAGAGTTGTTTCAAATATTGAGCAAAAGATGGAAGATACTGAGAAAAAATAACAAATGGTCTAATATTATAGAAGAAAACTAAGAAATATCATCAATGATGTACCATCTCTACTAGAAGTTCTTAATTCCTAATACTTCACAAAAGCAAAGGTTAGGGTTGCAACTGAATTTGACAACAAAGGAATAATGGATCGATCACAACAAACATATCAAGAAGTATTTGAGATTGGCCAAAAAGGAGGTACAACCAATGCATCCTATAAGATTGGGTCTGGTGCTGAACTTCTCTGATTTCTATTATGAGAACCTGATTTCTCCAGAAAAAGTTTGTTCCCTAGCAAAGACAGATTTTGCTGAACTTGATTTGGCTTAAAAGGCTAAAGTCTCCCATTAAATATTGGGCCATCTCCAGTGGTCCTGATCTATATCTGTCCACTGTTCCCACATGTTTCTGGAGAGGAAAGTAAAGCAGGTGCCCTTGCACAGCCCTCCCTCTCTTAAATCCAATTCACTTGTGTGTCATGGCATCCCCTCCTTGATGTCATGATCCTCTTTGAGAAGAAGGGACAAACAACAGCCAGCTGAACTTGATATATTAAGTGAAGAATCATACAAAGCTAGCACTCCACTCAGGCGATTACTGAGAGACAAGTTGACATTGTGAACATCAGACACCCAAGGAGATGAAACTGGAGCAGGCAAAGGAGGGGAGAATTAACCAGCCTTCCAACTTTTATCTGCCTCATTCCAAAATTTACCCAGCAGAACATTTGTCATCTATGCTGTCCCACAAATAGTTTTAGTTTATGATTTATGGCCAGTTTATATTGTTCCTATATAGATTTGTATATTTCCCACATGGTTTTATGCCTAATGTTAGGGGAGTGTAACCAGTTAACATTTGGGGAATTATCTGTTTTCATCTGAGGTAGCCAATGTGGGATATGGAATTTTTATATATGTTTTACATGTTTGATTCAATACTTTTGGCTCATTGTGATTTCATAAGGCCAGTTATAAAACAGCTTCCATGTCTAAGCAAAGAAAACTGCCTCCATATTGGCCCGTCATATTGAGGGAATAAAGAAATAATTGGTTCCAGCCACAGGTGTATTTATTGTGGTTACTTTAGGGCTGAAGCACTCATGGCTATGGTAGAAACAAATGTCCCTTAAATATTACATGCCATTCCATGTGTATCTGAAGTATACAATCTAATCTCAACATGTATACCTTTATGATTGCAGTTGCAACTGTGTTCCTTAAGACAAAGTTTTAACCTAGTTAATTTACCCTGGAGAAGGGCAAAAATGGTTCACATTTCCATTATTTGTAAAGTTACCTGCTGTTCACTTTGATTATTTTTGTTATTATACTCATTTTATTTGTATTTAAATGGTTTAAGCAACCTTAGAACAAATGCACAAGATGCAATAAAAATGAATTCCTTGATTTTCATAAAGTCAAAATACATCAAGCACAGCAATAAAAAAAAACATGCTTTGTTTTATTTTGTTTTATTTGGGTATTTTGTTTTTGTTATTTTTTTTTTGATACTTGTCTAACATGCTTGTGCAATAAAAATAACTAACAGGGAAATAACTTCTGATGATGACTAGCTTTGTTTAACGCATTATGAAATTTTCATGAACAATCCAAATATAATTTTAAGAACATGTATATCAAGTTAATGTGAGTGAGATAAAAGTTTTTATAAATAAAAATGAGAAAGAGCGAGAGACAGAGATCAGATAGAGAGACAGCGACAGAAACAGAGAAAGAGAAACAGAGAGATGGGGAGGAAGAAAAAGGCAGGAAGAAAGAAGAGAGAGAGCGGAGGCACAGAAGTCAGCTAATTTAATACTCTACATTATAAACACGGACACCATGTATATATAATGTCCCTGAAAAATCTTCAACAAGATCATGCAATCATGTGATGGAGAACTTATTTTCTTATAAGACAGTTCCTTCCATTTGGTGGCATTTCTATTTAATTGGTCAAATCAAAACGTATTTTTAAATAGCAGATACTGTGCTCAGTATTGAGGGTACAAAGAGTCCAAAAAGCAATAATAGGCCTGCTCTTAGGAAGCTTATAGTCTAATGGGGCAAACAATATGCCACCAATTATGTACAAATGGCTATACACAGTATAAATTGAAAATAACCCTAAAAAACACTTACATTAAGGGGCATTCTTTGTATTCAAACCAAGTTTTCCTTAATTTCTGCTGATTTGGTTTGCCTTTAACCTCTAAGGCCAAGAAGAGTAAGTTTATTTTTTCTTCCACAAGATAACCCTTATTTGAAGACAGTGAATCTTCCCTTTGGCAAGCCAAACATTCCCTACTATTTTAAACAACTATGTCTAGTATGTTTTAAGATCCTCCCCCAATTTTGTCCTCCTGTGATCATGGTTCATTTTATCAGCATACTAACATATAAAATGTGGTGCATGAATACAAGATAAGATCCCATTAGTCTTAGTGATTCCATGACTTCTGTGGCTCTTTACATCATATAGATTAATCAACATATTAATTCATCTATATAATGTACAGATAGATACAAAGACAATAGTTAGATCACCTTTTATCCACTTCAGGAAGGGGTAATGAGAGAAAATATAGTCCTTATGTACCTAAAAAAGAAATATAAATAGAGGAGATGGCAAAATGCTCTAATCTCTTTGCCAAGAAAGCTCCAAGTCGGGTCACAAAGAGTTGGACATGACTAAAACTATTAAAGAAACAACAAAAACCATGAAGTCATTTTGATATTAACATTACTATTAGGTAGTGAAATTAGGAATAGATTCTTAAAGAAGAGAGAACTTGAATTGTAATGAAAGAAACTGAGTATTAGCAGATGGGAAGATGAAGGAAAAGAGCTTGTCAGATTAATGGGTCATTACAAAGGGACTGAGATGGGAGATAGAATGTTATGTATGACAATTAACAATTAGGTCATTTTGGCTGGAATAGAGTATGAGTGAAGTAGGAGAGTTTGGAAAGATTGGGTTAAGCAAGGGTTTTTAACCCCTGAGGTTCTTTAAATTTATAAAGTAGATGCAAACAAAGGAAACCAACTGTATAAATTTAATAAATGTTAATGGATCATAGATTAAGGATCCCTAGGCTAGAGACAGATTATGAAGGAATTTAAGTGCCAAACGTATAGAAAGATTTGATATTATACTGGAGAAGCAATAGGCACCTAGGGAAATAGCCAGAGCTCTATGAGAGAGAGAGAGAGAGAGAGAGAGAGAGAGAGAGAGAGAGAGAGAGAGAGAGAAAGAGAGAGAGACAGAGAGAGACAGAGAGAGACAGAGAGAGAGAGAGAGAGAGACAGAGACAGAGACAGAGACAGAAAGACAGAGAGAGAGAGACAGAGAATTGGCAGCTATAAACTCTATGTTGCTACCTCTGTATTATATAGATAAACCACCTCACCAGAAAAATGAATCAGTTGGGAGAGGCAGTTTAACATAATGGATAGAGTTATTCTTGGAATCAGGAAGATGTTGACTGTAAAATCCCATTTCTGCCAAACACTAGGTATAAGATTTTGTATAAATCATTTACCTTCTCACTTAATCCCCATCCCACTTTACCCTGAAAAATTACCTCTGATTTTATAAATTGGGAAATAGTTGTCATTGAATTGGTAGGAAAAGCACTTTTAAGGGCCTTCTCAACTCTAATGGAATCACAAGTCTATGCCTTCTCCCTTTTTCCCTAAATAAATTCATGGGTGATAGTAGAGGAATCCTAAGGACCTTTCTAGGTCTAAAACTATGATCTCATACATACTACATAAAATTTTTCTTTGACTTTTCTTTTCAGCCCATATTTGAACTGTAATAGAAATAGTTTCAGGGATTGTAAAAGCTGGCCAGCAGTGTCCCATGACCTATGACCCAGACATCCCACTACAATGAAGAAGGGTTCAGAGGGTGTTTATCAAGTATATCGTTCCTAACCTTGTGGTGCTGAACTTCTACCATTTCTACCAATCTTTTACCAATCTACAGAACAATCCTATACATAAGACTTAAAAATCCAGACACTCTGAGTAAGTCACAAAGATAACTAAATCACCCAGAGTCATATTGATGTGCCCCAGAATTTAAGCTAACTCTCATTATTCCTTCCCAACAAAATCAACTTTACAGTCATAGTATTAGGACCAAGGAGGAACTGCAGACTTTCGGTTTCCCCATTTTTGTATCTTGCCTACAGGCAGCCTCAGAGCAACAAAAAGGTTTGTCGTACTTTTCTGTGCTATTGGCAACACCTGCTATCTTTCTGCCTCCACAATTCAATTGCCCTGCCTCCCTAATAACAGTAATTCATAGCCCCAGAGACAGACTCATCTCAAAATCAAGATTGTAAAGAATAAAGATTGCCCGGAGTTGGAGGTTCCAGTGTTATTGTTCAACAACCCTGGAGCATCCTTATGTTTAATTATCCATAAGAACAATTAGAGTCCTGTAATCAGTACTTTCTTTCAAACTCAGAATTGGAACCACTCACCTAAAGCAGGAAGAGTGAAGTATACATGAAAATCTGCAGAGAAAAGTTACAAAAATGCCTCTTTTGGTTGTAAGCATGGCTATTATGAAGAACAATTTACAAGCCAGCCATTTACATACAAGTCATTTATAGTTCAAATAAATATTAAGGGAATCACAGAAACTTAGAATTACAAGGGACGTTCAAGAAAACCATCTCATCCAGTAAACGCATGAAAAGGAAGTCTCTCTAGAAGTATTCTACCTAACTTCTAATTTAAAATCTGCCATGAAGTGAAAACACCAGGCATTAGGACAATCCATTCCAACATGACCAAGCTCTGGAGTGAAACGGGAAACTGAAGACTTCTCAAAATAATAACCTTGGGTAATTCAAGACTCAGCACCAAGACTTTGTTTAATCATTAGCCTCTGAGAGAAGAGCAAAGACTTGCTCTTCCAACAGAAATTATTTAAGAGATAATCCCTTGACCTTTACTCAACTGCTTAGAGAAAAACCTGGCTAATTGTTTAATGGCTTGGAGATATCCAAGAAGTCTCCTACCTGGCTGTCTTTATCTGATTGATTGAGAAAAGCCTGTAACAGACCAAATCCCCTTAGTTCCTAGCTCAGCAATTTAGAAACCTTTAACTCCTCTTGCTTAATTGATTATTTACCTTTGAAGCAAAATGGATCCCTTTTTCTTAATAACATTTTTGAAACATTTATTGCTCAACCAAGACTCTGGTACCACAAAAAACCCACCTGTATTCCAAAGACAAATAAGAAATAAAGATCGAGTTGACCAATGATTTTGAGAGGATTAACAGGAGATGGGTGGGCAAATAGAGTTTCTGTAAACCTTAATTATATAACTATACTCATTACTTCTGTAAAATTGGCTTTCCCTGCTCCAGACATTCTAGTGAAGGGACTGCCCTGGGTTCTTCAGAGAATTGAAATAAACTTTTCTGTTTGTACCATGCTTTTGAGCAGTCAGTTTGAGTAAGGGTCTTTGCATCCCACACTCTCTGATAGTTAAGCAGGTTATCCTTATAAAAAGCTCAAATCTGTCTTTCTGTAATTTCCACTAGTTACTCCTTACATCTATGCTGAGCAAATCAAATTGTTCTTTCTCAAGACAACTTTTGAAATGTTTTCAGTAAGAAATCATTATCTATTCCTACTTCTAGCCTTCTCTTTCCAAAGCTAACAATCTCCAATTCCTTTACTAGTTATCTTCCTTGAAAAAAAATGACTAAATATTGAAAATGATTCAGATGGGTGTAAAGATTTGTCAGAAATAAGGATGAAAGGAAGTTGGGAGAGGGAGAGTATATGAGCACCAGAGTTCAGATTTTGAAACAATACTGGTCAAGATAAAGCAAAGCAAATGCTCTTTGGAGCTTCATAATACTTTGCTCTCCATTCATTACAAATTAGGTGTTATAATAATCTAAAACCTAATGGTGAAAACATTGTTTTAAATATTCTTATTTTTACTTATACTTATTTTTAGCTGTGTCTGGTTTTAAATTACCTCTTAGGAGGTGAATTAAAAAAGGTTCACATATTAACAGAGAATCTGGGAGTTTAAAAAGGTTCTTAAACCTCCCCACCAATGAAGGGATTCTTTCAACAATGCTCATGTGAAAAATTATCTCATTGTCAGGGATGTGGAACTTATTACTTTTCAAGGCAACCCCTCTGATGGATGGTCAGTCAGCCTTTAATTATCAGAACTTCTTCCTCAAATTTATCTTCAATAAAGCCCACATTTGATTTTAGTTTCTGACCTCTGGAACAAATATGTTTAATGGCACTTAATCCCATTTTCCACATGAGAACCTTCAAATGTTGTCTTTGTTCTCCCCATGTCTCTTCTTCAGGCTGAACATCTTCAAACCCTTCGATGATGGCTCATTGATTTCATGATCCTTGTCACCTTCCTCCACTTGTCTATTGTTTTGCCAAATGTCCTTTGTGAAGTATGGAGGCCTTCCCTTGCCCCAGGACTGACCAAAGGGTTTCAGATGTGGTTTGGCTTGCACTAACTATAATGGCCATGTGACCTCAACATACTGTTTCTATTAATTCAGTCTATTAATTCACTATGGCAAAGAATGAAAGGTCTATCAGATTCTACCAAATGGGAAAAATTTTTCATCCACTTTCAGAGATGAATTTGCATGGCTAACAAGAGGAACATCAGCATGGCTACCACGTAATTGATTTTTGTGGCCGAAGTATGTGACGGTGATGATTTACTAGATCATAGATGCCTTGTGATAGGTTTTGGAGTCAGGATAATATAGTAGACAGCTTGGGGACAGAAAGGGCTAGATTTGAATCCCACTTCAAGACTGAAATATGACCTATAACTTCTGAGCCTTAATTTTCTCATTGGTAGGTAAAGTGAAGATTCCAATAATACCTACTTCACAAAGTTATTGAAATATGAAATCACATATGCAGACTGATTTGCAAATATAAAAATACTAAGGACTGTTAAATATAATTCTTGCTGTTTTTTAAGTCAAGGTAAGTATGATTGCTTTAGCATGTATGTCCAAGGGTGGACAGGAATATGTTTAATAATTTGCTCTATGAAAAAAAATCTAAATACAACAGACTTAAGTTTTTCTGCATTACTAACATTTTCTCCATCACTTTTGTGAGACTTGACAATTGACACAATAATAAAGCAAGTTCTTATGTGCAGTTTTTGCAGATATCCATGATGTGATGCCTGAATTGAAAAGGTGACAATCACTTTTCATGAGACAGTTCAAGCTGGCTCCAGTACTACCCATGCTACATTACACTATCAGCTTGCTTTGCCCTTATAATAAGACAAAATTCTTAATTCTTTCTTTTTCACACAAATGGATATACATCTATATTTTTCTTTTGTACTTGTACACTCTCCCCCCCCACCCCGGAAAGGTTTGAAATAAAAGACTTAAGACATTTCATTATAATATCAGTTTACAGGTCTTCGTCTATAGTTCCAATGTATTTATTACCTATCTATGCATTAAATCTATATTTGGAATTGGGAGACATGGGAGAAAATGGCATAGGACTGGCCAGCATAGCATGCCTGCATCAAAGATGTTATACTCTATAAGCAAAGAATTGCAGTAGCTCAAAAGAAAAATGAGATGTGTATTTTTTTTGAAGCATTTGGGGTTAAATGACTTGTCTGGAATCACATAGTTATTGTCAAGTGTCTGATGTTGGATTTGAACTCAGATCCTCTGACATAAGGATTATTGTTATATCTACCATACCACCCAGCTGCCTCTGAGAAGTGCAAAATTTAAAGACATCTCCACTCCAGTTGTTCATTTGCACTATTTGTACTCAATATGTGATAGAGCATTTTGAGCTCTTATTGGGCTCATCTGGACCATTGTACTTAGACCCCAAGGTTATGCCATTTTGGCCCTCTTCAATCATGAAGGAAAATAATATTATTGTGAAGTCTGACTTTGTCTTTTGCTCTACTAATTGTTCTTCCAAACATTATATTGTCACAGGAGTGTTTTGTATTTGTTGTGTTGTCTAAATCCCCAGTTCTAGTCACTAATAAAAATCTTTGATAGGATTAGACTTGAGGCATTCCTCTGGAGAAGTTTCTCCAAGTTGACATCAAACAATAGCTTTTGAGAATAATTACTCAAAAAGTTAAGAATGATCCTCTGCAGGAGAAGTTTCCCTTCACTTTAATATCTTAGCTCAGGGCTAGTTTTATAACCTGAATCAAGATATCTCTATTCATATTCCACTTGCTCCGGATTTTTGTAATATGACACAATGCAATTTCTTCCTTTTCTCTTTTAAAATTATAAAACTATCCTCCATTGTCCTCCTCCATCCTCCCTTTCAGATTCATGGATGCATAAACATGGAATGATTAAATACATGAATTGTTGACTAGAGTGCTTTTTTTAAACTATAATTTCCATGAGAGTATCTTTCCAATTTTAGTTAATTTTGAAAACATCTGTATAAAATCCCAATAGAAACAACGCATAAATTTGTAGCATTTTGCAAATAGACTTTCAATTACCTGAGTTATCCAGATAAATAATATATGTGCCCCATACTATATGCTTTGCCATATTTTTTCAAAGTTAATGGATGGATTTTCCCCAGCCTCTGCCTATATCAAATATTTCATCCCATCAGAAGAAGGATGTGGTCTATTTTAGACACCCAACTGTTATGTTTTATTTCAGATTTTGTCAAATGCAATGCCATCTTGGACAACTTGGTCTATCTCACTTTTCTTATTCAATCTGTTACCAAAACTGTTGATTTTTCCTTCCTAAGCATTTATCTACTCCTTCCATTCCATTCCTATTGCAATTACCTTTTTTGCAGATCTTTTTATGCCTTCATACTGATTCTACTATAATAATCAGAAACTGATCTTATTAATTCCAGGTTACTCCCCCTCCAATATTTTCTGTATAACAGAATGATCTTCCTCCAATTGTGTCGTCTGCCCTTGTTTTCAAACTTCCAATGATTCCCCACTCTACCTAAAACTGGGAAGTCCTTTGACTGGCATTTGAGGATGTCTGCAAACTGATATAATTTACCTTACTCATCTGCTCACCTTCTCTCCCCCTATATTTTTGCCAAACTGGTCTCATTGCTATTCCTCCAACATATTTCACCCTTTCCTACTTTGGCTAATACCATTATTTTTCCCTACTAATTCCATACTCTTCTGCACAAGATCAAAGCTTAATCATCTTTGGGTTCTGTTTATCTCACTCAACATTCTGGAGAGCTTTGGGCTCCTTCATGGAACTTGATGTGGCTGATGTAGACACAAGATGATGGTAGAAACTAAATGTTAGGGTTTGGCCATGTGAAGAATTTACAATGACTATTCTTTTTGGCAAAGATTATAGACAAACTGAAGAGATACAATAGACACTAGGAAAGGTTAATATAACATAGAGTTGGTAGAGCATAGAAGGGGGTTTATGGATAGGGCAAGTTCCCTAGTGGAATTGCCATTTACCAGGAGAAAGGAAACACCCCAGGAAGTTGGGATTTTCACTTACCTAACAGTAAATCCTGAATGGGACTTAGCACCCTAAAAGAATTCATTATAAGGAGGAGAAGTTGGGTCAGGAGAGGAGAGGTATCATAAGGCAAGATAGGGGTAGGAGGGATATTATGTTTCAAGGGGGAAGGTTAAATGGAAAGACAGCATAAAATGGAGTATCATGGAAGACTGACCCAAAAAAGGGCAGTAAGTATGGCATGGGCTTTAAGTAGATTTTTAGGGAAAATTTAACCTCAGGGACGTGCCTGGGATTTTTGACAGGACACGACAAGGGAGGTTACCTTTGGCCTCCAAAGAGAGTGGGCCTCAGGGATTTGACACAATTTGCAGTTCTGATTGGACGATTTCCATAGAGAGTGGGACCATGTTGCTAAATTGATCTCTACCAGAGTCTTCTCCCTGCCTGACCCCGAGGGAGCAATTTTATCAATTCTTCAGTTTCTCTCTGCACACCATTCAAGACTTCATCAGAATTGATTTAAGAGACCTCACTTTCTTGACTTTACCATTTGCTGCTTTGGGGAATAGAATTTCTAGATTGGAAGGAACATAAGGGAGGATGTAGTCCAATATGAAAGACCTGAGGGACAATTGTTCTTTCTATTCCTATAATGAGACTTCATGAAACAGGCCAGTATTTAAAAGGAGGAAAAAAGAAAGACTGATTCTTTTATTAATTATATTCATTGAATAAGCATTTAAGCGCCTCTTTTGAAATAAGTATTTTGATAGGTGCTGGAAATATAAAGTCAAAAAAGAAATAATCTTTGTCGAAAAAGGGTGGGGCAGCTAGGTGGCAAAGTGGGTAGAGTACTGGACTTAAAACTAAGAACACTCATTTTTGTGAGTTCAAATCTGGTCTTAGATACTGACTAGTTGTATAAACTTGGGCAAGTCACTTTACCCTGTTAGCCTCAGTTTCTCATCTGTAAAATAAGCTGAAGAAGGAAATGACAAATTGTTTTAGTGTCTCTGCCTAGAAATCCTCAAATAGAGTCATGAAGATTCAAACATGACTGAAAAACAACTAAATAGAATTTGTCAAGAAAGGCTATTCAAAGAAATTAGAAAGAACATTAAAGGTTATTAAGTTCAGTCCTCTCATTTTTACAAAGGAAGAAACTGAGATTCAGAAAGGTTGTGATCTTTTTTAGGTTATACATCTAAATGACTGAGACAGATATTCAACTAAAGACCACCAAGGTTAGAGATCTCCAGTTTCCTGCCCCTTAACCCTTCCATTGGCTTTAATTGAAAAGACAGAAAATGAAACTCCTCAAAAGGCGATAGATTAGAGAGACTTAAATTTTCCTTTCTGAAATGAAGGGGAATAGGGAGGAAGAAAACTGGCCATGCCCTTTTTCCCTCATGGCTCTACAGAATCCAATCTTTCTCTTTTCCACTTCTCAGGCAATCTAGACTAGTGTTTTGATCATTTCATTTTACATTGTTCTGATATTTTCTGTCCTGCAAATTTCCCAACTCAAGGAAAATGTCCATTTATCCAAGTTAGTTATTTCTCCTATGTGTTATTCAATTTTTTGGCCCCATAGCACTCTGTATAGTACAAAGCAAATTGTGAGTGCTTAATGACCATATGTATAAAGGCTTGATCAATGAACCTTAGGTGCCTATTGTGTTGATCAGAGCCACAATGAAGGAGATTTAGATCCTAGTAGCCCAGGTGAGCCACAGCTTAATCCAGACCCCAGCAATCAAGATCCATCAATAATTCAGCTCAAAACAACCATTATCAATATGATCTAATAGAAAAGTCAAAAAAAAAAAAGGAGAGAGATTGTTTTCATTGAGTCAATCTCTTGAGTCCAACCGCAGACTAATATGAAGTATTATATAGGAGTCATTCACCCTAGTCAATGTTCAAACAGGAAACCGGTATCTCCCAAATTACTCCTCCAAATTCCTATTAGCATAATTAAAACTATGGAAGAGGCTCATTTGCACAGTTTGTTTTCCCAGGGTAAATGGTTACCATGACAATGATTATTGTTTGAGGATGATCAAGTTATTAGTATAACAATTATTCAGTGCAGAATGAGCAAAGAATGAGTATCTGCAATACCTCAGAGGTTATAAGAGAGTGTGTAGATATGTATAGGTATATACATATGGATGAAGCTTTAAACACTTGGAACTTTTCTTAAATGATATTTGATATATTATAATTTGAAAAATGATTTAAGTTATTTTCCTCAAAACACCACTTTTCTAATTTATCCAGTTGTCAAGATCTATCCCCCCCTTAAGTTCTGTTGATGCATACTCTCTGTTCCCTGTAGGAGGAGGACAATGTCTTCCATTCATAGTAATTGCATGTTTTGACAGGGACACAAAAACAGCATTATTTTACTTGAAATCATATAGTCAGTGCTCTTCTAGAACCAGAATAAAGGCACAAGAAGGGCTTTGAGCCTCTCTCAGTCCTGACTGATTAGGAGCAGCAAGTGATGGGCAATTGGGGGATCAGTGGGAAGCTATAAACAGAATCAGGAATGCTAGTAAGAAAGAAGTGTCCAGGAAGTCTAATACTTTCTCTGACATTGGCTTAACTTGGTAATTTCTAGTGTTCTGGTTAAGTTCTCAGTTTTCTTTCCAACCCAACCTCCTTTATCAGGGTTTAGAGAATCAGTGTGTTGTAATACAATGAGAATTGTACTAGACCAAGAATTGCAAAAGAAGGAAAGAATAAGATTGGTGCAAAGTACCTACTAAGTTCTAAGCACTGGGCTGAGTGTTTTTTAATTATTTTAATAGTAGGAGTCATATGACCCAGATTTTAATTTTGTGAATATTGATTCACATGTTGAATTAAGATAAAACTCTCTACTTTTTCCTCAATTGGAAAATCAGGGGATTGAGCTAAATAATCTATAAATTAGTGGGCCAAATAACCTATAAATTAGTGGGCTAAATAACCTTTCCAGCACAAGTGACCTATAAGCTTTTTTGATAGTCTAGTCAGGAAGCATTTATTACTAATTTATTTATTACTACTAGATCAAGTTTCCAAGGCACAGTGCTAAGTATCAGAGATATAAAGAAAGGCAAAAGCAGTTCCTACCTTCAAGGAGCTCAGAAACTAGTGAAGGAGACAACATACAAACCACTATGTAAAAACAAACTCTAAAACTAGGTAAATTGAGGTTGGTTTCATAGGGAAGGAAGGCCCTAAAGTTAAGGAGAACTAAGAAATGCTTCTTGGAGAAGTAGGATTTAAACTGAAATCAGAGGAGGAGGCCAGAGAAGCCAGAAAATGGAAATGAGAGAAAAAAATTCCAGGCAGTCAGTGCAAATGCTTGGAGTCCAACAATGATATGTTTTCTGAAAAGAACAAAGGAGACCAAAATACTGGATGATAATTCCATTATACTCCATAGAATATATGGAGAAGATCAAAGTAGAAGATTGGGAAAGTAGGGATGATCTAGGGGGCAAAGGACTTTAAAAAACAATTAAGATTTTGTATTTGATCCTGGAGTTTGTTGATCAAGGGGAATGATGTGGTCAGACTTGAGCTTTTAGAAGTCTATTTTGATTGCTGTATTACTAACACTTTGGAAGACACGTAAGCCAAACTCTTACCGTTTATAACCTACATGTCACCATTCTCTTGTTCAATCAATCTTAGTTGGACAATACTACCTGGAAATCAATCCAATCAATAGAAAATTCTTGATCTATGATATAAGGAATTTTCAGCAGCGCCATCCATATTGACATTAATTCATGACTTCATTTTTAAAAATTTAAAGACCCTGTTATTCATGGAACACTGATTTGAGTGGCTAGCAGAAATATGAAATGAGGGAAGATGGCTCCCCATTAAAAATAAACATTAGATGTTACTATCAAGCTATGCTTGAGAAACTCCTTTCTGTGATTCAGTTTCCTCATTTGTAAAACTAAGTAGATAATTTGAGCACAGAATATTATTATTATTATTAGGACCTTGGAGATCCTAGCTCTAGAAAGATAAATTTCTCCTAGAGGTGGCCATCTAGTGCTATTCAAATGCAAGGAAATTACTCCTCTCATAAAAGCAACTTCTCATTCTATCCACAGCACCATCTAGGTGCCTCTTCATAGATCTATGATTCCATGACGTCTGTCCTCCTACTATACCCTTTAGGCCTTCTAAAACTTGGAAGATTATGCCATTTACAGAACCAAACCTCCCAGACACAGAAGCATCATTTTAATCACTTGAAAATTCATTCTATAAGAGATGGATACTCTCCTTATTGGAACCTTAGAAAACCTGTCTGTTTTAAACCCATTAGTGAGAAAGGGCTTGATTCTTTTAGCATCAGGATTGGATAAATGGATGAGGTTAAGTAAAGGGTAAAACATTTTTAGGAAAAGACCAAACAAACCCTTCCAAGTTTGGAGAATCACTCACTGGCTTAATTTTTGTATGGCACCGATAATTTGTGTTTTACTGTCTAACTTGTACCTTTGTTCTGTTTTTATCTTCTATGGTGTTTTATATAGTAACATATCAGGCTTTTATAAAAAGGGGAGACAGCTATAAAAGGAAAGAAAAAAGGTTCAAGTGAAAAACTACTGCCGGTATCATATCTCTGCCACCCTATTTTTAGGAAGAAGAGTTTTTTCGCCATCTTTTTCAGTGACAAATGACTCATCCCACATGTTCTACAATATGCAGCGAATCTTTCTAGAAATTGTGCTGGATAATTAGGATCCAGTATTAAGGAAGTTGCTGTAGTTTATAAAATATTTAAAAGAATTACATATGATTATGAGATTAGCCCATAAAGCACAGAGCAAAACAACAAAATGCCTGTGTGAGTCATTCAAGCTCGGGCCTGGTTTTCTGTGGCAAGTCATTGAGATTCACCGAGTAAGAGTCTTGATGAAAGTGGATGAATAAGGAATGTGTTGTCAGAATTGCCACCCAAGCCACTGAGACAGTGTTCTTTGGCAGGAAAACAAGGCTGAAAGGGATTGATGATAAATCCACCCCAATGTGACAAGAGAAGAGGGTCTTTAGAGTAGCAGATCATGTTGAAAAAAAAAACTTCAGTAAGAAAAGCTTTGATTTTATTAATATAGGGAACTCCGAGGTGAGGGAACTTCCTTGACCACATCCTCTGCAGTTTATAATCTTAAAGAGTCACCTGAACACAGAGTTTGAGCAGTTTCTCAAAGATTAGACAACCAGTATATAACAGAGGTAGAACTGAAGCTCAGTTCTCTATCTGCTCTACCAATTTGCCTCTCTGTATTTTTATCACTACAATACTAGAATCCTTTAGGACAAATAAGTGGTTCAGCAGGCTTAAAGTCAAGAAATCCTTAGGTTGTCTACCTTAGACCCTTACTAGTTATGTGATTCTGAAATAGTCATTTCACCTCTTTCTGCCTCAGTTTCCTTATTCATAAAATGCATATAATAATAGCATTAACTCATAGCAGTGCTGTGAGAACAAAAAAGGAGATAATAAAGTCCTTTGTATAACATAAAGTATTATATACATGTAAGTTATTGTTATTGTTCAAGAGCACTTAATCCAATATTTTTATTCTATATATATCAAAGCAGTCTCCAAGAGGTAAAAGGGTATACTCATGGCCATACATGTATTTTAGTGTTAGAATGTTGACTTTTTCTTGGCATGGTTAGAATCCCCAGTTTGGACCTCTTACACAAAATGCATCTCTTGCCTTTTCTCTGATTTGCTGTGAATTTCTGGTCTTTGCACTTTTTTCCAACATTGTTTACCTAGCTGGATGTCCTGCTGACCCCACCTCTGGTACTGATATGGTACTTTCCACTCCTTACCTCCTGCACTAAAATGAATGTCCTCACATCTCCAGCTCATTACTGGAAAGGGAAGTGTCCATTTGTATCATATACTCTGCATAATCAAGATCCTTCCAAGAATCCAGGCTGGGCCCTTTGCAGGAGTCAAAAAATCATGGCCCTAGATTTCTCTTCCTAGCATCACTCTAGCATTGAACCCTGGTAGTGACTGGGATGTGAGACATAAAAGCTGTAGGGAGAAGATGGAAAGAAGCATTACTGAATTCCCCTTATCCCTCCCTTCAACTACTGTTATCCAGTACCATCTGCATTTAACCACCAGGGGACACTCTTGTCACTAGCCTAACAATAAGAAGTAAACACTAGGAAGTACCCTGTTCACCAAAACAGTTATATGGTCCACCCACACTAGAGGGCACTCAGGGGAACTGTGAAGCTCTTAATGATTCACAGAGAAATAAAACCATTTGGTCCTATCTCTGCCCCTTTCTGAACGCCAGGTGCTTGTTTTGTTAGCCATGGGGACATGAATGATGTTGCTTTTTCCCAGTCAGAATCTTGGCTTTTAAACCTCCACTCATGGGAAATACTCTACTGTTATGTTTGGTCCTTCATCTCTGGGCATACTTTATTTCAATGAATTTTAATTATATGACCATTGGTAAAATGTAGCCAAATGAAATAATATATGTAAAGGCTCGAGCATAATACCTAGAACTCATTTAAAAATACTTGTTCACTTCCTCCCCTTTCTCTACATACAATTATGACTTACCATGGTTCTTCCCACAAATATAGAAACAAAACAAACAAACAATAAAAAGTTGAGGAGGAGAAAAACAAATATATTTTAAAAACACCTAACACAATGGTTAGCTTCTTCCTGAAACAAGACATCCACAATTAGATACACATTCCAAATCCAAGAGTTTATGAAAGACATGGAAAATACCAAGAAAATCTCCTACCAGTACATCTCCCAAGGAGTTAACATCCTGAGATGTTATTCTACTCATGACCTCTAAGAAGGCAAAGAATCAACAAATTTGGAAAAGAGAAAGAAGGCAAGGTAGTCTAAAATATCCAATACATGTTGTTACTCTAAAAGCAAGAGTTGAATACTATTAATTTTAATATTCTAGTTATAAATAAAACCAATAAATAAAAGGAAAGAGCAGCTAAATGGAATGATTGGCTTATAGATTCTTTTTGGGGAAGCAAAAAAGACAATTGGAAGAATTGGTTCTTAGCTTGTGTTTATTGTGCAGCAAGAAACATCATTTCATGGGCTACTGTTCCTTTAATATTACAGGACTCATGAGAAATCTTTGCAAAAAGGCCAAAATGGAAAATATTACAGTGTCCACATCAACATCTGTTGGAGGAGCTGAAAAGAGAGAGTAATTATGAAAATAACCCACTAAGACTTTCAAAATTAAATTAGCAAATGATTTCATAGTTGGGGAGTTCCATGAAAAATGGACATTGAGGGCGAAAGTAGAATAAATGGTTTTGAAGTAAAAAAATAAGAGTACAAAGATAAAGGATTCCATTTTTTTTATTCTGAGCTTACTGAGGGCAAGAACTGTCTTTTGTCTCTTTTTGTATCCCTAGAACTTAACACGGTTCTTGACATATAACAGGCATTTAATAAATGTTTGTTGACTAACAAAAATAGAAGATATACGATTTTTATATCTCTATATTATGCATAATTGCTTCAAGAAGAGATTTGAGAAACATTAGACATGATCAGCATAAAATAGCATCGTAAAGAAACAAAATTAATTATAATTTAATGGAAATCAAAATACTGCTTACTGATGTGGGAGTCCTTGCTGAATCAAGAATCTGTTTAGAATCAGGGCATCAAGGTAAAATGCAGAGTAAAATCAATACCAAATTAGAACATCAGTTCTACAACTGGAGAAATTACAACATGACCTATTTAAATAATCTATTAATGTTGAAAAGTGGAAAATGGATTTTTAAAATTGAGCCAGACTGTCACTATTTCTTATTTCTTGTGAACTGATATGAATTAGCTACCACAAGGAGACCAAAAGAGCTCAGAAACAACATCAGATAGAAAATACTTGATATTTTTCTAAGCTAATATATATGGCAAGAGCAGCATCAGGTTAGACTACAAACTCATCTGGTGTAGAGAATGCAAGATCCTATTGTGCTTAATGTTTTTTGACTTGAAAAGATGTATTGGATTAGGCCGAGTTATTCATGAAAGTCTCCCAGCTAGCTAGAGTTGGATTTGGAAAGATTTGGATTAAAAGCCTACCTTAGATACTTACTAATTGTGTGAAAAAAATCAGTTAACATCTTTCAGCCTCAATTTCCTCACTTGGAAAAAAAGAGGCTATTAAAAATAGTGACCTCCCAGAGTTGGTGCTCAGATACAATAAGTTAAAACACACAAAGCCTTGTGTAAATCTTAATGCACTATTATAAACGATGATGGTGATGATATAATAACAGAAATGGTTTGTTGTCTAATTTCAATTATTAATGCTAAGATAGAATAAAACAAGTTGACAAAAAGTTCCCGCCTAGAGTCCAACTGATAGAGATTTGCCTATAAATAGATGATAGAATCCTCCAGATGCTCCTGCTGGAGGCTCACATGCTCATTGAAACAACCCCCCAAAACACTGCAGATTTTCTTCTAAATGAGATCCAAAATTACCTAAAAGGGTTTGGCTTAATTAGCCATGTAGAAAAATCCAAGGAAAAGAAGAATATTTATTTCCAGTGTATTTATAAAATTTTATGCACAAATCTTATAGTTTGTCTATTAGTGTGTATATGTGTGTGTATGTGCATATATAGGTAATATGTATACGTATATATTTATATATAGTAAAATTTTATATATTTATATATAACATATTTGCATATCTTTCATATAATATGTTACATGGAAAGACATATTACATAGTTATGGAGGTTGACAATGTTCTGGTTAACAGTGAAATAGAAAGGAGAAATTAAACCAGATTGTTTTTGAGGCATTGGACAGACGTCATCAAAGTTCATCAAACTTCTCTCTGAAACAGAGAGTAATATCCTTCTGGTAATGTTTTATGGCTAAGAGTCATATAATATTAATTTAATAATTAAAATTGAGAATCACTCATAGTTCAATAGAAAGAGCATGGTAGACCTGTGTAGACAGCAATACATTGCTATTGAATGATTTTATTTCAGAGAAAATGGTCTAGAGGTTTCCAACAGAGAAATGGAAATGATAAAAGAAGATGGACTAAAGAAAATGAAAATAAGAGATGATCCATCCCCTTGTGTTTCATTATGCTTCTAGCAAAGTAAAGGAACTTGAATGAAGTTGCCATTTATGTCTTATTGACCTTCTGGAGAAGGTCCTTCTGAAGACATGTGAGAAAATGCAGATGGATTGCAATATGGATCCCTAGAAGACTCTTCCTTTCTATAATAATAATATTATAATAATATAATAATAAGCCTATTAATTCATTTCAATTCCAAGATCTAATCCCTCCTTCCTAATTCTGTCTTATGTGGAGTTAAACCATCACAGTCCAATCTGAGTCAAGTCATTAAGCACTGTTTTACCATGTTGTAGAAAAAAATCACCATCTCTTTACTGGTCAGAGGACCTGAGTTCAAATCTCACTTTTGACAAATTATTAAATTTTGACGAATACAATTGTTAAATTACCTTCAGAAAATCCCTTTACTTTCCTAAGCTTCACATGGAGCCTTCCACATCTAGTCCTCCATTAGCCAAAGAAAAAGTATTGATTAAATACTAACTGTGTATCTGCTACATGTCAGGCACTGTGTTAAATATTAGAGGATGCAAAGTTGGGGAAACAGCCCCATCCTCACAGAACTCATATTCTACTAGAGAGATACAACATGAAGTATGTCTGTTTGATTCATTCCTGGCAACTTCTCCCTCCACTCTACTCCTCTCCTTCACCTTGTATTTATTTTTCATTAAACGATATATAGATGAATCATAATTGTAGAAGTGGATAGAAAGACCTCAAGAGTCAAGACATGTGAGTTCAGTGAGAACTGTCAACACATACTGGCTACATCATCCTACACAAATTATGTTATTCATCTGTCTATTGATCTATCTATCTATCTATCTACCTATCTATTGACACACATACATATATTATCCTATTCATATTTATATCTGTTTATATGACACAATACACACATGCCTATATGGACAACACATATGAATATATGATTATATGGATATAAATATATGTATACTGATGTAACATTTGTATGTGTGCTTGTACATATATATATATATATATATATATATATATATATATATATATATATATATAATATATATATATATATGTGGGGGGGGGGTGTGTATGTGTGCATACACATGTCTCTCCTAAAAGAGAGCAAGCTAGATAGTGCTATAGCTATAGATATGTACACATCTTATATACATTTATGGACATATATGTACATACACATAGATACATATATTTTTATAAATGTATATATAACATACATGTATGTATTGCTTGAAGGCAGAAACTGTTTCACTGTTTGTCCTTGTAGCTAGCATCTGCCACATAGAAGATACTATAAAAATGCTTTAATTATATCAAAACAAATATTTAGAAAGTAAATATAAACTAATTTGTGGAGACAAAAATGTATTAATAATTGGAGAGAATCAAAGAATGTCTACTATATGTAGTGATTTCTTGGATTTTTCTCTTAGACAGTCTTCTAAAATTCACATCCTCTTAGATGGACCCACCCTATAAGATAATCCCCTTTAATTTTACTGTATTGTAATATGTAGAAACAAGAAACCAGCTTGTTCTATCTCCTTCTTTTATACAAGGGACAACTATAGTCCCAGAGAGGTTAGATGACTTGGCCAAGGTCACACAAACAAGGAGAAGGACCCAGTCTATCTGGTCCTTTATCCTGAAAGTAATCTGGGACAGTAGGATACCTCTGAAGCTGGTAGGTGAATGGAGGGCACTAAATGGACCTGGAGAAAAATACCAAAAACAACTCTTAGACAACTTTCTATTTTCCTGATCCTTATGGAAGCTTTAGACAGCTCCATTCTTCAATTATTTTGGTGACATTGAAATGAATACCATCTTAAGCATTTCATTGGCACTAGTAAGAGGTCATCTGCACACAATGCCCTCCTGTGGAATGGATGATACTTTCTATTATATTGATCAGAAGATTGTAGCCAAGGAGGGTTAAGTGATTCATTCAGAGTGAGTCAAATAATTCTAAAGATTAGGACTGCTAACTTCCTGACCTATAGGCCTCTTGCTGGACCATGAATCAGTCTGCAGTGCTCTTCAGTGCCCATTAAATGCTTAATTTAATTTATACCTAACAAGTAGAATGTTTCAGGGATTTTCTGGGTACTACTAAGTGATGCTGGATGTGCCTGTTGTATGTAAAGCTGCAGATAGTTAACATTTCAGGAAGAATAGATTAGCCACAGGTAGGCCTTTAGAATCCAAATTTCTAGGGACATTGTATTGGAAATTGTTTTAAGTATTTTATTGAAAAATCTTAGATGTCTTGTTGAATGTCTTTTTTCTCTTTGCCCAGTTCCTTAGTACTTTCTGACTATTTCACTTATTTTTTACTGTGATTATGCCTTATTTTTAGCTTTTTATTTTCAAAATACATGCATTTTCATCCCTGTAAAATTTTTTGTTCCAATTTTTTTCTTCTTCCCTTCCCATCACCCTCTCCTTTAGACAGCACATAATCCAATATATGTTATACATGTGCAATTCTTGTATACATATTTCCACAATTATCACACTGCACAAGAAAAATCAGATCAAAAAGAAAAGAAAATCTGAAAGAATACAAAAAGCAAGCAAACAAAAACAAAAAAGTGAAAGTACTTTGTCGTGATCCACATTCAGTCCTCATAGGATTCTGGAGGCAGATGGCTCTCTCCGTCTTAAGTCTATCGGAACTATGCCTGAATTATCTCATTGTTGAAAAGAGCCACATCAATCACAAATGATCTCCATATAATCTTATTGTTGTGTACAATGTTCTCCTGGTTCTACTCACTTCACTTAGAATTAGTTAATGTTAAGTCTCCCCAGGTCTCTCTGAAATCATCTTTCTGATCATTTCTTACAAAATAATAACATTCCACAAAATTCATATATAATAAATTATTTAGACATTCCCCACCATATTGGTATCCACTCAGTTTCCAGTTTTTTGCCACTACAAAAAGGTCTGCCACAAACATTTCTGCACATGTGGGTCCTTTTCCTTTTTTATGATCTCTTTGGGATACACGGCCAGTAATGGCATTCCTGGATCTAAGGTTATGCATAGTTTAAAAGTCCTTTGGGCATAGTTCTAAATTTCTCTCTAGAATGGTTGAATCAGTTCACAACTCCACCAATAATGTATTAGTGTCCCAGTTTTCCCACATCCCCTCTTTAACATTTGTCATTATCTATTCCTGTGATCTTAGCCAATCTGAGAGGTGTATAATGGTACCTCAGAGTTATCTTAATTTGGATTTCTCTAATCAATAGTGATGTAGTCACTCCTAACTTATTTCTGGACTGTGGTCAACATTTACCATCACACATAGTACCATGGATTGTATGATAGAAACTGTCCTGAATTTGGGATTAGAGAAATTGACTTCAGATCTCAGCTCTGCCAAATTTAACCTCAGAAACTAGGACTTAAACTCTTGGCTGTCAGTTTCCTGATTACACTTTTCAAATTGGCCTTCTTCTCAGACTTGACACATGGCACTTCATCTGCTGACCCCTTTCCTTGCAATAAATCTTCCTCATGTCTGAAATGCTCTTTCTCTTCACTTTCATGTCTTAGAATCCCTCATTTCTTTAAAAGCTCAGCTCAAGGACCACCTATATAAAACCTTTCCTGATCCATTCCTCTTGTCAGCTGCACAGATGCTACTATCTCTTCCTACTCCAGAGAGACAGAGTCAGAAACAGAGGTAGAGGCAGAAAACAGAGAACCAGAGATTGAGTCAGAGACAAAGAGACAGAGACAGATAAACAGAGACATAGAAACAAAGAGATCAAGAAACAGAGGCAAAAACAGAGAAACAGACACAGAGACAGAGAAAGACAAGACAGAGACAGAAACAGAGAAAGAATAACAGATAGTTCTCAAACCATGTGTTTTGTTATTGTTGAGTGGATTAGTTGTGCCTGATTCTTCCTGACTCTATTTGTGATTTTCTTAGAAGGGATAGTAGAGTACTGTGCCATTTTCTTCTTCAGCTCATTTTGTAAAGAGAGAGAGAGAGAGAGAGAGAGAGAGAGAGAGAGAGAAAGTGAGTGAGAGAGATAAAAGAGACATTCAGACAGAGACAGAGAGACAGAGAGACAGAGAAAGAGAGAGGGAAATATGTGTATGGGAGTGAAAATCTTTGATGTTAAGTTCCTAGCATGGAGTACCTGCTCCATAGTCCCTTTAATGAAGGGTGCTTGATTGATTAATTGGTTCATCAACATGGAATAGATGATTTCAAAGTCCTGTCAATTTGGAACTATTGATATGGAATCAAGTCACTGAGCATCTCTGAGCCTTACTTAGCTCATCTGTGAAATGGAGCTAATGCTACTTAGCCTATCTTCCTCACAAAGCTGTGGCTGGGATAAAACATATGAATATATTCAGTGTCACCTATGTCAGCTAGTAACATTGTATTACCTCAAAGTCATGGGTACAAGGGAGAACAAACTTTTTTTTTTTCCTACTTGTAATCTACAGACTAAAAATATCAAGCCAACTCTCAAGGCTGGAAAAATCTAGAACTATATAGCAACCAACCCAGAGACAAACTGTAAAATGTTCAGGGTAGTCCAGTCTTTTTAAATGATGGTCCTTAAATTTAGCACATATGGTGTGGGTGAATAAGGGGAGGATTTTAAAATCATCTCTCACAGGCATCCAGTTATCAAAGCCCCATTATAACTCTTTATCTTCTCTAACTAGGGCTGTCCCCTGCAAGTATAAAAAAGACTTTTATCTAATTCTAGTTGAAACGTGAACATCTCATTAGGCATTTTTCCCCCATGACGTTTCCTGCTCCTTCCATTAATATAGTACTTTCACAGGCCAGACAACGTCAGGCTGAGGGCTCACTGAAAGTTTCAAAACTCCAACCCCCTGGTTCCAATATTGGACTTTTAAAATGCGCATCAGCTCCTGGCCTCATTGAGCTGTTGGAAGTATTTCTTTTGTGCTTATCTAACTATTTTCAGGTAAAATTTTATTGTGGGCCTTGCCCTATCTTGGGGCTGTTTTGAAATGATCGGACTCATTCTCATGGGTCTTCCCTTATAAGTTTTCATATAAATTCTAGATCCTTTAAGAAACAAACATATGGCTAGCATGGCTGAGTCCAATGACTTCCAGTTGACTTCAAGTAGTTCAAATCTATTCTAGTGGATTATAAGCTTCTTTGGGGCACATATTATGTCCTCTTTTTTGAAATCTTTTTATCCCTAGTATCTTAGACACAAGTGCTTCCTACCCACAATTATTCAGGCTAACTTCAACACCATTTTTTCATTCTTCACTTTTTTCCTTTCAGCTTAATAAGCATCAATTGATATTTATTGACTGACTGATTGACAGATAATTCTCAGATCATTTGTATGTTGTTGTTGAGTGCATAGTCATCTCTAATACTTCATGACTCCATTTGGAGTTTTCTTGGAAGTTTTCTTTTCTATCTTATTTTACAAATGAGGAAACTGAGGTAAATAAGTTTAAGTGACTTAAAAATTACAGAGCTATTAAGTGCCTGAGACTGGATTTGAACCCAAGATGAATCATACTGACTCTAGGTCTGGCATTCTATAAATTATGGCATCACCTAGTGGCCCCCATTGAGATCATAGGATCATAGAAAGCATTGTAGATGTGCTGTAGTCTATTCTCATTTTACGTATGAACAGTCTGAGATAAGCAAGAGAGGAAGTAGCATTAAAAGAGACCTGGTCAAGGTCAGGAAAGTTCTAAATAACAAAATTCAAACTTAGGCACCACAATTCTAAATCTGATATATTCCTTTAAATACATTACATTATTTCTCTCTTAAACCTATGGCAACAACATTTCTTTTTTCAGTCAGTCAATAAAGATTTATAGAGTATCATCTATTTGTCAAGTAAACCATCATCCCTGCTTACAAAGGCCTCCCAATCATCTCTAACAAGAAATAAAATTTCAGAGAAACAGTTTATTTACAAGGTAAATAGGAAATAATGTAGGGAAGACACTAGAATTAAGATGGATGGGGAAAGATTCTTACAAAAGTTGGAATTGTATTGAATAGATACCTATCATTTGGGGAATGGCTGAGTAAATTATGGTTTATGAATGTAATGGAATATTATTGTACTATAAGAAATGAGCAGGCTGATTTCAGAAAAGCTTGGAAAGAATTATAGGAACTGATGCTGAATAAAGTAAGCAAAACCAACAAAACAAAACAAAATAAACAAATAAAAATCATTGTACACAATAATGTAATATTCTATTTGGTTTTCTGCTCTTGGGGAGCAGCCTTCTTTTCAGCCAAGTAATCATTACAAGAATAGCCAGGTATTAAAGTCCAAATTCTTTATTTACTCCTTCAAAGTTTTGTCTTCTTGCCTGGCCTTTATTATCTCTTTTACAATTTAGTTTTCTTGCCTGAGGCTTCAGCTAGCTTTCTGGAGGTCCTTCAGGAGTCTTGGTTTCAGTGAAAAAGTACAGGTAGCCAAGCCAGCTACCATGAGGCTGATGAAGATGTAATGAATCTCTCTCCTTGGCTCCCAGAGTTGAGCTCCTGCCTTCAGTCCTTTGTCTTCTCTGACTCTGACTCTGGCTCAGGCTCCCAGCTTATATGTTCTCTTATAATTACATTATCATAGGTGCGAATCGTGTAGAACTATATTAAGTACTAAGTATATGTACTGAACTAGAGAACTATTAATCACCATATTAAACTAAATACACCAAAGGAAAATGGGGAATCAAACCAGATTAGCAGGTTTCTGAAGGGTGTACATAAATCCATCAATATGGGAGGTATTACATAACAAACAACATGAATCAACATGAGGAATTATTCATGTTCATAAGTACTAGAAATAGTCCAAAATTAATCTATTGTCCATTACTTCATGTGGCAGAGAATCCAATGATTCCTGCAGATTTTTAAGTCCTGTATCAGTCTTATCATGTCTCAGGGAATCCAATGATTCCTGCTGGTTTTGAAGTTCTGCAATAGTCTTATTATCAGCTATGGTCTTTTAGTGTCAGATGTTTCTTAGGTCTTTTCCTTTGTTTTGAGGTTTTTCTCTTTTTCTGTCTCTCTCTGATGGAAAAAGTGAATATGGCTCAATGGCACCCATCTGATTTCTTCTCCATCTATAGAGATACAAGCAAATCCTCTTCCCCAAGCAGTTAACCTATCTGGTCCCTTCCACTCACCACTTTCTGGATCTCTCCAATCACCTGGTGATTATCTAAAGATAGTGGAGCTGCTCACACTGGACACTGCTCTTCTAGTGGGTTCTAAAATCTGTCTGCCAGAGCCAGTGCATCTTTATCAAAAATTTAAAAATAATGGTATAGAGAGCTAAATTTAGAAGTTCTCCAGTAACAGTACCTGTGTCTCCCCCATTCTTTTGTTTTTGGAGAAGGATCTTTAATATCTCTGTTTCTCCTCTCTATTATTGCTTGACCTTGAGGATTAAAAGGTATGCCAGTGGCGTGTAAAATCTGATACTGTGCACAAAAGTGTGCAAAATGTTTAGTAACAGCAAGATTATGTCATGATCAACTGTGATAGACTTGACTCTTTGCAACAATGTAGCGATTTATGATCATTTGAGTAGACTTGGGATGAAAAATGCCATCCACTTCCAGAAAGAGAATTATAGAGAGTAAATACAGATTAAAGCATAGTATTTTCATCTTTTTTGTTTATTTGTGTTTTTTCTCATTTTTTGGTTTGATTATTCTTGCACAGCATAACAAATATGGAAATATGTTTTAAAGTATTGCACATATTTAACCTATATGGCTTGCTGTGTTATGAAGGGGGGAGGTAAGTAAGAGCAGGAGAAAAATTTAGAACACAAAGTCTGACAAAAATAAATGTTGAAAATGATCTCTACATGTATTTGGAAAAATAAAAGACTATTGAAAAAATTAGTTTATGTTAAAGGAGGCCAGGAAAGCCAAAATGAACATAAGTAGGGAAAGCATTCCCGTCATGAAGGACTTTGAGAGATGTTGAGAAGAATGAAGAGCCAAAATGGTGAACTAAGTAGTAAATCACCATAATTTTCCATGTTCACCTCCAAAAAACATAAAAGAATACCCCCCAAACAATTCCTAAAACAGCAGAACAAGAAAAAAAAAAGATAGGGTGAAACAACATTTTTACCCCTATAAACTTGAAAGATCAGCAGAAAGGTTTCTCTCACTTAGACAAAATGGGAACCCAGTGGGTAGAACAGGCAAATAGCAATACCAGTGTGAGGGATGTAGAAGACTCTTACCCAAAATGACTACTCAGAGATCACTCAGTAGAAAGCAGAAAAGTTATTTATTAATAAATTCTCATGAGAATGAGCAATTCCACTGTGAGGAGGGAAAGAGAGAAAGCTTGCAGTAGAAGGGCTAAAGATTTAGGAAAGATATACATGTTTTATAGCTTTGGTTACAAAGGATTACATTACAGGTTGCGGAGAATTGAGAAATAGGGGCCTTCTCCTCTATTTGAATGTTAAACATTGGTACCAAAGGCAGATTAGAATGGAATGCTTTGTTTCCCTGATTCCTAGAGAAATCAGTCAGATTTTCAAACTTCAGATTATTGAGCTGACATATTTAATAATGTAAATATTGATAACATTGAACAAGGATAAATGTCATCATTTCTGGTTAAGTAAATATATCTAGTTTTAAGTAAATATTGGCTTGCACATACTATACTTGTGCAGGTCATAGAGACATAGCAATAATAAAGATAAAATACAGAAAAAGAATTCATACATTCCTGTAAGTTCTTCACCTTATCTCTCTATTCTCCACAACCTCCCCTTTCTAATATGTAAATGATTTTTATCATATTTCCATGAAGAACTTACTATTCAAAATCAGTTAACATATCTATACATTGCTTGTCAAGTTCACCATTGAGATCATTCCTCTCTAATACATTCCAGACTTTTCTGTGAAGAATCATCATTTTAATGGCATCTTCTGTATGCAATATTTTGATAGGAACCATTGAATTATTCTGGTTACTAATGTAATTATACAGGGTAGACATAGTGGCAACAGGATAATACCACCGATTGCAATAAGTTCATACCATAAAAATTGCTTCCACATAGAAACAGTTATCACAGAACAGATTGGCATTTGGCAGACATAAAAATACAAAGATAAATAAAGATGACAGTCTAGGGAAACTGAGACACAACAATACCAGACACCAGCACTAGGATCCCAGCTTAGTACCAGAATAGCTGTCAGATTGATGAAGTTTAGATTTGGGGAGCCCAAATAAAATTAGGGTTTCTGGTCATCAGGGAGTTAAATGAGGTCGAATTAGCAGGTTTGGCATTCAGGGAATCAAATGGAGAGGTTTGTCTCCCCTTCAGCCCCTTGGGATTCGGCGCAAGTATAGGTTCTCTGTAAAGGAATTTACAAACCTGAAAATCTAGATTGATAAAAGAGGTTTATTATGAGGATTGGAAGTAAAGTTAAAGTCTGGTTAAGGAAATAGGTGAGGGTAAAGAGAAGAGGGCACTAGAAAAGAGTATCCCAGTGGGTAGAAGCTCCTTGGGGGCTAGCATGTTTGGAACCTCTACAAAGACAGGGTTTTAGTTTGGCTCTTTTATAATAGGGGGCTTTGGCTACAAGCTTAAGGGAGGTCGTGGGTGGAGTCCCAAGTTGGCTCCTATCTGGGTTTCAGCTTCGAACTGGAATTTGAATTGAATTCACTGGGTTTCAGGACTGAGCCAACCCCACTCAGATAACAAAGATGAAGCTGTTTGTCCTTGGGGCAGCATCCCTGCTAAGGCAGAGTTGAAGGAGATTTTCTCCCTTAAGGATTTTCAGAGTTTTGGGGTCCCCTCTTCAAGATCAATTATGACCTCCAACAATGCCAACCTATACTCTACACACACACACACACACACACACACACACACACAACCCATACAGAACAGAAACAGATACAGGGGTTCCCCATGGGCTTCAGGGTAACATCAGTATAACATCAGGTAAACAGTCAAGAGCTGCACCCCTACCACAAGAAACCTGAAACAGTGCCCCTTCTGTCCTGGGAGTGAAATTGAAGTTAACAGAAAGGAAAAAGGTCAAAGGAGATGAGGAAAACAACAATAAGAACAAAAAAGAATCCAACCATAAAAGTTATTATGGTAACAAGGAACATCAAGACACATATTGAGAAGAGGAGTCAATGTCAAAACACATACGAATAATTCCTTCAAAAAAAATTAGGAAGTGGTCTCAAGCCCAGAAAGAATTCAGGGAAGAGCTCAAAAAGGAGTTTAAAATCATGTACAAGAGAACTTTTGGAAGATGTTAAAAAAATTCCCACCTCTTCAGATTTTCCTCACAGATAAGACAAAATAGTATTCCAGGGTAAATATAGAGTGGTAAAACAAAACAAAAGATGGTACAGAAATGATCAGTACTCCTTGGGACAACTAAAGGAAATCCAAAGAAAGATACCAGGATGAAGTTTTCACCCATTTGAATTGTAAACACTTTCAGGCTAGCTCTGCTGAAACAGCAAGACATGAGCTCTGGGGCTAGTTGGGTTGGAAGGTAGCATTGGCTCTAGCCATAGGAATTTTCGTTATCTAGACAGCATGGAGAGCTGGAAATCTGAATGGAGGAAGACTGAGGGAACCTTTGCTGATCAGGTTCACAGGCCCAGCTGTGTTATCAAGAGATGGCCTTGGTGAGAAGGAACCATTATATCTCCAGTAAGTGTGAAAGCAGTAGGATAAGAATGCTGTCTAAGGCCACTTACAAGAGATGAAGGTATTGGTTTCAGTTCCAGTCTACCAGGGAGAACTGAAGGAATACTTGAAGTCAGATACACCATTCTCACACCCAAGAACCAAAAACGATTACAATAACATGCAGCTAAAAAAAAAAAAAAGAGAGAGAGAGAAAAAGGAGAAATAATCCCATCATAAAAAGTTACTATGGGAATAGAGCAAACCAGGGTTCATCTTTAGAAGAGGATACTGAAGAAAGGCTCTTCTACCCTCTTTTCAAAGGAGTAATGTCAAATGGTCATCTGTCCAAAAATAATTAATCAAACTTTAAAAATCAAATAAAAGAGATTGAAGAAAGAACACTCCAAGAAAAACAATAGATTATGAAAATAAAGTGAATCAACAAGAAACCCAGAATCTTAAGGAAATTCTCAAAAATTATAGTTGGGCAAGCAAGTCAGTGAAGAAATAATAAAACAAACTAGAAAGAATGAAAATAGAAGAGAATGCAAAACATTTCATTAAAAAACACAACTGCTTTGGAGAACAGATCAATAGAAGAAAACAAAAGAATAATCAAACTACCTGAAAGCTATAATTGAAAAAAAATCTTGATATAATAATCCAAGAAATAATCCTAATAAAGAAATTATCCAGGATAAAGAAATTATCCTAAAGTGTTAGAACAAGAAGGAAAAGTAAAAATAGAAAAAAAATACACTAAACAAGAGATTTTATGAGGAAAATCTATAGTAATATCTTAGTCAACATACCAAAATCTCCAGGTCAAAAATAAATTATTATGAACAAAAAGAAAAAAAAAACTCATTTAAATACATCAGAACCACAATTAGAATCACATAAAATCTAGCAGCAAAAAATAAACTATACTATATTTCAGCTATATTAATTAATATTTTAAACTGTTTAAAATAGTCATAATACTGGAATATTGCTGTAGTGTAAGAAATTATGAACTGATGGAGTTAGAAAAATATGGAAAGACTTGAATTTAGGCAGGAAGATTCTATACACCTTCTAAATAACAGAAAAAAGTCAACAGATTGAAAATAGAGAAAATCTGCTTTAAAATGCTTAAAAAATAGGATTGACCAAATGCAAAAGAAAGTACAAAAGCTAACTGAGAAAACCAATTTCTTACAAGATATAAGTGGGCAAATGGAAGCTAATGAGCATATAATGTATGACAAATTAAATTAATTGAAAAGAATGAAAAAATAAAATGGATAAAATACCTCATAGGAAAAATGATGTCAGAATCATTGGACTCCGTGAAAGCCAAAATACAAAAGAGAACCTATACAATGTCTTTGAAGAAATTATCCTGGAGCAAAGTGCAAAATAGACATCCACCAAGCACATCAGGAAAGAAATCCCAAAATAAAAACTCCAAGGAACATCATAGCCAACTTATTGAAGTACCAAGTCAAGGAAAAAATACTGCAAGTGGCAGAAAGAAACAATTCAAATATCACAAACAGGAAAAAGCAGAATTTAGAAGCTGCAATATTAAGTGGTCATGGGACATGGCATTCTAGAAGGCAAGAGTTAGAACTATAGTCATGAAGCACCTACCCAGAAAAATTAAGCATAATAATTTAAGGGAGAAGGGGTAATTCAATGAGATAGAGAGACCTTAAGTTTGAAAAAATTGAATTGAAAAAAAAATCTTAAATATCAAGACCAAAGAGAAGCTCAAAAAGATGAAAAGGGGAAATAAAGCATGACTATTCTTGTCACTTTCTTCTAGGTATTCTCTATTTATGCATATATTTTCTAAAATGTGTTGTCTTCAACTGAACACAGTGCTCTAAATCTGATCAGGATAGAGAAAAGCAGATCTATTGCCTCTTTAATACTGTTACCATGATGTTGTTAATTCAACCCAAGATTATTTTATATTTCTTGGCTATTAGGTTATACTGTGGACTTATGTTGAAATAACACACCACATCCCATCATTTTCAAATCAACTGATGCCTAGTCACGTATCTTCTTTCTTGTACTTTGGAGCATATGTTTAAATCTTTCCATTTTATTCCTACTAAATTACATCTGATTACTCTGACACAGTAGTCTACCTTGTCAGAATTTTTTTTTGGTTCTTATTTTCTCATCCTAGTTAGTAAAGTTTCTGGCATACTGAAGAAGCATATATATATTTTTTTCTTTTTGTTTGTTTGTTTGCCTATATCTTTGTTTATTTTGGAACAAAGAATCCAGGGTGAAAGAAAAAAAAAGAAAAAGGTGAGGCAAGATGGCAGAGAGAAGACATGTCTTTATGTGAGCTTTCCCTGATATCCCTCAAATTAATAGCAAATCAATCTTCTAAACTACTTTTGGAATGAGAGAACCCACAAATATTTGGAATGTAACAAATCTGCATCAGAAGAAAATTTAGAAGAACTTCAGAAAAGATTTGTTTCAATTGCACAAAGAGGAAAACAGGCTAAGTATAGGTAGTAGAGAGACCCAGGGTGGTGTGGACTTCACATGACAGGGAATCTACCAGGAGGAATCTAAAGCAGTGTTGGCTACTCTATCCTGCTTGCAAGGCAGTAGATAAGCAGATTAGCTGCAAGACATCCAACACAAATACAAAAGGCAAATAGTGAGCCTCTAAACCCCAGAATATCATAGGGCCTGGCCAACACCAGAAGTAAGTCAGCACTGACTCTATATAGCGACTGTTGTCTGTAGAGGAAATATGAATAAGCTCTCCTTTTCCCTAAAAGCAGACATCAACTTTAAAAAAAATGAGCAAAACAGCAAAAAGAACTCTGACCACAGTTAGTTTTTATGGAGAAAGAGAAAAATGGATTTCAAATTCTGAAGTCACTAAAAGCAGATCATCTCAAGATGAATCCCCAAAAGGTGATATGAATTAGTCCACATCTCACAAGGCTCTCTTGGAAGAATTCAAAAAGGATTTTAAAAGAGAGTTAGAAGAAAAATGGGAAAGGAAATGACAACTTTGCAAGAGGGTTTGGAAAAGGAAACAAGTTATCTGAAGAAAACTGCTTAAAAAATAGATTTAGTTAAATGGAAAAAGCATATAGCTCCTTACAAAATAGATTTGATAAAGTGAGAAAAGAAAACAATTCCTTGAAAAACAGAATTTGTGAAAATGAACCAAAAAAATCCATTGAACAAAACAACTCATTAAAAAATTCAATTGGTGACTTTCGGCCAAGATGACAGAGAAGAGGCACACATTTACTTAAGCTCCGTGTTTTTTCTAATAATTTAATTCATTAACAGCCTCGGAATTAGTACTTGACTGATAAAACCCCACAAATAATTACCAACAGAAGACATCCTTGAAATTCGCCAGAAAAAGGTCTGGTTTTGCTCTAGGGCGGGGATGGTTTTAGATCTGGCACAGGCTGAGGACAGGCAGCTCACAGCTGAATAGACTGGAGGGGGATGGGATATGATCTCAGCCATCTCTGCAGAGAGAGCTTTACTACAGTATTGGATACTTTGCCCTGGCAGCAAGCCAGTAGACAAGCAGAGAAGCTAAAAACACAGGGGGTGAAGACTATAACCCTGAAAAGCTAGCATCTCTCAGGACCTGGCCACTGCCATCCACAGTGTCTCAGCACACTCTCAGAGTCTCAGAGCACAGACACAGCACAGCCATCACTATCCTGCTAGTGCCTTGCTGCTGCCCCCTTGCAGTCTGTAGAAGAAGCTCGGTAACATCATCCAGCCATGTCTCCCCTCCCCCCTGCCAAAAAAAAAAGAAGATTGCATTTTTTTTCCTTTTTTGCTAGTTTATCTTCTTTGATTCTTCTGTGACAAAATGAGCAAAAAATTTAAATGGACCTTAACCATTGATAGCTTCTATATGGATAGAGAGCAGACTTTCAACCCTGAGGAGACTAAAAACAGACTGCCTCCAGATAAATCCTCAAAGGCGGATATGATCAGGTCCTCAACACAGATGAATCTCATAGAAGAAATTTAAAAAGCCCTCACAAGAGAGCTAGAAGAAAAATGGGAAAAGGAAAAGGAAGCTTGGCAAGAGATTTTGGATAAGTCATCCCATTCATTTAAAGAGAGGGTGGATAAAGAAATCAAATCCTTGAAAAACAGAATTAGTGAAGTGGAAAAGAAAACAGCTCTCTAAAAAATAAAATTGGTGAAATGGTAAAAAATTCCATAGAACAAAACAACTCACTTAAAAACTCAATTGGACAATTAGAAAAAGATATAAAAAAGTGAGTGAAGAAAATACTTCCTTGAAAATCAGAATCAAACAAATGGAATTAAATGGGACTCAAGGAGACAACAAGGATCAGTCAAAGAAAACCAAAGAAATGAAACAATGGAAAAATATGTCAAATACGTTCTTGGGAAAACAACAGGCCTGGAAAATAGATCTAGGAGAGACAATCTGAGAATTATTGGACTCCCTGAAAAATGTGATGAAAAAAAAAGAGCCTGGATGATATTTTCCAGGAAATTATCAGAGAGAACTGCCCAGAAGTTATAGAAATAGAAGGTAAAATAGAAATTGAAAGAATTCATTGATCACCTGCTGAAAGGGATCCAAAATCAAAACACCAAGAAACATAGTGGCCAAAGTCCAGAACTACCAGACGAAGGAAGAAATACTGCAAACTGCTAGAAAAAAAATCAATTCAAATATAGAGGAGCCACAATAAGGATTACTCAAGACCTAGCAGTGTCCACATTAAAGGATTAAAGGACCTGGAATATGATATTCCAAAAGGCTAAGGAACTTGGTATGCAATCAAAAATAACTTACCCAGCCAAAATGAGCATCTTTTTCCAGGGAAGAAGATGGACATTCAACAAAATAAGAGAATTTCACCTATTTTTGTTGAAAAAACCAGAACATAACAAAATGTTTGATCTACAAATATAGAACTCAAGAGAAACCTAAAAAGGTAAAAAGAAATCTTGGGAACTATATTTCTGCTATAAAGATATATAAAGAATACATGTATACCTTGTTCTAGAAACTAGAGGTAGAAAGGAAATTGTACCTGGAAAAGGGTAAAGTGGGGGTACTACATCTCATGAAGAGGCAAAGGAAACCTATTATATCTAAGAGAAAGAATGGAGGGGGATGAACATAGTGTGTATTTTACTGCCATCAGAATTGGCTTAAAGAGAAAAATTTAGACATTCGATTTATGGTGAAACTTCTCCCACCTCATTGAAAAATGGAAAGGAAAAAGTAAAAAGGGAAGGAATAAGCTAAGCAGAAGGGAATACAGAAATTGTGAGGAAAAGGAGTAATATAGGGGGAGGAATTCTAAGGTGGGAGGAGGGATACTAAAAAGGGAGGGCTGTGAGAAGCAAGTGGTGCTCATAAGTTTAATATTGGGGTGGAGGGTAAGGAGGAAGGAAGGGAGAAAAGCATAAACAGGGGTTAACAAGATGGCAAGTAATACAGAAATGGTGATTTTAACCATAAATGTGAATGGGGTAAACTCCCCCATAAAGAAGAAGCAGTTAGCAGAATGGATTAAAACCCAGAATCCTATAATATGTTGTTTACAGGAAACACACCTGAAACAGATCTGTATGAAGCTTTACATACAGAGTAAAGGTAAATGGATGGAGCAGAATCTACTATGCTTCAGGTGAAGTAAAAAAAATGCAGGGGTAGCCATCCTCATCTCAGATCAAGCAAAAGCAAAAATTGATCTAATTAAAAGAGATAAGAAAGGGCACTATATCTTGCTAAAGGGTAGCATAGATAATGAAGCAATATCAATATTAAACATATATGCAAAAAGTGGTTTAGCATCTAAATTCTTAAAAGAGAAATTAAGAGAGCTGCAAGGAGAAATAGACAGCAAAACTAAAATAGTGGGAGATCTCAACCTTGCACTCTCAGAATTAGATAAATCAAACCACAAAATAAATAATAAAGAAGTCAAAGAGGTAAATAGAATATTAGAAAAATTAAATATGATAGATCTCTGGAGAAAACTAAATGGGGACAGAAAGGAGTACACTTTCTTCTCAGTAGTTCATGGAACCTATATAAAAATTGACCATATATTAGGATATAAAAACCTCAAACTCAAATGCAGTAAGGCAGAAATAGTAAATGCATCCTTTTCAGACCACAATGCAATGACAATTACATTCAACAAAAAGCCAGGGGAAATAGACCAAAAAATAATTGGAAACTAAATAATATCATACTAAAGAATGATTGGGTGAAACAGCAAATCATAGACATAAAAATGCTAAACGATGATTGATCACAAAACAGAAAATTTTGATTATATCAAATTAAAAAGCCTTTGTACAAACAAAACTAATGCAAATAAGATTAGAAGAGAAGCAACAAACTGGGAAACATTTTCACAGTTAAAGGTTCTGATAACGGCCTCATTTCCAAAATAAATAGAGAATTGACTCTAATTTATAAGAAATCAAGCCATGTATATGAGTGTTATGGAATATTGTTGTTCTGTAAGAAATGAACAGCAGGAAGAATACAAAGAGGCTTGGAGAGATTTACATGAACTGATGATAAGTGAAATGAGCAGAACCAGGAGATCATTACATACCTCAACAATGATACCATATGAGGATGTATTCTGATGGAAGTGGATTTCTTCGACAAAGAGAAGATATAATTCAGTTTCAATTGATGAATGATGGACAGAAGCAGCTATACCCAAAGGAAGAATACTGGAAAATGAATGTAAACTGTTTGCATTTTTGTTTTTCTTCCTGGGTTATTTTTACCTTCTGAATCCAATTTTTCCTGTGCAACAAGAGAACTGTTGGTTCTGCACACATATATTGTGACTAGGATATACTGTGACATATTTAACATGTATAGGACTGCCTGCCATCTGGGGGAGGGGATGGAGGGAGGAAGGTTCATTCATATAATCATTCATATAACACAATTTACCCAACCATTCTCCAATTGATGGGAATCCATTCACTTTCCAGTTTCTAGTCACTACAAACAGAGCTGCCACAAATATTTTGGCACATACAGGTCCCTTTCCCTTCTTTAGTGTCAGAGTTGTCTTATGTTGCATTTCTCTGATTAATAATGATTTGGAAGACTCTTTAATATGAGTGAAAATAGTTTCAATTTCATCATCTGAAAATTGTCTGTTCATTCCTTTGACCATTTATCAGTTGGAGAATGGCTTGGTATACAGTGTTAAGTGTGGGTTCATGCCTAATTAAATTATTTATCCATTTATTTAGCATTTTAGCATTTAGTGGGGATACTACATCTTATGAAGAGGCAAAGGAAATCTATTATATCTGAGAAAAAAGAATGGAGGGGGATGAACATAGTGTTTATCTTGATGCCATCACAATTAGCTTAAAGAGAAAAATTTCAGACATATTCTATTTATGGTGAAACTTCTCCCACCTCATTGAAAAGTGGGAGGGGAAAAGTGAAAAGGGAAGGAATAAGCTAAGCAGAAGGGAATACAGAAATTGTGAGGAAAAGGAGTAAAATGGGGGAGGAACTTTAAAGTGAAGGGAGGGATACTAAAAAGGAGGGCTGTAAGAAGCAAGTGGTGCTCACAAGTTTAATACTGAGGAGGAGGGTAAGGAGGAAGGAAGAGAGAAAAGCATAAACAGAGGTTAACAAGATGGCAAGTAATACAGAAATGGTGATTTTAACCAAAAATGTGAATGGGGTAAACTCCCCCATAAAGAGAAAGCAGTTAGCAGAATGGATTAAAAGCCAGAATCCTACAGTATGTTGTTTACAGAAAACATACCTGAAGCAGGGAGATACATACAGAGTAAAGGTAGATCACAACATAGCAGTTTTAATTTTTTTGTTATAGGTTGCTTGAATTTTATTTTCTTTCTCATTTTTTTTCTTTTTGATCTGATTTTTTTTATGCAGCAAGATAAATTTTAATATATATGTCTGTATTGGATTTAACATATCTATTTTACCATGTTTACCATATATTGTATTATATGTCATCTAGGAGAAGGGTGGGGGAAAAGGGGAAAATTAGAACATAAAATTTTGCAAAGGTTAGTGTTGAAAAATTATTCTTGAATATGTTTTGCAAATATGTGAGGCATATGCCACAGTTAATATTATTATTTTACAGATGAAGAAATTATAATTTCATGAACGTTTATTCCTTTCCTATAATAAGTCAGCCAGTTTTACATCAGAGGTGATCTTTGAACTCATTCCACTATCTCAGTTTATTGTGCAATTGTGCTTCATATTGTTCAACTAATTTTTACAAAGAAATCAATTAATTCCCAATAGATGGCATTACATGTTAAAGATCACATAATGGGCTAGTAGCAAAATTAGGATTAGTTCAATGATTGAGAGAAAAGGGTTTCATTGTCCAAAGTCAAATAGTTTAATAGTAAGAATTCTAACAAAAAGTTTTTTACTCCAAATTCATGTCACTTTCCATTCTATCATGTTTAACACTTTTATCATGTTAGCCACCTGCTTAAAAAAAAACGTTCAGTTAACTCTCAGTGAGAAATTTCCTAAATATGACATAGGTTTCTCAGCCTTGGCATTCAAAACTTTCCATAATCTGACCTTTTGAGTTTTCTTCTCATAATTCCCCTCCATAAATCAACTACTCTATTTCAGATGACATAAAAAAAACTCTGAATATGCCTTCTTTCAATGTGCTTTCTTCTCGCCTTTTCTTTCAATATACATGATACCTTTCCTTTAAAGACCAATCCAAAAGTCTCTGAGGCTTCAATAATGTCCTTCACAATCACCCATATTTCAATGGTTTCTTGCTTCTATTGTTAAAATTTAGTATCTATCTAATATATAGATTCATAAATTTAAAACTATCAGAGACCTGAGAAATCATGAATTGATAAAGCCAAGGGCTAAAGATGTTAAATGTTTAACTCACCCCAAATCACCCAGGTAGCAAAGAACAGGCCTGGGTTTTAGATGATTGCCCTTAATCCCTAATGAATGGAATATATGACAATGCAACTTATTTTTTGTAGCAACATAAACATGATTTTTATGTCTCTGACTGATTCCAAACTGCTGGAAGAAAGGATTTTGTCTTATATATCATTATATCTACCACGGTTTATGTAGAAAGAATTCACGAATTTTTTTTCTCTTTTACACTTCCCCAGATACCAATGGGTAAAATGTTAAAAGAACTTTCTTCTGTAAGTATCTTCAAACCTGGCCTCTCCTACTCATGGATTTCAGAAGAGAGTTCAGTGTTTACTATTTCCACTAACAACATAAGTCTCAGCAGGGGTTGTGCAAATAATCAGGAAGCTCAACTGGAAGAGGGAGTTAGTCATATGTCACACATGAGAAGTAAACAACTGTCTGGCTGAAGAAAGTGCATATGCTTTCTTAGGACTCCTTGCTAACTTTTAAGAGTTACAACCCATTATATTTGAACTCACTGGTTACTCTAAGTGTTAGGAATGGTGATTTAATTTATATATAATGCAAAAATGATATATGCATGGGATTTCATGAAGAGAAAACCTCTGTTAGAATGTAGCCACATGGTTTAAGAGTTGCATTTTTCTAAATTTGGATTTTTCATTCTTGTTACTCTAGGAAAAATGTATCTCTTTACCACTAGGCAGGAGGCAGTGGGATGCAGTGAAATATGATAAGGAAATCCATAGCTCTTAATGACTCTGATGAACTCCTGAAAAATGGAAAAAATCCAGAGTTCCAATCCAGAAGTAACATTAGGACTGACTAGAAGAAAATAGTTTCATCGTAGACACACAAATGAATTTAAAGGATACTACATGTGGGCATCAGGGATGCAAGTAGGAGGTGGCCCACAACATTTCAACTTTTATCAAACCTGGGGATATTTCCCAACTCATAGAGCAGTTCTCTCCAATGGGTTCTTAGCGAATCTCCATCTAATTGAAATCATAATTCACACACCAATGCCAATTTGTTTACCTTCATTAGACAGATAGAGAACACAATTAGTTAAAAGAAAATAGAATCAATGAAATATAATAGTAAGTAAAATAATGATAAAATAATATCATATAAAACTGAAGCCACCTTCACAAACATACAAAACATACCATTGACAAAAAATTAATACACATAGAAAACATGAGTACCTTCACTTTTCTTAATTCCAGTGTTTTCCTTCTCTTAATGATTCGCTATTTAACTTTTATCTCATTTACTTTGTATATATTTGCTTGCATGTCATCCCTATTGAGCTGTAAGTTTCTTGAGGTAAGTGACTGTCTTTTAAAATCATTAGCATTTAACACAGTGTATGGTACATAGTATCCATTAATAAATATTTATTGAATTGAATTAAATTGAATATGTGAAAACATATGTGACAAAGAAATATTTTCAGAGAGAATACATAGAGCATACATATAACCAGCTTTTATACATTGAATAACATTATCTTAGCAAACATGAGCCAAAGATTCATCATTCATGGAGGTACAACTCATACCTCCATCACTTCAAAGTTATTCATGTCCTCTGATGTCATCTGTTTTCTCCTGCCAAACCTAGTTATTAATCTCCACTGGATACTTTGTTTTTACTGACTACAAAGTTTGCTCATAGCACTTATTAAAATAATGTTTTTAGGGAATAAAATATAAAATAATACAAAGGAAACCAACTAAATTGGAATATAGTCATCAAAGTATTTTAAAAACAAATTTATACAGTATCTTTTGTAGATACAAAGGATGAAAGACCCTGAGGATAAATATCACTTTCTGTTCAAAGGTAACAGAGCTGCTGAGGATCAATATTACTTGGGAATCTTCCTGAATAAGATGAGAGTACATACTGGTAGGGATCACTCCTCTCCTTGGATCATACCACCTGAAAACTTCCAAATGCCCAGAACAAGTTCTGGAAAAAGCAGTGAAAAAAAGCCTGAAGCTTGAGACAGTTAGTTTGCCCCTACCTTCCCCATCCCACCTCTCTATGCACACACTGGAAACAGAGTTCAACATAAACAAAAAGTTTCAAATCAAGACATGGAGTAGAAAATTAGAAAAAAAACATAAAAAGTTTCTATGGTGATAGGGAAGATCAAGAAACAACCTCAGTAGAAGGCAATGATGGCAAAACATTTACAATAACAATCTCAGATATAAAAAAGAAGAAGAAGAAAATTGGAACTAAGCCCAAAAAGAATTTTTGTAAAATACTGGATGAAAAATGTCAAAATCAAATGAATGGTAGAAAAGAATGAAAAAAGAAATGAGAAGAATTCAATAAAATTATGAAAAGACAATTGTTTGGTGTTTTTTTAAAACACAAAAAACACTGAAGAAAATCACACCTTAAAAATATAATTAGACAAATGGAAAAAAAAAGTATAAAATTTCATTGATGAAAATCATTCCTTAAAAATTAGAATTGGGCAACTGGAAGTTGATACTATGAGACAATAGAAAACAATAAAAAAGTAGAAAAAAACGAAAAAAAAAATGTGAACTCTTCCATTGGAAAAAAAATAATGATTTGGAAAAGAAATTGTGGAAAGACAATTTTTAGAATTATTTAACTTCCTTCAACCATGATCAAAGAAAGAACCTAGATATATTTCAGGGAATTATAAAGGAAAATTGCTGCAGTAGCCTGTAACCAGGCTATTTAACAGAGTAAAATAGAAATTGAAAGAATCCGGTGGAGCCAAAATGGTAGAGTAGGTGGAGCCAAGATGTGGAGTAAAGTGAGGAAGCTGCTCAAATGCTCCCAATCTCCTTCAAGAACTACATGAATCCAAGCCTCTGAACAGAGTGCAATGGAATGAAACCACTCATCAGCTCAAGATAGACTGAAAAAACTTCAAGAAATGTCATTCTCACAGGTCAGACTCTGAGAAAGCCTGTGAGAGGATCTTACTCATAGCACATCAGCAACTAAGACTCTCAATTCTGGCTCAGTAGAGGAGCAAATCAGTGGGGGCAGCCTCCAGTTCCACCTCAGAAGGCAAACTCTGGGAAACCAGGCTATTTCCTTAACAGACTAGGAAATACTACCTCCTACAAATATAAGGGTCACTGTACCCAAAGCCAAAGCTCAGAGACGCACAGGAAGTTTGAGACAGCACCACCTTTACCCCCAGCAGTAGAGCTTTACCTTAATAGTAAAAAAAAAAAAAACAGAAAGAAAGAAAGAAAGAAAGAAACACCAAAAGGAAAGGAAAGGAAACATCAAGAAATAGAAAAGAACCTTGACCATAGAAAGCAACTATGGTGACAGAGCAGACCAAAACACAAACTCAGACTAGGAAAGAGTATATACAGAAGAAATCTCAGAGTGAGATAAATTGATTTCAAGCCCAAAGAGGCTTTTTGGAAATAATGATAAAAGACTTTCAAAAGGCAAATAAGAGAGGTAGAAGAAAAAAAATGAGAGATATGCACAAGAGAGTTAAGAGTTTGGAAAAGGAAGAAAAATTTGTCTGAAAAAAAAAAAACTCCTTAAACAGTAGCATAAATCAAATGGAAAAGATAACTGAAGAAAATCACACATTAAAAATTCAAATAGGGCAAATAGAAGCTAATGACTTTGTGAGACAGCAAAAAGCTATCAAACTAAAAAGAATGAAAAATGGAAGAAAGTGTGAAATATCTCATTAGAAAAAAAAGCTGACATGGAAAATAAATCCAGAAGAGACCATTTAAAAATTATTGGCCTATCTGAAGGCCACAACCAAAAAAAAAAAAAAAAAAGAACCTGGATAACATTCTACAAGAGGTCATTAAGGAAAACTGACCCAAACAGAAGGGGAAATATGCATTTAAAGAATCCATCCACCATTTCTGGAAATAGATTCCATAAGGAAAACCCCAAGGAAAACTTTTGTGAAACTCCAAAACTATAATCTCAAGAAAAAAATACAAGCTGCCAGACCAAAGCAATACCAAGGAGAAACAGTCAGAATTATCCACAATATGGTGACTTCTTTTTTATCTTTTTTTAATTTTTTTTATTTGCTGAGGCAATTGGGATTATATGACTTGCCCAGGGTCACACAGACCATGTTAAGTGTCTAAGACCAGATTTGAACTCAGGTCTTTCTAACTTCAGGGCTGGTGCTTTATCCACTGCTCCTCCTAGCTGCCCAGATCTGGCAACTTCTACAATAAAGGATCAGAGAGTCTGAAAAGACTATTCCAGAAGGCAAAATACCTGGGGTTACAACTAAGAATTAACTACCCTGCAAGATTCACCATCATCTTTCAGAGGAGAAGATGAAGCTTCAATGAAGTAAGAGACTTTCAATCCTTTCTATTGAAAAAACAGAACACAACAGAAAATTTAATCTACAACCATAGTACTCAAGAGAATTATAGAAATGTAAACAGGAGGAAAATATACATTTAAAGGCTAAACTGTTTACTCCCCTAGATGGGAAAACAATATCTGTAACTCTTGAAAACTGCATCTGTTACTGGGCCAGACAGAGGGGAGCAGCACATGGACAGAGGGTGTGGCTGTGACACTAAAGAAAAAGACATTATGGTGTGGGGAAATGCCTATACTGGTAAAAGAGGAAAGGGGAGATATATGGGGACAATTAGTTCAAATCAAGAGGTTCAAAAGATTTATTACAATGGAGAGATAAAAGGGAGGAGGATGGATGAGAATTGTCTGAAGCTTAATTTCATCAGTTTTGGCTCTAAGAGGGAATAACTTAATCATTCAGTTGGGTATAGAAATTTATCTAGTCCTATGAAGAAGTAGGAGGAGAAAGAGGAAAAGAAAAATGAGGGATAGAATAGAAGTGAAGGCAGAAACACTAGGGGAAAAGTAAGAGAAATGGGGATGGTTGATAGAAGCTAAGATAAGTGGATGGGGTCATTAAAAACACTAGTATGAGAAGGAAGGGGTGATAGTCATTAAGGTACTGTAGTGGGTTTAAAAAATACATTGAGAATAGGGTGGAAAGAGAGAACAAAAGTATATACATGGGAGAAAATAGAATAGAATGAAATAGAGAGCTGTAACCATAATTGTTCATGTGAATGGGATGAACTCTCCCATAAAACAGAAGCAAATACCAGAGAAGATTAAACAACAGAATCTTACAATATGTTGTTTACAAATAAAGACAGACACATTCAGAGTATGTGGCAAAGATAGACACATCCAGAGTATGTGGCAAGGATAGACACATACAGAGTAAAGGTAAAAGATTGGAATGGATTTTATTATGCTTCAGCTGAATTTAAAAGTCAGGGGCAGAAATTTTTATCTCAAATAAATAAAAAAATGAAAATAAATCTTATAAAAAGGTATAAGGAGGGAAAGTACATCTTTGTAAAGGGTGCAGTCGTTATGGGCCAGAACTTGAAACAAGGTGCTAAGTCACTGGAATTAATAGAAATAATGCTTATGTATTTGGTTCACACATTTGGAAGTTCACACCTTTGGGAGAGTTCACACATTAGAGTTCACACCTCTCACACCTTTAGAGTTCACACATTTAAAAGATCATATGTAAGGAGTTCCCACAACCCAACTAGAGACTTTGGGAGATTCACAAGTCAGGATTCAGTAGAAGATTCACAAGTCACAGCTCCCACAAGCCTACTCTCTTGGGGGAGGAGTCAGATCCATTCTATATTCCACCATTGTGCTGGCTGGAGGCTTTGGATTCAGAGGGAGCTGGAGGCTGAAGCTGGCAGAGGCAAAGGACTAGCAATAGGAGCTCTTGGAACCAAGGAGAGAGATAGGCCTCTAAGAAAGCTAACCAGGCTATTTTGAAGGAGACAATAAATGATCTGAACTTTTAGCTCCTGGCTGAATTTGAGGTGATTGTTACTTTGAACTGAAACTAAGGCTGCTCCCAAAAGCCCCCCCAAGAAACCTGCTCCCAGAGAATGATTATATTTTAGAGAAGAGAAGAACACTACATGCAGTAAATAATGAAGTATAATGATAAATGTATATGTAATAAGTGGTAGAGCAAACAAATTTCTAGAGAAGATTTTAAGCCAGTTACAGGAAGAAATAGATAGCAAGACCATACTAGTGGGGAACTTCAACCTTCCCCTCTCAGAATCAGACATATCTAACCACAAAATAAACAAAAAAGAAACTAGGGAAGTTAATAGGATCCTAGAAAACCTAGATATGACAGATCTTTGGAGAAAATCAAATGGTGACAGAAAAGAATACACATTTTTGCAGTACATGGCACTTATACAAAAATTGACCATGTAATAGGGCATTAAAAACCTCACAAGCAAATGCAAAAAGGCAGAAATAATAAATGCTTCCTTTTCAGACCACAATGCAATAAAAATTATATTCAATAAAGAACCAGGGAAAAATAGACTAAAAACTCATCGGAAATTAAATAATCTAATTCTAAACAATGAGTGGGTCAGACAACAAATCACAGAAACAATCCATAATTACATCCAAAAAAATGACAATAATGAGACAACATAGCAAAACCCATGGGATGCAACCAAAGCTGTACTTAAGGGAAATTTAAAAATTTTAAATAGCTACATAAATAAAATAGAGAAAAAGAGATCAATAAATTAGTCACCAAGGAGAAAAAAAGATAGAAAAAGAGCAAATTAAATCCCCTAATTAAATACCAAATTAGAAATTTTGAAATTCAAAGGAGAGATTAATAAAATAGAAACTAAGAAAACCAATAAACAAAATTAAGAGTTGCTTTTATGAAAAAAAGAACAGAACAGATAACCTTCGGTTAATTTTATCAGAAAAATGAAAGAAAAAAAATCACTAGTATCAAAAATGATACCACCAATGAAAAAGAAATTATAGCAATATTTAGGAGCTATTTTGCCCAACTCTATGGCAGCAAGTCTGACAACTTAAACAAAATGGATGAATATTTATAAAACTATAAATTGCCGAAATTAACAGAAAAGGAAATAAAATACTTAAATAGTCCCCTTTTAAAAAAACAAATTGAGCAAACCTTTAATGAACTCATAATGGTGCATAAAAACAGATTTGAATTTGCAAATCCCAAAAGCATTCTCTCTCAGCAGAATAAACTATTTTTTGAAACTTTATGCCCCAGCAGTCTTTTGTCTCCATCCAGATGTAGGTTCAAGATTGCATTCTTTGATAAAAACACACTAGTTTCATCTACATAAAGATTTTCTCCAGCAAGTAGGAACATTTATCTATTATTTTTGCAGGAACTCTAGGAACTTCTTTGATGCTTCATTATTTGTACTAGCAGCCTCTCCTGATACTTGCATATTATGAAATCTTACACAGTTTTTGAATTGTCCAAACCAACTACTGTCTGGTGTAATTGTGTTCCTTCAGGGAACTTTGAATCTTCAAAAAGGATTTGAGTCTTGGATTGAATTGTCATCAAGTTCAAAGAAATATCCTTCTGAATATGGTCTTCTAATCATATAGTTAATAATTTCTCTATCTCTAGAATAATATTCTCTTTATTTCAACAGACATGTCAACTTCATGCAAGCACTTTGTTTTTCATGTTTTTTTTTTACACAGACAGCTTCCTTCACTATATTATTCACAAATAACACAGAAAACTAGGCTGACATGTTACTGATTACAATTTTTATTCCTTCATATGGCCTAATTATTTCCATTTTCATTTCCAAGTCTATTGGCTTACATTTAGGAGTTGGCTCATTTTTCCCTTAAGAGAACTTTTGCCACCAACCATGGGAAAAAATATAATGATCACTATTGAACACAGGCAAAAACACTGTTTTATCCACTGTCTGCAGAAATGTAGGAACTGACTTAGAAAGGCTTCTCAGCTTCCCACCATCATTTACACTGCCCTCATTATAGTGTATTTTAACATACAGTGTCTACATTGTGTAAAAAATTATTGTAATTTTTTTGGAATGTGGATGCCTTTCAGAATTCTTTATATAATGTTGAATTTGCATAATGCAAATTTATGGAAAGTGAGAACTGTCGGTATATTGGAATGATCTCAAAAAAATGAGAGATAAGAAAACAGGGATGCACTAAGAGAAAGAGAAAGCAGAGGAAGAATGGAGAAAAGTATCTCACATAAAAGAGGAATATAAAGAGGGGCTCATATATACACATAAACATACATATAAATATGTATGTATTTTATATATATTTGTGCTTTTACATACATGTGTGTATAAGTATGTATTTATAGACACACTCAATTTGAATGGGGAAATCTATTTCACCCAACCAAAAAGTAAGAAAAGAAAAATATTTTTTAAAAAGATAAAAGAAAGGGGGAGTAGATAAAAAAATGAGGACAGATAAAAGAAAGCAGATAAAACAACCAAAACAGACTTTTGAGCAGAAACAGAGTATAAAAAATGAGAGTGAATACTTAATGGAAACAAATAGGATGTAAAGAAAGGCAGAATAATTATAACCATAAATGTGGATGAAATGAATTCACTCATAAAAACTGAAGCTGATAGTAGAATAAGTTGGAAACCAAAATCTAACAATATATTGTTTACAAGAAACCCATTTGAATTAGAGAGATATACAGAAATTTAAAATAAGAGGTTGGATAAAAATCTATTATGCCTCAGCTGAAGAAAAAAAGAGGTAGCAATCATGATCTTAGATAAAGCAAAAGGGAAAACAGATCTAAATAAAAGAAATAAGCAAGGAAACTACATTTTATTTAAAGGTACTCAATATATTAAAGTAATATTCATACAAACATATATATACCAAAAGGCATAGCACACAATTTTTTTTTTTTACAGTGAAAGCATTAAAGAAGGGATTAATAAAACTATGCACATGGGGGACCTTAATCTCCCCCTCTCTGAATTAGATAAATCTAACTATAAAATAAATAACAAAATTAAGATGAATAGAAATTTACATGTTCAATTTTAGATTTAGATTTAGATATCATAGATTGGATATTATAGACCTTTAGAGAAAAGTGTATGAGAACAGAAAGGCACTTTCACAAAAATTGATCATGTATTATAGCCTTACAAATAAATGCAAAAAAAATGCAGAAATACTAAATACAACTTTTTCAGACACTAATGAAACAGCAATTATATTCAATAAAGTGTCGTAGATACATATATTAAAAAATTAATTGGAAAGTAAGTAATCTAATCCTAAAGAGTGATTATATCAAAGAACAAATCACAGAAACAATCAGCAACTTAGTTAAATGTAAAAATAATGAGATAACCTACTAAAATTTGTGTAATTCAGTTAAAGCGGGATTTAAAGGAAGATCAATATCTTTAAACATGTACATCAATCAAAAAGAGAAAGAACAAGTCAATGAATTGGGCATCCAACTAAAAATAAAACTAGAAAAATAACAAATTAAAAATCCCCTATTAAGTATCAAAATGAAAATCTAGAAATTTAAATGACATTAATAAAAATCTTTGAACTAATTAATAAAACTAAAAATTGCTTTTATGAAAAGATAAAACAGATAAGTGATGGGTTATTTTTTTCAAAAAAAGAAAGAATAAAGCTAAATGAACCATTTCAGATATAAAAAGGGTACTTGCACATGATAAATGATAATTATTATAAAGCAATTAAAAAAACTATTTTGCTTAATTTTATGGCAGTTGAACTGATGGATGAATATTTACAAAATTATAAATTGTTCAGATTAATAAAAGAGGAAATACCAGTTATTGCAATGAGAAAAAAGAAATTGAAGGAAAAATTAGGCAATGAGGGGAAAAAACCATCACTGCAGATAAAATGATGGCATACTTAGAGAAGTTTAAAGAATTAATTTAAAAAACTAATAAAAACAATTAACAACTTTAGCAAAGTCACAGGATATAAAATAAACCCATAATATAACATCAGCATTTCTATATCTTATCTATAAACTCCAACAGGAAGAAGTAGGGAAAAATATAATTTTAAAAAACTGCAGACAATATGAAATACTTGGGAGTCTCCCAGTCAAGACAAAACACTTTTCACATGAATAAAGAGAGATCTAAACAAGTAAAGAAATAATAACCATACATGGGTAATCCATACCAATGTAATAAAAATTGTAATTTTACCTAAGTTAATTTCCTTATTCAGTGCCATACCAAGTAAACCACCAAAGAATTACTTTAAACAGCAAGAAAAATAACAAAATTCATCTGGAAGAACAAAAGATTAAGAATATCAAGGGAATCATTTTTAAAAAGTAAAGGAAAGCAACTTAGCATTTCCAGATTTCAAAGGACATTTCAAAGTGGTAATCATGGAAAAAAAATTTCAGTACTAAGAATTAGAGTTGTGTATCAGTAGAATCATTTAGATAGAAACTACTCATTAGTAAATGATCCCAGCAATACGTCATTTGGTTAAACCAAAGCTCAGATCTCTTAGATAATGATCTCATAATTTCACAAAAAATTCCTTGGAAAATTGAAAAGTAATTTGGAAGAAGCTAGGCATAGATCAACATCTCATACCATATATAAGATAAAGACAAAATGGATAAATGGTTTAGATCTAAAGGGTGATATAAGCAAATATGGAAGCAATGAAATTTACCAGTTACTTCTATGAAAAACAAAGCATTCATGAGTAAAGTAGAATTAGAGAGGATCATACAAGCATAATGGATAATTTTGATTACATAAAATTAAAAATTTTGCACAGATAAAAACAATGTAGCCAAACTTAGAAGAAAAACAGGAAACTGGAAGGGGCAAGAATTATAGCATTTTTCTCTGATAAAAATCTCATGTCTCCAACATGCATGCACGCATGCACACACACACATACACACATTCAAATATACTGCATAATAATAGGAACCATTCCCAAATTGAAAAGGTAGTCAAAGAATATGAATAGTTTTCAAAAGAATAAAAAAGCTACCAATAGCCACATGAAAAAAATACTTTAAATCACTATTGATCGGAGAAATGCAAATTAAAACAATTCTGAGGTACTACCTTTGCACCAATCAAATTGAATAATTTGTCAAAAAAGGTAAATGATAAATAAGTGATGATAAATAAAAACATTAGGACACTAATGCACTATTGGTGGAGTCATAAACTGGTCCAACCATTCCAGAGAACATTTTGGAACTATGCTGGCTGTAAAACTATATTTGCCCTTTGTTACCATGTGCCAAAGAGATCAAAGAAATAGAAAAAGGTTTATGTTATATATGTGCAAAATATATATAAAATGTTTATGCCACTTTTTTGTGGTGTTAAACAATTGGAAATTAAAGGGGTGCCCATACATTGAATAGTGACTAAAAAAGTTACATAATCGTTATATAATGCTATTATTGCTATAAGAAATGATAAGCAGAAAGGGTTCAAAAAGGAAAAAACTTGGAAATACATATGAATTGATGCCAAATTAAGTAAGCAGAAGCAGGAAAACATTTTACACAGTAACAGCAATATTGCATAATCAACTGTAAAAGAACTGGTTACTCTGTTCAAGACAATGATACAAAATAATTTTAAAGGACCAATTACTATATATATATGTATATATATATATACACACACACTTAGATAATATACTTAGAGAATGCTAAAAAATCATCCAAAAATCTACTAGAAACAATTCACAGCTTTAGCAAAGTTGCAGGATATAAAACTAACCTATACAAATCATTAGCATTTCTATGAATTATTGACAAAGTCCATCAACAAAAGATAAAAAGAGAAATTACATTTAAAATAACTGTAGACAAAGTAAAATATTTGGTGGTCTACCTGCTAATAAAAAACCAAGAACTATGAACACAATTACAAAACACTTCTTACACAAATAAATTTAGATCTAAATAACTGGGAAAATATCAATTGATTGTACATAGGCTGAGCTAAAGAACAAACATTACAATTCTGCCTAAATTGATCTACTTATATTGCCATACCTTTCAAATTGCCAAAAATATGTTATAGAACTAGAAAAAAATAATAACAAAATTCATCTTGAAGAGCAAAATGCCAAGAATATCAAGGGAATTAACTAAAAAAAAAAAAAATACAAAGGATGGTGGCTTAGCAGTAGCAAACCTAAAATTATATTATAAAGCAGCAGTCATATAAAGCTTTTGATACTGGCTAAGAAATAGAGTAGTGGATCAGTGGAATAGATTAGATATACATGACACAATAATTAAGTGTATAGTAATCTAGTATTTGACAAACCCCCAAATTGTAGTTGTGGAATAAGAATTTACTATTTGACAAAAATTGCTTGGAAAATTAGAAAATAATATGTCAGAAACTCAGCATGGACCTACATCTCACAATCCTTATCAAAATATGGTCAAAATAGGCATTTGATTTGGCATGGGGGATGAAACCATAAACAAATTAGGAGATCAAGGGATAATTTCCCTATCAGATCTTTGGAGAAGGGAGGGATTTATGACCAAAGAAGAAATAGGAAACATTATGAAAGACAAAATGAACAACTTTGATTATGTTAAATCAAAGTTTTGTGCATAAACAAGACCAACAGAAACATTAAAAGGCAAGTAAAAATCTGTGAACAAAATCTTCACAAAAAGTGTTTCTGATTAAGGCCTCATTTCTAAAATATATTAAAAAATGTGCCAAATTTATAAGAATATGAGCTGTTCCCCAATTGATAAGGGATCAAAGGATGTGAACAGACAATTTTCAGATTACAAAATTAAGGCTATCTTTAAACATACAAAAAAATACTCTATCATTGAGAAATGTAAATCACTTAAAGAAATGCAAATTAAAATAACTCTGAGGTACCACTGATCAGATTGACTAAGATGACAGGAAAAGATAGTGACAAATATTGGAGAGGATGTGAGAAATTTGGGACACTGATGCATTGTTGATGGAGTTGCAAATGGATCTAACCACTCTGGAGAACAATTTGGAACTATGCTCAAAAAGTTATCAAACTGTGCATACCCTTTGATCCAGCCATGTTACTACTGGGCTTATATCCCAAAGAGATATTCAAGAAGGAAAAGGGATCTGTATGTACCAAAATGTTTGTGGCAGCCCTTTTTGTAGTGGCTAGAAACTGGAAATTGAATGGATGCCCATCAACTGGAGAATGGTTGGGTAAATTGTGGTTTATGAATGTTATAAAATATTATAAGAATTATTCTTATATATAATTATATATATATATAAAATAATAATATATAATATATAACTCAATATATATTATATATAATTATATAAGAATATAAGAATTATAAGAATATTCTATAAGAAATGACCAGCAGGATGAATACAGAGTGGCTTGGAGAGCCGTACATGAACTGATGCTCAGTGAAATGAGCAGAACCAGGAGATCATTATACACTTCAACAACAATACTGTATGAGGATGTATTCTGATGGAAATTGATATCTTTGACAAAGAGAAGATCCAATTCAGTTTTAATTGATCAATGATGGACAGAATCAGCTACACCCAGACAAGGAACAGTGGGAAATCAATGTAGGCTACTTGCATTTTTGTTTTTCTTCCCAGGTTATTTTTACCTTTTGAATCCAATTTTTCTTATGTGACAAGAGAACTGTATAACTCTGCACACATATTGTATCTAAGATATACTTTAACATATTTAGCATGTATGAGACTGCCTGCCATCTAAGGGAGGGGATAGAGGGAGAGAAGGGAAAAGTAGGAACAGAAGTGAGTGCAAGGGATAATATTGTAAAAAATTACCCATGCATATGTTCTGTCAATAAAAAGCTATAATAAAAAAAAGAATAACTAATAAGGAAATGTGTTTTGCAAAAACTCATATGTATTAGTGATATCTTCCTTGTATTCTTAATGAATGGTTGAAGAGCTTTAAGAAGGAAGAAAATTTGGGACTCAAAATTTTAAAGAGCTAATATTAAAAATAAAATTAAAAAAAAAAAAAAACAAGTTCAAGGACCAAAGGTTAAGATCCCCTGACTAGTGTAATCTCCTCAATTGATAGTACATAATTTGGATCTAGTTACACAAGTATCAGTTGATAGAGTCAAGATTCTCACTTATCATCTCAGGTTCTAAAACCAGATTCCTGATTCTTCAAAACCAGGATCCTTTCCATTTAACAATTTTTCCTTCCAAAAGTTACTGATAAATCTGGAAACTTAGATAAGGCAGAGAAGATAAGGTCTGTGGGTATATACATACATACATACATACATACATACATACATATATATATATATATATATAGAGAGAGAGAGAGAGAGAGAGAGAGAGAAAGAGAGAGAGAGAGAGAGAGAGAGAGAGAGAGAGAGAGAGAGAAAGAGAGAGTAGAACATAGTAGATGCTCCATAACTGCTTATTCCTTTTCCTTTCCAACACCTTGTAGGTGATTAAGTCAAGAAGATCTAGAAAAAACTAATCTTTTGTCTTCTAGAGGAATATGAAAAATCAGAGCCTTCATGAATAAAGAAGTACATATTTTAATTAGAACTGAGCATCCAAGGCTCCAGCTCTCTTCCATCTGCTGATTTGCTTTTCTGTTTTTCCCTTTGTTTCTCAGGTTGTCAGGGCTGATTTTAGGACTGTGCTTTTCCATCAGACCTTTCAAAGCTTGCTATTTGAGGTTGGCTTTAGGACAACACCACAGATGCAAGCCAATCTCCCTGATTCTCTTTTCCTCCTGTTCCCCAATGATTTTTCTCTGAAGATTTCATTTTTCAAAGGCAAGAATTATTACTATGTCTGTGTTCTAGCCCTTTCCCTTTCCTATCACTATGAGGAATGATTCAGCTCCAAGTGGACTTACTGATTTGCAGACACCTCTGGCCATCCCTGTAGTCAGGCTGACATCACTGTAGGCTGTAAACTCACCTTCCATTCTTTCCAGAAGCATCTTGCTGCTTCTGCTGTCTCTACAGGGTGTTAATCACTACAATAGGGAGATGACCTCATGTCAGCAGCTTTCCTGTGTCACTCATGTTCTTCTGCATGGAGTGTCAAGCATCAGCACAGTGATAATTTTAAGCCTTACAATAGTTTTTATTTCAGACTAACTCTTCTAATAGGTAACATACTTTAGTGGCTAAAGAGCCAATTTCAGAATCAGAGTTCAGAATTCAAGTCCCATTTCTGACCCACACTGTCTGTGACCCTGGGCAAGTCCCTTAAGCTCTCAGTCCTACAGTCAACTCTCAAAATCAACACAATACAGTGCTAGCAATATCTCTGTTGTTGGAAGGAGTTTCCTCACCATAATTGCCCTACATTAATAAAATTAAAATATAGAACAAACAACAAAAATCAAAACTTTCCAAAGCACACTAACAGTTATTACCAACAAGTCACAAGGTATTTAGGACATATTCTATTGCTCTTCACATAGGAAGAATGTCAGAGACAAAGATCAAGGATAATATGCAGTGGACAAAGCAGATAAGGTAATTTAGCAACATTAGTCTTCAGAGGGCAAGTTATTTCATTTTATTACACAAAAATCTTTGAGCTCCAAATTTGATTAAACACTAGAATAGGCCATTTGCTAGGAACAAATATGTTTTGATTCAATATCTATGTATTTAGGAAGATGGTTTATAAGCTACTATTTCACCATGTATTTGTGTGAGATAAGGAACTGAAAGTTTAATTAACCTATCTCTTTTCCTTCAAATGGTATTTAGAGCATATGTAAATATGAGACTAAGATGAAGACCATGTCACAAAATGGAAATGGGAATACTTAGTCTAGGAAAGAGATGACTACAGGGGAGGGATAAATATATCTGTATTCAAGTATTCTAGGGCTATTAAGTATGTGTTAGAAGATTTGGACTTGTTTTGTTTTACCTTAAAGAATAGAAGTACATAGAAATTGTAAAGAGGTAGACAAATTTGTTGTTGTTGTTGTTGCTATTGTTGTTGTTATTCAATTATTCCAGTCATGTCTGACTCTTCATGATCCTTTTTGTGATTTTCTTGTCAAAGACAATGAAGTGTTTTCTCATTTTCTTTTCTAACTCATTTCACAGATGAGAAAACTGAAGTAAACTGGGTTAAGTGACTTGTCCTATGTAATACAGCTAGTATCTGGGGCCAGATTTGGTCTCATGCTCTCCTTTGTATTCATTCTATCACCTTGATGCTCAGAATTATAGCTATCCCAAAGCAGAATTATCTGATTCAGGAAGTATTAGGTTCTCCCTCATGAGAATTCATCAAATGAAAAATGTTTCTAGGATATTTTTGAATGATCCTGATTCAGATAAGAGATGTCTGGAACCTTTTTTAGCTCTGGCATTCTATGACTCTACTATCTTATTAAAACTAGTCCAAAAATAACCAAAATCTATTTTTTCTAATCTTTCAGAGAAAGGGATTCAGCATTCTACATGTTTTCTAAATATCTCGTTCTAATATACAGTAATTATTGTTTTGACTACTTAATAATCTACTTTACAATTTATGACTTTTTATTTTGTTTATGTTTTTAATCATTTAAATCTAAGATCTAAGATTTTCTGATAAGTTCCTTCATAAAATAATTCTCCAAATACTCATATAGTGTTAAGGGACAGACCAGTTCACCAAGCTGTAGATCATAACATCTGAAGGAGCTGCAGGGCAGCCTTTGCTAAATAGATATTGCAGACTGGGAATGAGATAAATTGAAGGTAGAGGGAAGAGGAGAGAGGTCAGACAACACAAAAGCCTCTCTGTAAGAGAGGTCAGAGAACAGCAACTGCCTCAAACTCCTTGTATCATCTTCTCACGAGAGGAGATCCATTCTGGACTGGATTTTCAGCAGCCACTGTCAGGTGGCTCCTGTATTCTCCAACATTCCTGTATATTCCAACAATATATAGAGAGAGATATAGATAGATATAGGCAGTTTTAGCAATTAAGAATACTAAATCCTCACTCTACTTCTGTCACTAAGTAACTGAATGACTTTGATATGAGTCACTTAAAACATATATAGCCTCAGTTTCCTAATTTAAAAAACAGGAAATTAGGCTAAATTTATTTTTAAGATCCCTTGGCTCTGGGTATAAAGCTAGGAAGAAGGCTTGACATTCATTCCATTGGTCTAGGTGACCACTAGTTGCAGGCCAGTAGTTTCTCTACAACTCAGAGTTGTTTAAAGCATTGAGAGTTAGAGAGACTTGACTAAAGTCACATAGCCAATATTATTCAGAGGCCGAATTTGCATCTAGATCTTCCTTTTTAAAAGATATGTTTGTATTCACTGTAGGCTATCTATTACCATTCATTCATTCCTTGACCCTAAGAAGAATTACAAAACTCAAAAGATAAAATGATATCAAGGCAGTATTTTATTGTCTACAAAGCTTTTGGCATGCAATCTGTCATCTGGTCATCACAATAAACTCATTTGATAAATAATATAAATTATAGTGTTATTTTTATCCCTATTTTATAGATGGTATACATACACATATAACAGAAATAGCTATAATAGCTATGTATTTCTACTATATATAGACAAAGAAAAGACAAAGATGTGAAGAATATCTTAATTATTCTATGAACATACAAAGGCAATTCGTGAAGGCAATACCAGTATGATGGTATTAAGAAAATAATCCCAAAAGAGGTCAGGTTATCAAGAACTTATTAATAACAAAGAAAAGCCAACTAAGAAAATACCCATAACTGTAATCCCACATACATTCAGTCAATTCTAAAAAATATTTACTCACAAATTCAAGGGTTATTCTCAATGAAGGTATGAGAAGAAACGAATAAAATCTCTCACAAATGAATTTGTGTAGGGGGCTCTATCTCCATAATCATACAGTTGCCTTAAAGATATAATGATACGAGCCCATTACACACACTATATGTTAACTGCTAAACGGCATTTAATTGAGTAAAGAAAAATGCTACCTAAAATGATTTTTTCTCAAAAGAGGTCCACTATCACACATAAGTTAAAATCACATAAGACACATAGATGATCAAGGGATATGACCAAAAATTTCTCAAAGGAGGAAATTATGTGTTGTTAACATATGAAAGAATACTCCAAATGACTGAGAGAAAAAAAAAGTCAAAACAATTCACAAGTTCCACCTCATAGTTAGCAAATTGACAAGCATGGCAAAAGAAGGGAATTTTTATGTAGAAGAAGTTGTGAAAAGATAGATTGGAGTTGTAGATTAATATGACCACTTTGGGGAAAAAATTGGAATTATGCAAAAAAGGTGTCAAAAGTAATCATGTCTTTTAACCCAGGGATTCTTCTGCTAGGCATATATGTCATGGATGTCATTTATATTGTATAAACAATATTTTTGGCAGTATTTTTCATTTTAGCAAAGAGCTCTTTAAAAAACAGTACATGCCTATCAATTGGGAAATGGCTAAGAAGATTGCTGTTTCTTGATGGAATAGAATATTATTTTGCTGTTAAAAAAATGATGGGCATATTGAATATAGTGAAACATCGGAAATTTTGCATTAACTAACAGAACAAAGTAATTGGTAAAAAAGGAAACAAGAAAAACAATGACTAAAAAAGTAAATTAAAAAAAATCAAAAAAGAACTGAAATTGAATGTTGAAAAATTACAAAGAACAAAATTTACCCCCAAAAAATATTAAAAGACACCTCTCTATAATCCTTTAGACAGTTGGTGTAGTGACATTAGAGCTAATGAACTAATCACAGACAATTTCAGGAATTTCTGTCTGAGCTAAATGTTGAGTATAAAGATATTCTATATCACAGAAGTCCATTGGCTGAGTTGAAGGAGAGTTTTGAAACGTTTCTATAACTTACTTCCACAGATTACAATTTTTCTGCTTTCAAAAAATAAAGAAGTACCAGAGCTCAATGATGCAGAATGGAAATGGCACCTTGCCTTTCTGACAGATGTAACAGAGCTACTCAACAATTTCAATATGCAACTTCAAGGAAAGGGGAAGCTCATCTGTGATATGCAATCACATGTCAAAACATTTGAAGTAAAATTAAGCCTCCTCATCAAACAAGTGAAGGAGGAAAATTTCTGCCATCTCCCCACAACTCAAAATCTGTTAGTAGAAAAACCGCTGCTTACATTCCCAAACAAAACATGTGTGGATTCACTGGAAAAATTGCAAAAGGAGTTCCAATTTATATTTCAAGAGCTTCATGTTCATGAACAGGACATACAGCTTTTCTGTAACCCATTTTCTATTGACATTCAATTTACCAAATGGAACTGACTAAACTGCAGAATTGTAACTCTCTGAAAGACGCATTTAAGTCAAGCAGCCTTCATAATTTCTATGCATCTCTCCCCTCTGAGACATATCCTCATCTCAGTAACCATGCATTCAAAATGGCAAACATCTTTGGCAGCATTATGTCTGTGAACAGACTTTTTCTAGAATGAAACATTTGAAATCTCCAACCAGATCAAGACTAATGGATGCACATTGCATCACTTGTTATGACTAGCAGTGACAAATATGGAACCAGACATTGACCATCTCATTAGCCAAAAGCAGGCCTATCATTCCCAACAAAATACTGGTAAGTTTGTTGATTTAATTTTACTTCATTTTAAATATTGCATTTGTTCCCATTTTGTTTCTTCCCTTCAAAATAAGACATATGCAGCGTGCATAGGAATTTGTTCATAGTTTTTGTTTTTACTATAGTCTGGCCCTCCAACAGTCTGAGGGACAGTGAACTGGCCTCCTATTTAAAAAGTTTGAGGACTCCTGGCATATACAGTCAAAGTTTTGTGAATTGTTGATCAATATTGCTAGTATTTTTCTTTTTAAATTATTGTTATAATGGATGGTTCCCACTTAAGGGGGTTGAACCAAGGATTTAGGGGAAAATTAAGACAATGTAAAGTTTCTACAAATGTCTCTCTTTGTGAATGACATTAGGCTGATGAAGTCAAGTCCATGGAATGTTATGGAATCTCATAATATAATACATAACCACTTCAAAAAGATTGGCCTAAATATCCACACAGGAAAATGTAAGAGATTAAAAAATAATTTCATGCCCATAATATGTAGGTGGATGAATAACCAACAGAGCTCATCTAATAGTATTCACATCTTGGACACACTACCCATGGCTAATAAACCAATCTCAAAATTTAACTGAATAGGAGAATGGGCTTAATTGCCTTTCAGAAATTGTTTAGTACTTTTGTTTACTCCCCATCTTATTCCTCAAACACCATCTGTTTTGACACTATTATTCTTCCAATGATGCTGAACACATACAAGTCATGAAATGCCAAAAACTCCAAATAATTAATGTATAATGTCATACAGAGACTAACTAGATGGTTCATAGTAAATATAAGGATCTTGTAATGTTAAAGAATGGTAATGTAGAAGAATTGGAGCAAAGAATAGCAACAAAAAAGTACATGTCCAAAAATATATCTTGGTCAGTCATGTATTAAGTGTAAAAGCTCCACTATGTATGTGTTACTTTTTTTTAAATAAAAGGTAACTCAGAAAGTCCAGAGAAAGTCCTTCAATACTTTAGCTGTTATCCTTATGAAGAAATTCTGCAAACAAGGGAACCAAAGTCATATAGAATAAAAGTTTTATTGGCTTGCAATCTGTGCCACTCACAGGGCTTAACCTATACATTGAGCTCTATTAAACAAGAAGCATTTATGAAGCACCTTATATGCTGGGTATTGCAAAGACAACCCACACAGAATTAAATAACATTAGTTCATAAGGATTTGCAATTTCAGTAGGAAATCACACTTGAGTTCATAGCACTGGCATTTCATAACATTGAGGCTCTTCATTACTGAACAATAAATAGATAATTTTCATTATATTAAGTTTAAAAGTTTTTGTACAAACAAAACTAATGCAGACAAGATTAGAAGGGAAGCAATAAACTCAGAAAAGATTTTTACATTCAAAGGTTCTAATAAAGGCCTTATTTTCTAAAATATACAGAGAATTGGCTCAAATTTATGAGAATTCAAACAATTCTCCAATTGATAAATGGTCAATGGATATGAACAGACAATTTTCAGATGAAGAAATTGAAACTATTTCTAGTCATATGAAAAGGTGCTCTAAGTCACTATTTATTGATCAGAAAAATGCAAATTAAGACAACTCTGAGATAGTACTACACACCTCTCAAATTAGCTAAAGTGACAGGAAAAGAAAATAATGAATGTTGGAGGAGATATGGGAAAACTAGGGCACTAATACATTGTTGGTAGAATTGTGAATGGATCCAGCCATTCTGGAGAGCAATTTGTAATTATGCTAAAAAATTATTAAATCATGCATACACTTTAATCCAGCAGTGTTTCTATTGGGATTATATCCCAAAAAGATCTTAAAGGAGGGAAAGGGACCCACATGTGCAAAAATGTTTGTGGCAGCCCTTTTTGTAGTGGCAAGATATTGGAAACTGAGAAGATGCCCATCAGTTGGAGAATAGCTGAATAAGTTAAGGTATATGAATGTTATGGAATATCATTGTTCTATAATAAATGATCACAGGATGATTTGTAGAGGCCTGGAAATACTTACATGAACTAAGTGAAATAAACAGAATCAGGAGGACATTACACACAATAACAACAAAATTATATGATGATTAATTCTGATTGACATGGCTCTTTCCAACAATGAGATGATTGAAGCCAATTTCAAGGATCTTGTGATGAAGAGAGCCATCTACACCCAGAGAGAGAACTGTGGAGACTGAGTGTGTGCACCACAACATAGCATTTTCATTCTTTTTTGTTGCTTGTTTACATTTTTTTATTTCTCTTTTTTTTTCCCTTTTTGATCTGATTTTTCTTGTGCAGCAAGATAATCATATAAATTTATATGCATATATTAGATTTAACATACATTTTAACATGTTTAACAAACATTGGGTTTCTTGCTATATAGAGGAGGGTATGGGGGATAGAGAGAAAAATTTGGAAAATAAAGTTCTACAAGAGTCAATATTGAAAAATTTTCCAAGCATATTTTGAAAATAAAAAGCTTTAATTAGAAAAAGAAGAAACTGAGGTTCAGAAGTTTGAAGTGACTTTCCAAATGATACAGTTAAAAAGCATCAGTGCTGTGATTTGAGCCCAAGTACTTTGACTATAAATCCATATTTCTTTCCTCATGTTCACACATAGCAAGAAGTCCTTTGTATCATAAAATCTTCTCTCAAAGCAAGCAGTAATTTGATCATTCAGGATATATTGGGGGTTAAATTACCTGAGAAGTCAATCATATTTCATCAGTATCCCTCATCTTTCCACATTATCTCCTACATCCTGCGATGGATGTTTGACAGTGCCATCTCCATACTTCATCAATAAACATTAATTTTCTAGATAATATACATTCCTCCAGAAAGAAGCATATATCTCGTCTTCAGCATGATTATTTCTATCCTGTTAAAAAAAAATCCTGACCTCATGATCTTACGTGTTGTAACACCATTATCATCATCAATTATGTTAATAAAACAGCTAAAAGTTAATAAAATAACTAAAAGTTAATAATCTTATTGTTCAAAGATCAAAATTTCATTTGCCTAAATAAGGTACCACCACTAATTTTAGATAGGTAGACAGATGCTTAGAAAGATAGAAAAATAGGTAGGTTGATAGATTATCAATATATATACTATGTATGTATACACACATATGCACATAAATATGCTGATTTTTCAATATACACACACGTATAAGTAATTAACTAGAAATATATACATATGTATGTGTGTGTGTTTACACATACATATACACTTCAAACTAATCTCAGACATTCTAGAATCTACAAATGACTTGGACAATTCAGCTTGTTTAAATGTCATATGTATAGCAAAGTATCAGCATATGGAAGTTATTTTTAAAAATAAAATAATTACATACCTTCAAATGAACTAGATCACCAGCATTTATTATGAGGAATGATGAATATTTCAACCAATATGTGTATTATGCCATTTTGGTATCTACATCCTTCTAGAAATGCTATAAAGCTACAGATCTTGTCACACGACGCTCAAAAAATAAAATAATTTCAAGAAGCAGGGTTTGGAGGTGGGGAGGTGAATAAAGGACAATAGAAAGATTGATGATAGGACTAGCTAGATATGGAATATTGCCAATAATGAATTGAGTGCAAGATTCCTTTCATTTATGAGTTGGACTAGTGGCTGTTGAGATCCCTATAAATTCCTAAATATCCTGATAGTATAAAGATATGACATGAAAAGTATCTTTCAGAAAATTTATAACTTTATGACATGATAGATGGTATACTAGACAGAGTTCTCAGCCCTGGAATCAGGACGATCTGAGTTCAAATCTGGCTTCAGACACTTATTAGTTGTATGTTGCTAGGCAAGTCACAATCCCAATTGCTTCCCCTCACAAAAAAAAAAAATTACAACTTTAAAAGACGGTATACTAGTCATGGAACGAAAGCAAGGAATTATAGATAGACAGGCAAATGATTTTCTACCCTTTGAATTGTTAAAACTTAGATTTCTAGTGTGTTGAGGTATGCCTTTGGAAATGGTGTTGAGATATACCTCTCTAGGGGCAGCTAAATAGCCCAGTGGATAGAGCACCAGCCCTGAAGATTTGATTTGACCTCAGACACAACACTTCCTGGCTGTATGATCCTGGGCAAGTCACTTCAACACTGAGATATGCCTCTCTGGAAATTATCAATGGAAGGCGTTAGTCAGGAAAGAGATAATTACTACTCATACAACAATTGTTAATCATTAAAGGGATAACATTGTTCTACCATTCTTCCTTCTTTTCTCCTTTTCAACTTACCTTTCTTTTACCTTTTTTCTCCCTTCTTCCTTACTCTCTCTTTCCTTTTTTTTTTTTTTTTTTTTTTTTTTTGGTGAGGCAGTTGGGTTTAAATGACTTGCCCAGAGTCACACAGCTAGTAAGTATCAAGTGTCTGAGGTAGTATTTGAACTCAGGTCCTCCTGAATCTAGGGCTGATAGTCTTTTCACTATATCACCTTTCTATCCATATACCATATTTTCATTGGAAAAATAAACTAGAGCACATAAATTAAACCCAGTACCATGGAAAGCTCCTCTTAGCACATGCTTCTTAGCATGGCCAACTTATTTTTCCAGTGTTCTATGTGAAGCCCAGTATTTGATTAAGTCATGAGAACCCCTTAAAAAATCTGATTTTATCCTGTCTTCTCTGGACATAAATCCACTTAATTATGATAGTACTGTGCCACTTTGTGGAATACATTTCCTTTCCTTTGTGTTCTCTACTTATGTGCACTTCAGAAATGGAAGACTTTTCATTTCCATATCAGATAGTACATCATTTTCCTTCTTTTCCTATGCTCTAGATCTGAAAAAAGAGTTGTTATTTAATTATCTACACATTCTTAAAATCCATTATAAACTTTTCAGAATGGACTTAAAATTTAAATCTGTTATTTAAATGTTTTGAAGTCTTTATAATTTTGCTTTTACAGAAATAAAAACTGTAGTGCAATTATTTGAAACGAGAATACTGTTTTGTTGAAAGTTTATGTTAAAAAAAAGGAGGAGGTCAATGACAAGGGCTGTATTGTTGATTATTTGGTAATGGGAAATCTAGATCAGGAAATTGCTATTATTTGTGCCAACTCACACCATTGCTGTAATTTAAAGTTTTAGAGAGTTGCCTAAAGCAAAGAAAGGATCCCATAGGGAGTACATGCACATCGCAGTGGGGAGATGAACCCAGATCTTCCTGGCTTTGTTCCAACTCCTTATCTACCATGTTTTGCTGATCAGATACAGCTGCCAATCTACTACATCATATCAATAAGAGACTTTATTAATTTTCTGTATGGCATAGGCAGCTACCTACATAATGACAAATAAAACACAATAAGAACTTTTCTGTCATATTTTCCCCTTTGTTTCATAGGAGAGGGATAAAAGGAACATGGTGGGAAAGTGTAGACGCTAGCATATCATCAACCAAACATTGTGCAGGAAAAAGTTAAAATAATGTCATAATAAAAAAATGTCCCCTTTAAAAAGAGGGGAAATGCAGTCATGTCATAACAGCCTATAGGTTTGGCAATATCCCTATAATGTCAAGAAAAGTATAAAAATATCTCTAGCATGTGCAAAGTTTAGAAGTGGACATTGATAAGAGTTTCATAGGATGAAGAAGCATAGATGGGTTATGATCTGTATTATCAGAGAGAATATCCATATTTTTTAAAAAAATCCCAGCTATATTAAAATAATAAGTATATCATTAGCTATGTCATCCAGAGCAAGTCATTTAACTCCAATTGCCTTGCCAAAAAAGGAATCAAATATAAAAATAATAAGTGCAAATGAGTTAAATTAATTGATGGAGGGTTTTTAATTAAGAGGACCATTCAATCTAACCAAAATCTATTATGCAGGAAAGAGCATTGGATTTAAAGTAGGGCAGAATTTAAGGCTTCACTGGTATTCACTCTCTAAGCAACTGTTGACAAATCACTTATTTATACATTTCATTTCATCCATCTATAAAATGGGAATAATATTCCCATAATTCCCTTCATTCTGTAACTATCCCATTGCCCTTCTATAAGAACCAGTGATTATTTTGGGATTAGGGAAGTGAGAAAGGAAGTGACATAGCTGGGTAAGTGCAGGAAGTAGTGATTAAGAGAGTAGTGAAAGGCGATTCTAATAGAATTCTGAAAGAGAGAACCATATGAATTTAGAGAAAAGACTTTGAGAAGTGAATGCAGAACACACCATAATATTTTTACCTTTTTTGTTGTTGTTTTTGCTTACTTGTTTTTCTTCTCTCACCATTTTTTTCCTTTTTAATCTATTTTTTCTTGTATACCATAATAAATGTGGAAATATGTTTAGAATTGCATATGTTTAACTCAAGATTGCTGTCTAGGGGAAGCGAGAGGGGGTTAAAAAGGGAAAAGATATGAAACATAATGTTGGAAACTATCTTTACATGTATTTTGAGAAATAAAATGCCATTGTAAAATGTAATTTGGAGATATTTAACAAAATAAAATGCAATAAAACAGAAAAAATGAATGTATTGAAAGGCTCACCATGACACGCTATGTGTATAGCTCCTTTCTGCAGGTGATTGCAGATTCTGTTCATTTTGTTCTATGATAAATTAACTATGGTAAGATGAAGTTAGACATTTTTTCCAATGAATACATACACTCATCATAATGAAAGTATCAACTTTCTTGAGTTTTTATTTATACTAGATCCCACATCTCACACTCTTGTGCCATACGTGAGCAAAAGCTCTTATTCTTGAGTTTCTTCATCTGTATTTGATGAACAATCCTATTGAAAATTCAAAATTCCTATGGGAAATAGATTGTTATATTTTGACTGGAAGGATCCTAGCTCTACATAGTCATAAATCTTGTATCCTACAACTGGAGAATGGTAAGGCTGCCTCATAATCTATAATATTAATTGTTTATGTGCATCATTTCCTTATTATTAAAATATATTTTAATAACCTGATTCTTTGCACAATAAAACATTGTAAACCATTTTCTAGTATGTACATCAACTTCTCTTGATAATGACCACCATTATTTAAAGGTCATGCAACTAATATTCATAGAAAGAGAGCAAGTTCAAAAGGAAGTAGAACTACCTAGTAGGTGAGGGTTCAGAGCGAAGTTTTAATTGGAAGATTATTATCACTTACTGCACAAATAGAAATCTGTAGTGTGTTTCTGGAGCCCCCAAGTTGGGATCCAAAATATGCTATGCTTTCTAGAGTTCCCACACTGGGGTGCCAAAATATACCATCTGGACTAGCTCTCTTTGGAAGTAGCCCGAGTCCTTAGTCTTAGTGGAGGAGTGATGAAGGCAGGAGATCCATAGAGATTGTCAAAGATGGAGTCCTTTTCTTCAAGTTCCCTCAGTCCTTAATTATCTTAGTATGATTACATCACCACAGCACACTGAGCATGTGCCAACTATAGAACCATTACATCACCACATCATCACTGCACATTGAACAAGTGCTAAGTATGGTAGCATTACATCACCACAGCACACTGTATGGGTGTTAACTATAAGTACCTTGCTATTGAAATGTAAATTCCTCTTACTGTAAGTATCCCTTGCTTCAAGTGGAACACAGGTAGTCACACCCTCCTTGACTTCTCAGGAAGGGTGAGAGCACCAAAGGGAGGTGGGGAGCCAAATCAGACATTGTCAGCAGGTTCCCACTTACCTGAAGGGTCTTATACCTTACTCAGAGTTCGCCCACTATCTGCGGTCCTCTACAGAAATCCATCTGATGAATAGATAACTTTGGACACAATGATAACAAATAAAACTACGATACTTTCTCAGTACTTCTGTGCTGTCTAACAAGTGGCTATTCATGCCACCTAAAAATTAAATTACTTTTACCATCTACCTCCCAGAGATTTTCTAAGGGAGGTGCTTTGTAACCATAAAACATTTGGAAAATTTGACTCATTTTTATTTTTGCTAATATTGGGCTCTTCCTGTCTCCTATCACTAAAGTATTATAAAAGATCGAGAGTTTGAGGGTCTCTAACAGCAGGTAAGTAGCAAAGGCTGACTGTTTCTCTGCATTCTTGGAGACATTCCTTTGTAATACATGTAGCCTTTTTTATCCAACTTATTTCTGATCACTATGAAAAAGAAAGATGGTTATAATGGGCCATTGGCAGAATGATAATATCTATTTTCTCAACAATGGTACTCAGCAGGTGATAAAGTGCTCCCTCCCTTGTAAAGGGAAAAGGGCAGCTGCCTACAAAACAACAGTGATCTTCTGTGGAGAAAGGAGGAGAAAAAGCATTGTGCAATAAATCTACTAAGCAGGGAGTTATTTCAGGAGTGTCGGATGACGTCAAATATGGTCTTTTGAAGGTCAGCAATTTCGTGATCGACGTTATTAGAAATTTCAAGGAGCACAGCAATTCTTTGATCTGAATAATTTGTCATGGAAATTATTTTCTTGGCCTTTACAACCAATTTAAAAAAAAACTACTTAGGGACATAGTGTATCCTTACTCCTCAGAAGTCCCACAATACCTATCTGCTCCTAATTTTAAGAATTGAGAAATAGGTATGCAATTGGTGCTGGGCTTTTTGATAAAATTATTACTTTTTTATTTAGCAATGATCACTGAATAAGTAAAATAATCTCACTGATTATTACCCTTCTTCCAATGAAGAGACAAAGATGCCTTAGACTGACAAAAATAGATACCTATAGATTGATAGACAGACAGACAGATAGGTAGTAGATAATTTATTAATGCCAAGTTTATTGATAAATGTGGAATATAAAACTGTAAGTAAGAGAGCCCCTGCCTTCAAGGAGTTTACATTTCAACGTAGCAAACCAACACATAAAGGGGAAAGAGGGAGATGTATACATCATAAGATATGTAAAATTACCCAGGTAATACAAAACATTATATAATGTCACTAATCTGTCTTTAAACACAATAGTATTTTGACCATTTCAAGAAATAATTTTCTGAATTACTAAGCAAATAAGCTTGCTTTGCCACTATGTATAATTCCAAATGCCATATTAACCCCATTTCAGAAAGCACTTTTTTAGAATCCTAAGGAAATATTATTTAATGAAATGGTTATCCTCAACTCTTGATTATCTCTCCTTTTTGATATCTAATCTGTTACTAAAAACCTGTCAATTTTATGTCTGTAATATATACCATTCTCTTTTCTGACAAGGACTACACTAGTACAAGCCCTCATCACTTCTTGCCTGGACTACTGCAACAGTTTATTGGTGGGTCTGTCCACCTCCAAGTATCTCCTCAAGCTCAATACACATTCAGCTACCAAAGTGATTTTCCTAAACTATAAGTCTGATGTTGTCATTTCCCTATTTTATATATTGTATTGACTCCCCATTATTTCCAATATCAAATACAAAATGCTCTGTTTGGCATTCTTTATACCCTATCTCTCTTTTCAGTCTTTTTATACCATATTTTTCACCATATACTCTTTAATTCAGTGTCACTGGATATCTGGCTATTTCACAATTCTATTGCCTAGAAATTTTCTCTGGATTTCCTCCATATCTATAATGTTGTTGCTCCTCATCTCTACCTGCTGACATCTCCATATTCCTTTAAGTACTAGTTTAAACCACATTTTACAAGATCTATCCTATGCCCTATACACTTTTACTATCTTCCCTCTATTATTTCCTATTTATCCTGGAGATAGTTTGCTGTGTATGTGTATGTATATATATATGTGTGCATATATAGGCACAAGTTTTCTCCCTTATAAAACTGTAAGCTCTTTGAGGGCAGAGATTGCCTTTAGCCTCTTTTTGTATCCTCAGTAACTGGTATATAGTAGGTACTTAATAAATGTTTGTTGATCGTAGCATTTATATAGCACTTGAAATTTGCAAGGTATATTATGTTATCTACATTAGCTCATTTGATTAAATTTAAATTCTGTGTCATATACCCAAAATTTCCTAAAATCCCTTTAAGAAAGCAAGATATCAACTTGCATGGCCATGCTATAAAAAGAAATGCTACAACTAAATTACTTGCTCAAAGTTCTTAGCAATGTTTTCAAAATGTTCATATCCACAGATGAAAGATGACATTAATGGAATTACAGATTTGTTACTGCATTAAGCCATCAAACACTGTATAAAACCTCTTCAGAAAAAAAAGAATGATTTTATTTGAAAGCAAATATTTAACCATTCACACTATAAAAATAAAGTGCATAAAACATTAATTGACAAGATACACTGTTGAATGGTCCAAATTGGTCCAAAATATTTGCAACAAAGAATGGATGATCCAACTGGAACTGAGTAGAAGGTAGAGATCAAACTGAAAAACAAATGTTCTTCACATACTCAAGGCTACACAAATTCAAACACAATTCTGTATAGATGTGAATCACAGAATTTAACAATTTGAGAAAAAATGAAAATATAAAGGACCCAGGGGACAATATAAAAACTCATCATCATTCTCAAGTAATATAGTTTCCCTCAAATGTGCTCCTGAGAACGTTACCACTTATCAACAATATAACTTTGATCTATTAACTTTTCTCTGAATACTATCTTTTCCTATGGCATTTGAGAACTGACACAGTTAAGCATTTTACAGCTGTGAGACTTTTGTCTTTATACCTCCTCCCTGCCCAAAAACTAATTTTCTAGTATGCCATGCCTATTTCTTATATGAACTTAATAAAAATTTCATGCTGTCTTATAAATATAATCTTGTGCCAGATCTCACTATGATAGCAATCAATGATTTCCAGTATCAAGAAGATAACTTGATGCTTTTATAATATGGAAAGTTATGATTTAATGATCCAAGACAGGCATAGCAACACTCCATTTTCCCCCTACATCTGTTTATTTTCTCTAGGGATTCTTAATCCTAACAGTACAGTGGGTGTAAAAAAGCTTCAACATATTGCCAAGAATAATTTATCATCGAGAAATAGAGTGAGAAAAATCACTGAAGACAGATATCACTGTAAAAAGAGGCTGGCATAGAATATAGCAAGAATGGAAGGTAAGAGGTTAAGAATGCAAGATGGGCACTATTTCTCACAGGATATCCTGAAAAAAGACATGCATTTTTGGTTTAAAAGATGTATAAAACAATTAAAAATCTCTGTTATAAGTAGCTAGCTGTGCATTCTTCATTCTCCCACTAACAATAAAAAAGAAATGGGGTTCTGAAAGACCACATCCATCTCTATCATTAGAACTGGGTCAAGGAAGAGTTACTGCTCTAGTCAATGTCTCTACTCCTCCTTTTTGTTCCTCCCTCACCTGTGATGCAACAGAGAAGAGGAATATTCTTCATCCTCAGGCACCTACAATTACAAACACAATAAAATACCGGCTCATTTATTCAAAGAACCAGTTTCCATTTTAAAGGATCTCTGCCCATGAGTACATTTATGAAGAAAATTAAGAAAATACATCAATATCTGTTTTCAGTCTGTTTCTCCTCATTGCCAATGGCATGGCTTTTCTCTACCAAACACACATACAAAAATCAGTGGGAAATAATCATGAAGAAGGAATATTAGAAATAATTCTGGTACAATATGGTATTACATATCATTGGTCTTTAATTCAGGGGAAGCTGACTGGACATCAGTAACCAAAGAAAGAATTAAGCCCTAGTACTAATGAACAAGTCTCTTGACTACAAAATACAGAAATTTAAAAATATTCCTTACCTATTCCACTTTTTCTTTTCTTCCTCTTTATTTTTTCAAACAAATTTAAACAAATATTTTCTCTTCATTTCATAGTGATCTATATTGTTTAATGAGAATGTTAGTAAACCTTTGTTTCCTAGGTAAAGGAAATTACCTTTGATGTTCTTTAATACTAGAAAGACCAGGTATGACAACTGACTAAAAACTTAAAATTTTACATTTACAAAACATTTCATTCAATTATCTTTATTTATTTGTCATATGGATAGTAATAATGCACCATGTCAAGACCTTCAAGGTCCTCTTAAATCCTAGTCCTTCTATTCTTAATTAAAGTCAGAATATGCATGTTCAAAGACTCTGAAGGGAGTTTTAGATCATAGAGTATAATTAGCTAGAGATCTCTCATTCCAATTTGGTGGCTTAGATATCTTTCCAGTCCTAGTAGACATGTTATCAGACAGCCAAAACCATCTGACTCTACATCTGTTCTTTCATTTTGATCATAAGAATTAAGTAGCTGGACAGTGAGCTTATTTTATTTTAAATTGCCACAGATTGATAGAATTCTCTTTTGTCACATAAGAGCACTTCTCTCAGGTAAAAAAAAATTACATATACTCTTATTAATAGCCTTCTTAGCTTTAATAGAATATGCAGTCCCTGAATTAAGGTTTATATTGCAACATTTTTTCCTGAAATTTACTGACTTCTCTAGCAATCTGAGTCGTACCATCATTTTCCAGGAATTCTAAGCCTATACCTAATACTGTGGCATTCTGTTGCTGAGATCTTTTGCATCATTCCCTCTTTTTTTATTCACATTGCAATAATGCAATAATGTATAAAGGGTATAGATTCATTATCTCACACCTTGATATTTTCAATAGAGTTTTAATGGATCTTCTCACATTTCATACTCTCACATCTTGAATTGATTTTATACACTCGGGGGTAGAGTCAAGATGACAGAGAGTAGACATGACTTTCTGTGACCTCTTCTGACCTTCTCTCAAAGTAATAGCAGATTAACCCCCTAAACTGGTTTTAGAGTCAAAAAACCCACAAATATTTGGAGTACAACACATTCCCAGAAGAGGATACCTTGGAAGAACATAAGAATAGATCTGTTCCAAATGGGCAGGGAGACAGTGTGCAGAGCCTAGACTGGGCTCTCAGGGAGACTGGGGCAAGGAGCTCAGGCCAGGAGTCATAGTGTTACAGCTTCCATGCACCTGGGAATCTTCTGTGAGTCTCTTAGGTTACTCTGTTGCAAGAAGGTGGTTTGGTAGATTTGCTACAAAAGGCAAATTGTAAATCACTGAGGCCCAGAAGAACGCCAGACCTAGCCCCAATTACCCAGCATCAGAAATCAATCAGTGAACTGCCCCAGGGCAAATTAAAGCAACTGCTGATCCTCTGCATTGAGCAGATCTCAATGAGTAAAAGAATGAGTAAAAACCCCAAAATAACTCTCACCATACACAGCTTTTATGGAGAGAGAGAAGAATAGCTCTCAAATACTGAGATTATTAAAGGCAAAGCAAAGGGAGATATGAGCTGGTCTCCATTTCACAAGGCTTTCTTGGAAGATTGCTTAAAGTATTTTAAAAGAGATACTCAAAAGCTACAGGGTAGGTAGGTGGCACAGTGGATAAAGCATAGCATCAGTCAGCAGGACCTGAATTAAAATCTGGCTTCAGACACTTAACACTTCCTAGATGTGTTACCCTGGTCAATTCATTTCACCCCAATTGCCTCAATGAGAGAGAGAGAAAGAGACAGAGAGAGAGAGAGAGAGAGAGAGAGAGAGAGAGAGAGAGAGAGAGAAGAGAAGAGAGAGAAGAGAAGAGAAGAGAAGAGAAGAGAAGAGAAGAGAAGAGAAGAGAAGAGAAGAGAAAAAATTGGGGAAAGGAAATGAAATTATTGAAAGAAGGAATGGAAAAAACATATAAATGCCCTACAAAATAGATATGAAAAAGATGCCAATTCATTGAAAAACAAAATTTGTGAAATGGAAAAAAATGCAATGAACAAAACATTTCAATTGGCCAAATACAAAAGGAGCTAGAAAAAGGTAACTGAAGAAAATAATACACTAAAAATTATAATTGAACAAATGGAAGTGAATGACTTAGTAAGACTTCAAGAATCAAACAAAAAAAAAAATGGAAACATAAAAGAAAATGTAAAATACCTCACTGGAAAAACAACTGACTTGGAAAATTTCCCTCTAGGAGAGACAATCTAAGGATTATTGGACTTCTTGAAAGTCATGATGAAAAAAAGAACCTAGATTTATCTTACAGGAAATAATAAGGGACAATTGCCCTGGAATCTTAAAATCAGAAGGCAAAATAGCCATTGAAAGAATTCACCCATCACCTCCTAAAAGAGACTCCAAAATTAAATCCCCAAGGAATATTGTGTCTAAATTTCAGAACTATTGTACCAAGAAAAAGATATTGCATGAAGGTAGAAAGAAACAATTTAAATACCAAAGGGCCACAATTAGGATTACCCAGCACCTAGCAGCTTCTGCCTTAAAAGATTGATGGGCCTGGAATCTGATATTACAAAAGGCAAAGGAACTTGGATTACAGCCAAGAATAAGCTATTCAGCTAAAATAAGCATTATCTTTCAGGAAAGAAGATGGACATTCAATGATATAGATGAATTTCATATATTTCTAATGAAAAGACCAGAACTGAACAAAAAATTTTATATCCAAACACAGAGCTTAAGAGAAATATAAAAAGGTGAAAAGGAAAGAACTCTTGAGAACTATATTTCTTTATGGGATACTTAGAGAGTGCAGATATAATTTGATTTTTTATTACGATAATATGAAAAAGAAACTAGAGATGGAAAGGAAATCATACTGGAAAAAGAGGGAAAAGGAGGTAAAATAAGGGAAATTACATCTCATGAAGGGGCAAAGAAGACCTATTATAATTGAGGGGGAAAAGGAAGGAAAATTAACAATGTGTGAATCTTACTTTCATGAGATTTGGCTCAAAGAGAGAATATCAGACATATTTGTTTTCACAGAGAAACATGTCTTACTTCATAGGGAAGTGGGAGGGGAAAGTAGGCTACAAATGGAAAGACTAAAAGAAGGGAAAAGAGAAGTATTATGGGAAAAGTGTAAAAAAAAGGGGAGGGTTGTTTAAGGGAGGTGGTCATCAAAAGCAAAATACTGGGGAGGAGGGAAGGAGGAAAGGAAAAAGGAAAGCATAAATTAGGGTAAATAAGATGGCAGGAAACACAGAATCAGTTATTTTAACTGTGAATGTGAGCGGAATGAATTTTCCCATAAAATGGAAGCAGATAGCAGACTGGATTAAAAGCCAGAATCCTACAATATGTTGTTTACAAGAAACACATTTAAAGCATAGTGATACATACAGAGTAAATCTAAAGGGCTGGTGCAGAATCTATTATGCTTCAGGTGAAGTTAAAAAAAAAAAAAAGCAGGGGTAGCAATCCTGATCTCAGATCAAGTAAAAGCAAAGACAGATCTAATTCAAAGAGCTAAGGAAAGAAACTATATTTTACTAAAGGGTACCACAGATAATGAAACAATCTCAATACTAAACATATATGCACTAAATAGTATAGCATCTAAATTCCTAGAAAAGAAATTAAGAGAGATGCAAGAAGAACTTGTGATCTCAGAACTAGATAAATTGAAAAACAAAATAATTAAGAAAGAAGTTAATTAAGGAAGTAAACAAAATGTTAGAAAATTTAGGTATGATAGATCTTTGGAGAAAATGGAATGGAGACAGAAAGGAGTTTACTTTTTTCCTCAGTGGTTCATAGAATCTACACCAAAATTGACCATATAATAGAGTATAAAAACTTCAAAAACAAATGCAGAAAGGCAGAAATATTAAATGCATTTTTTCAGATCATGATATAATAAAAATCACATGTAATATAAGACCAGGAAATTAATTGGAAATTAGGTAATCTAATCCTAAAGAATGAATGGGTGAAACAACAAATTGTAGACACAATAAACCACTTCATTCAAAAGAATGACAATAATAAAATAACATATCAAAATTTGTGGGATGAAGCCAAAATGGCTACAAGGGGAAATTTTCTCTAGATGCTCACTTGCATAAAACAGAGAAAGAGAAGAACAATGAATTGGGCTTACAACTAAAAAGCTAGAAAAAGAATAAATTAAAAACCCTCAATTCAATACCAAATTTTAAATTCTTAAAATAAAAGAGGAGATTAATAAAATTGAAAATAAGAAAACTATTGAATTAATAAAACTAAGAGTTGATTTTATGAAAAAACTAACAAAATTGATAGACTTTTAGTTAATTTGATTAGAAAAAGGAAAGAAGAAAATCAAATTGTTAGTCTTAAAAATAAAGAGACAACTTTCCACCAATGCAAAAGAAATTAGAGCAATAATTAGGAGTTATTTTGTTAAACTATATGTCAATAAATTTGATAATCTAAATGAAATGGAGGTATATCTACAAAAATATAGATTGCCCAGGTTAAGAGAAGTGGAAAAAATTATATAAATAGTCCCATTTCAGAAAAAGAAATAGAACAAGCTAATAATCAACTCCCTAAGGAAAAGTCTCCAAGGCCACATGTATTTACATATGAATTTTACCAAACATTTGAAAAACAATTAATTCCAATGTTATGTAAACTATTTGAAAAAAAAAAAAAAGGAAAAGAAGGAGTCCTACCAAGTTTCTTTTATGACACAGATATGGTGCTGATAGCTAAACCAAGTAGGGTAAAAACAGAGAAAGAAAATTATAGACTAATTTCCCTAATTAATATTGAAGGAAAAATCTTAAATAAAATATTAGCAACAAGATTACAAAAAATTATTCCCCAAGATAATACACCATGACCAAGTAGGATTTATACTAGGAATGCAGGTCTGGTTCAGTATTAGGAAAATTATTAGCATAATCAATTGTATCAATAAACAAATTAACAAAAATCATATAATTATCTCAATAGATACAGAAAAAACATTTGATAAAATTCAGCACCCATTCCAATTAAAAAACATTAGAGAGCATAGGAATAAATGGACTTTTCCTGACGCAGCATCTATTTAAAACCATCAGCAAGCATCTTATGTAATGGGGACAAACTAGAATCATTACCAATAAGAGCGGGAGTGAAACAAGCCTACCCACTATCACCACTACTATTCAATATTGTAGCTTTGGCAATAAGAGAAGAAAAAAGAGATTAAAGAAGTTAGAGTACGTCATGAGGAAACCAAATCATCACTCTTTGTAGATGATATGATGCTATACTTAGAAAATCCTGGAAAATTAACTAAAAACTACTAACAACAATTCACAACTTTAGCAAAGTTGTCAAATACAAAATAAATCCACGTGAATCATCAGCATTTTTATATATTACCAACAAAGCCCAGCAGAAAGAGATACAAAAAGAAATTTGATTCAAAATAACTGTCAATAGTGTAAAATATTTGGGAATCTATCAGCCAAGGGAAAGTCAGGAATTTTATGAACACAACTAACCATTTTCCACACAAATAAAGTTACATCTAATCATTTGGAAAAATATCAAGTGCTCATGGGTAGGCTGAGCAAATATAATAAAAATGTCAATACTACCTAAATTAATCTACTTATTTAGTGCCATACCAATCAAATTCCCAGGAAATTATTTTACAGATCTAGAAAAAAATAATAACAAAATTCATCTGGAAGAACAAAAGGTTGAGAATTTCAAGGGAATTAATTTTTAAAAATGTCATTGAAGATGGCCTAACTGTGCCAGACCTAAAACTGTATTATAAAACAGTGGTCATCAAAACCATTTGGAAATGCCTAAGAAATAGAGTAGTCAATCTGTGGAATAGGTTAGGATCTCAGGACAAAATAGTCAATAACTATAGCAATCTAGTGCTTGACAAATCCAAAGACTGCAGCTTTTGGGATAAGAACTCACTATTTGACAAAAACTGCTGGAAAAATTGGAAACTAATATGGAAGTATTCAGGGCTTGCTCCTCACCTAACACAACTTATCAAGATAAAATGTAAATGGGTTCATGATTTAGACATAATGATATTATAAGCAAATTAGAAGAACTTAAATACAAAATAGAAAAAAAGAATAGAAGAATATTTCCATGTGCACAGCAGAATATAAGAGAGGATTCAAAATACAAAACAATAAATTTCCACTTCAAAAAAGCTTGTATAATAAATACTATATATTGTCTTCAGGGATGTCTATTTTTTCTTCCACTGTGCATTTTTTACTCTATTTTTCCCCCAACAAGAAGGCTACAATTAAGTTCATATATTTTTCATAAACATACATACACACATATACACATGCGTACACACATATATACATATATATATATATATATATATATAAAATCAAACACATATATACACATAACAGTCTTATGCATCTATGTAAGACTATACTATGCTTGTTTGTCCTCTCTTTCTCTGGAGGTAGATAATATCTTCCTTCATAAGTCTATCTTTCAATATTTTTCTAACTCCACCAATTTATCATTTCTTACCCCACAGCAATATTCCAACTTTATTTTACCTGATTAGTTTAAATAATCTAAAGCAATATGGGTTAATATGGCTGACATATAGTGCAGTTTCCCTATTTTTCTCTGTTTATTAAATTTTAGCTTTAACTTTGTCTGAAATCATGATTACTACTCCCTTACCGAATAAATTGTACTTCTAATCCTTATTATTATGTTTGTGTATATCTTGTTTTCTAAACCTCCTAACTTTTCTGTTTTAATTCTATCCACTACTTTGCTCCCCTATTTCTTAATCTATCCTCTCTCCCAGAATTCCTCCCTTATCCTCTCTGCCCCATTATTTTGTTCTCATTGATCTACACAATTTATCCCTTTAAGGTTAATCTACATACTCTTCTATTAACATCCCCCTTTATTCAATTCTCTCAACTTCTTATTTCTTAATAAATTTAGAAGATTCTTATTACATTCTGAATGTATATATTGTTAATTCTTTAACCCTGATTGGATATTAATAGAGTGATGCTAAAATTCTGTTCCTTATCCACTTCACTTCTCATGCTCTAAACCTCTTATTTCTTTCTGAATATAGATGATCGAATAATTTTTAAATTATCTCTTTTAGATCTATTTGGGTTGCTTTTCCAATTAGATATTTCACATTGTCTTCTGTTTTTTCATTCTTTTTATTTTGTTTTATTGTTTCTTGATTTCTCATAGTCATTAATTTCCACTTATGCAAGTCTAATTTTTAAATAATGATTTTCTTCAGTGTACTTTTATATCTCCTTTTCCTTTTGACAAATTCCATCTTTAATTTTTTTTCCTTCAGTGAATTCTGTATCTCTTTTTTTATTTGACCAATCAGGGTCCAAACTTCAGAGGTTTTGGATTATTACTATTATTCTAGAATTATTACCACTATTATTCAACATTGTTCTACAAATGTTACCTATTACAATAAAACAAGAAAAATAAATTGGAGAAATAAAAATAGGTAATGAGGAAAAAAAACTATCACTATGCAACTGAAATAATGGTATACTTAGTGAATTCTAGTGAATCAACTGAAAAACTAGTTGAAAAAAATTAACAACTTTAGAAAAGTCAAGGATATAAAATTAAACTACATATCAAAACAGCATTTCTATATATTACCAACAAAGCTCAGCAGGAAGATATGAAGAGAGATTATCAATTTAAAGTAACTTTAAAATAATTACAATTACCTAATACTTTCCATGCAAATAAAATTCTAAATAACCCCAAAAATATTAATTAGAGGTAGGCTGAGCCAATACAATAAAAATGACAATTCTATGAAAATGACTTTGCTTATTTGGTGTCATACCAATAAAATTACAAAAGAATTATTTTATAGAGCTCGAAAAAATAAAAATAAAATTCATCTGAAGGACAAAAGGTCTAAAATATCAAGGAAATCAAGGCAGAGGGTGGGGGGGAAACATATGGAGTTGGCCTAGCAGCACTAGATCTCAAATTAGGTCACAGTGATAATCTTCAAAACAATCTGTTAATCACTAAAAAAAAAATTAATGGTGAATCAGTAGAAGAGATTAGGTACACAATGCATAGTAGTAAATAACCATAATAATCTGATAATCAACAACAACCCTTCACCCCCCTCAAAAAAAAAAAAAAAACCTTTTAGGACAAGAACTCACTATTTGACAAAAAAAAAAAAAAAACACTAAGAAAACTAGAAAGCAGAAATAAGGTACAGACCACCATTAAACACTACATAACAAAATAAGATCAAAATGAGCACATGATTTGGACATGAAGAGTAAGATCATGACTAAATTAAGGTAGCACAGAATATTTTTGCCTATCAGATTTAAGTGAAGACTTTATGACCAAATAAAATATAGAGTTTTATAGGAGGTAAATAGATAATCTTAATTACATAAAATTTAAATGAATTAATTTTGCACAAACAAAATAGCTTCTGCCAAGATTAGAAGGAAATCAGGAAACTGGGGGAAATTTTAATGCTAAATTTATTTAATGAAGGCCTTCTTTTTCAAATAGAAAAAGTAAAGTCAAATCTATAAAAATATAAGTCATTTTCTAGTTGATCAATGGTCAAAGGTTATGAAAAGGTGGTTTTCAGATAAAGAAATCAAAGCAATTTATAGTCATAAGAAAAAAATGCTCTAAATCACTGACTAGAGAAATTCAAATTAAAACACCCTGAGATAATACCTCATTCCTATCAGATTAGCTATTATGACAGAAAATTAAAAAATAAATATTGGGAGAGATGAAGAAAATTAAGGATACTAGAATACTATGACTGGAGTTGTAAATAGATTGAACCAGTGTGAAGAACAACTTGGAACTATATCAAAGTGTTACAAAACTGCCCATACCTTTTAACCCAGAAATACTACTACTAGGAATGCAGCATCAAAAGATCAAAGACATGACACAAGAACCTAATGTGCCAAAAATATTAGTAGCAGCTTTTTTGTGTGATGGCAAAGAATTAAACAGTGAGATATGCACATCAACTGGCAAATGGATGAACAAGTTGTGATGCATAGTTATGATGAAATACCATTATTCTATAAGAAAGGATGAGCAGAATGTTTTCAAAAAATCCTGAGAAGAATTATGTGGAGTGGTGCCCAGTTGAATGAGCAGAACCAGAAGAACATTCTAAACAGTAACAGCAACATTGTATAATGATCAATTGTGAATGATTCAGCTATTCTCAACACGATGATCCAAAACAATTTTATGACCACAATATAAAAAGTTACATATGGGTGGGGGGAGGAAAGAGAGGAATGAGTGGATAATAGAAAAGATTGTGACCAATATAGGGGTGATATGGTGGATAGATCACTGTGCTGCAGGTCAGGAAGACCTGAATTCAAATCTGAACTCAGACACTTATTTATTGTGTGATCCTGGGTGTAATCATGTTTGCCTCAGTTCCTTAACTGTAAAATGAGCTGGGAAAATTGTAAACTATTTTGGTATCTCCAGGGGAAAAAAAAAACAAAAACAAAGGTTACAGTTTCACACAACTGAACATGATTAAATAATAAAAACTACTTCCTGGGTCATTTCCTTGCCTTGGCAGAGAAGTGTACAAAGCCAATGAAACTATTAGCTATGTTGTATAAGGTTATCCAAGATGGACATATCACAGTGGAGAGGTCAAACAAAAAGTGATCCATTGGAGGAATATTTTTGCCAAGAAAACTCTTGTCAACAATATTAAAATAATAATAAAAATATGACTTTGGAAGATAAGCCCCTCAAGTCAGAAGCCATCCAACCCATTAGTAGGTAAGGCCAGAGGACAGCTACAAGTAGATCCAGAAAGAATAAAATGTTGGACCAAAGCTAAAGTCTGAGAGTGCAACAAGTACATAGGAAGCTGGAATGTAATATAAAGCTAGATGTGGTCATACAGGAGACAGAAAGATTAAACTTCAACATATTAGCTCTAAATTAACTTAAATGAATAGGAATGGATGAATTCAATTTGTTGATCATTACATATACTACTCTGAGCAAGGATCCCTTGGGGAAAAAAAACGAGTAGTATTAAGTCAGTAAAAAGGATGAAAAAAGCAACTCTGGGGTATGGTCTTCAAAATATAGATTATCTGGAGCAGCTAGGTTGTACAATGGATAGAGCATCAGCCCTGAAGTCAGGAGAATCTGAGTTCAAATCTGATCTCAGACACTTAACACTTCCTAGCTATGTAATCCTGGGCAAGTCACTTAACCCCAATTGCCCCAGGAAAAATAAAGTTTAAAAAATATATTTGCTTCAAATGGGAAAGCAAAGTCTCTAGTCATATATAATAGGGAATATGAGTGCCACTTCCAGGATTAAGGGATATGCCCTTCTTTTATATTAAACATTAGTAAATTCTATTTTAATTTTTTTTTTAATTTTTCTTAAACAAGACATGTTTTGGATGGTTGTTAGAAAGTTTTTCCAACATCCAAATATGTTATCAGTATGTTTTGAAAAATATTAAATTAATACCCCTTAGGTCCCTCTCTGCCTTGCTTTGTTGAAATATCCAGCATCCTGTTTGAAGCAAAAGAGAATATGTGCTCATAGCAATTCTAAGAACCAGATGAAGAAGCAAACTAATTGGTTAAGTCCATTTTGGCATATGGCTGCCAACTGGCAAACCAACAACTGGCAAGGAAGATAAATGAAAAAAGTGCAAATAAGTTAGACAAGGAGTGACTAGCAGTTGATGAGGCTTAGCACCAGTATCTCTTCCTTAGGCAAAGAGCCAATGACTAGTCCCTTAAAGAAAAGAAGCATTGAAATTTAAATGTCATGCTCAATAACAGAGGGGGTAAGAAATCATCTTAGTCAATGGATGCTAGTGTGATTATGCATATTCAATTGAATTTCTACTTACCAATATCCTTCTTGTCAACCAACCAGATTGCTTAGTGATTTGGATAGACAGGATGAGAAGTAATAGAGAAGAGCTATTTAAATCATGGAAAAATGACTAAAGAATATAAAGTGTTATAACTATGATATAATGGAAAGTAATACAACCATGAGGATTCTTAAGAATGAGAAAATTAGGTTCCTATTTTAGCATCCTTTCAAAGTTACCAATCACTAAAATTTAAGAAACTTGAAGTGCAATATGGCATTATAGAAAGAGAGCTATCCTCCAATTCAGGAAGGCCTGGGTTCAGATTCTGCTAGAATGATTCCATGCAAATAACATAACCTTTCAGAGGTAGAAGGTGTAGCAATATACCAAATAATGAGGATGACTTGAAAATTTTTTAATATGTAAGTGATAACATAAAATGCAAAAATGGATGTTTCCTGACTTTTTTTATGGGGAAAAAAAGTGGGATCTTGATTCACAAGTCCTAGATTTAAATGCTATGTGAGGCCTTGAACAAGTAATTTTACTCTTCTGAAATTCAATTTCTTCACATTTAATACAAATGGAGTGTTCTAAATGACTTTTAATATTTCACTTAGTCCTAAATTCATAATTCTTTGCTTTCAGGAAGAATGACGACAGAGTTGGCTGCAAGCAGGTGGTTTAGCAAATTTGTTACAAAAGGCAAATTGTAAAAGATTGAGCCCAGAAAGAACAATGTACCTAGCCACCAAAGGAGCTGTTGCTCCTTTGCATTGAACAGACTTCAAGCCTTAAAAAAAATGATAAAAGACCAAAAAAACTCTCACCATAGACAGCTTTTATGGAGAGAGAGAAGAACAGAACTGAGGTTCCTAAAGGCAAAGCAATTCCAGATGAAGCCCCAAAGGTCCCCATTTCACAAGGCTTTCTTGGAAGATTGCATAAAGGATCTTAAAACAGAGTTAGAAGGAAAATGGGGAAATGAAATGAGATCATTGCAAGAAGGATGGAAAAAGCATATAATGCCCTACAAAAGAGATGTGAAAAAACATCAATTCACTGAAAAACAAAATGTTTGTAAAATGGAAAAAGAATGCAATGAACCAAAAATTCAATTGGCCAGTTACAAAAGTAGCTGAAGAAAATAATACACTAAAAATTAGAACTGAACAAATGAAAGTGAATGACTTAATAAGACTTCAAGAATAGGTCAAACAAAAAAAAATGAAAAAAATAAAAGAAAATATGAAACACCTGCTAGGAAGAATGATGACAGACTGGAAAAACAAAAAAGAAAAGGATAAATAAAAAAGTATAATACAACTTCTATTACTGGGTGGGATGACAAATTTTAAAATTTTGTATAAGTTTCCAGTCATCACGAAAGCTGTGAGAAATATTTTAGTGAAATGAAGCTATAATTTATGAAAAACATTTTATTTACCATTGTTAACTCAAGGTTAATTATATTTAACCTAGCCAGGTATGGTGGTATATAGCTATAATTGCACTACTCGGTAGTCTGAGGCTGGTGGATACCTTGAGTTTGAGAGTTTTAAGTCCTAAAACAACTGGATATCTGTACTATCTTGCAGTAATATCTTGAGACCCCATTCTTATATCTGCTTAAAACTACATTAAGACTTTTAAGACACACTGTATATATGGAAGTAAGTGAATTATTTCCCCCAGTAACTCCTAAAATTATTGATTATTGGCACATTATATATTGTATCTATAAAGCCAAATGGAAAATTTATATATTTGATTCTGAAAATAATAGCCACTAGGCTCTCTGGAATAGGGAATGGCAATGGTCAGATATGCTCTTTAGGAAGATTAATTTGACAACTGAGAGGAGAAGAAACTACAATGAGGAAAGACTTGTAAGAGGCAAATCAGGTAGAAGCTTATTGTAGTAGTTCTAGAATAAGGTAATGAGGAATTGCATCAGAGTAGGAGCAATATTAAAGGGGAAAAAAAGGAAACATGAGAAATGTTTAAAAAGGTAAAAGTGAATAGGGATAAAGCAGGGAGGAGAAGGAGAGAGGGAAAGAGAGAGAGTTTGAGAGAATAAAGAGGCAAAGGATGAAACCTAGATTGCAAGCCAGAGTATCTATGAAACAGTAACTAAAAGTAGAAAACTAGTAACAGTAATAGGTAATTTCAGGAGAAATAATGAGTTCACTTTTGGATATGTTGAATTTAAGATGTCTCCAATTCAAAATGTCCAAGAGTGTTGGAGATGAGTATCAAAATAAAGAGAAAGGTGATTTTTTTTAGTTTTTATGACTTTTTGTGACCCTACTGAGGTTTTCTTGGCAAAGATACTGAAGTGTTTGCCACTTCTTGCTCCATTTCATTTTACAAATGAGGAAACTGAGGCAAACAGGATTAAGTGATTTGGCCTGGGTCAACACAGCTAGTAAGTGGCTCAAACCTAATTTGAAAATTGAATTGAATTGGCCTAGAACTTTATCCACTATGCTGTTTCACTAGCCCAAAAGAAAAGGTAAGACTAGATAAGCAGATTTGAGAATCAGCAGCAGAGAAAATAAGTGAATGTATATTTTACATATAATTATATTATATACTTTTCTCCCCTTTACCTCTACCATTTCTTTTGAATTAGCTGCTCCCTTCCAGAGTCATTCCTGCCAGGAGCCTCAGGTCTCAGTGACCTCAATAATATGTAATTTGCTCCAGCTCCTAAGTTGCCTTCCTTGTTACTAATATTCACTACAGTTGTGTACTGACATCTTAGGCCAAAAATTTTATTTTTGGTGCTTTTCTTAGATTTTTGTCTCCTGTAAATTTTTACATTTTTCTATTACTATTCTACATTATAGCTAACCTCTATTAAATCTATCATGGCATATATTCATAGGCATTTTTTCTCCATGCTGTTTAATTTAAATTCCTTTTGATTGGATTTATTACATTCCCAGAAAATAACTCAGTCATTGTTATGCACCCTGGTGTTATGTAATATTCCTATATTTTAAGTTATGTTCTAGAAATCTAAAAGCCATTCTCAGATACCATCTTCTTAACAAGCTGTTCACTTTTCAGGTCTTTCCTTTTTTAAATTCTTCTATGGCTTTTGTTTACCATTGACAGGAGTAATGAAAACAGCACCTTTGCTCCTAAAGTCTTCAATTTCTCGTTTGGGGCATGGCTTTCTAGACTTTTTCTGGCAGCATCATTTGGCTCTGTACCAATTACTAACTGTCTGTATGAGACATGAAGTTTGATAAGCATTTGGAAGCTTTTAATCATGTTTAGGATATACACAATAGGAAGAGAACAGTTCTTTTTATTGTTGTTATCAGGTTGTCCAATATCCACTTTAGTATTTTGTAGCAGAGTAAACATTCATCACTATTTGACTTTATTTTCTTCAGAATCTTACTAAGTGAGCCCTCATCTGATAACATCTAGATATATAGACCATTGCTCCTAAGAATTTCTACAACTGGTCTAAGGGAGCCAAGATGGCAGAGAAGGCACATATGACTTTCTAAGCTTCTCATGACCAACTATTAAATTCAGCCTCAAAAATAGGATTTGACTACAAAAATTCATGAAGATTAGAAGCACACAATTTACCAGCCAAAGATAATCTGGAAGATTGCCAGAGCAGGTTTGTCCTGAGGAGTGGGAACAGACTAGCTTGGGCAGGGAGATAGGAGAAACTAGCATCCTGAGCAGACCAGGAGCAGGAGTGATCTCTGTGGCAAGAGAAGTTATAGAGACGACTCTGCTATAGGCTAACTGCTCTGCCTTGATTATAAAGCAGTAAACTGCTTTTATTAATTAAATTAATTATTAGAGAAATTAAAGCCTAAAACAGAGAGTACTCTAAAAAAATGCCAGAACCTAACAAGATCTGGCTATAACCACCCAAAACCAGAAGTGACTCAGGCAGACCCGCAACACAGCCCTGCAGCCACATCCTGTAGTATGGGACTTTAATGGGGGCAGTTACAAATCTGCACAGCAGGGGGGCACAACCCAGGGCAGCATCTAATCTGCACAGTGAGGGGCTTGGCCTGGGGCAATAGAACTTTCACAGCATGACCCTGCTTCCCTGGGCAGGGACACTTCTAGTTCCTGAAGGGCTATTCACTGCTCAGGCTAATACCCACAGCCCCAGGGTGGGCTTTGGCTTGGGGTAGTGAAACTTTCACTGCTCAGTGTCTAGCCTCAGGGCAAGTATTAACCCACAGGTTACTTTCCCAGCTCGGCCCTGCAGATCTGAGTTACTTCCTGGTGGGGAACTCTTTCCCAGAGCACTCCTGTACCTTGCTGCTCTTTGTAGCCAGTTGGCAGGACAGCTACCTGTCCATACACCATCACTGCTCTGCAGAAGAAGCTGGTAACCTCCTGGCCCTGAAAGCAGAGTCTACAGGATCTAACAAAATGAGTAAAAAAAATCAAAAGGAAGATTGATAGCTTCTATACAGAAAGAGAGCAGCTTTTCAACCCCGAGGAGACTAATAGCAGACAGACTCCAGACAACTGTTGGTCCTCAACACAAAAGGCTATCCTAGAAGAGACTATTAAAAACCTTAAAAGAAAACTAGAAGAAAAATGGGGAAAGGAAAGAGAAGCTATGCAAGAGAGCAACAACTTCCCAAAATGTGAATTGGAAAAGGTAAAAAACTCCCAACAAGTGCAGGGAAACAGAATTTGTAAATTGGAAAAAGAAAATAATTCATTAAAAAAAATTAGTGAAATGGGAAAAAAATCCATAGAGCAAAACAACTCATTTAAAAACTCAATTGGACATACACAAAAGGAAGTAAAAAAATGCAATGAAGAAAATAACTCACTAAAAATCACAACTGAACAAATAGAAATGATTGATTCATTGAGACATCAAGTATCAATCAAGCAAAACCAAAAATATAAATAAATAAATAAATAAATGAAAAACTAGAAAAGAATGTTAAATATTTATTTGGAATAACAACAGACTGGGAAAATAGCTCTAAGAGAGATAACCTAAGGATCATTGGACTTCCTAAAAATCATGATTAAAAAAAAAAAAAGCCTAGATACTATTTTCCAGGAAATCATCAAAGAGGACTCCCCAGAAGTAACAGAACCAGAAGGTAAAATAGGCGTTGAAAGAATTCATTGAACACCTTCTGAAAAAGATGCTAAAATAAAAACTCCAAGGAATATTGTGGCCAAATTTTAGAACTATAAGACTAAGGACAAAATATTACAAGCAGACAGGAAAAAAACAATTTAAATACTGAGGTGCCACAATAAGGGTCATTCAAGATCTGGCTGCCTCCACATTGAAGGATCGAAGGGCCTGGAACCTGATATTCTGAAAGGCAAAAGAACTTGAAATACAGCCAAGAATAAACTACCCAGCTAAGCTGAGCATTTTCTTCCATGGAAGAAAGTGTACATTTAATGAAACAGAGGAATTCCATTTCTTTTTAAGGAAAAAAACAGATCTAAACAAAAAAATTGATCTCCAACAATAGAACTCAAGAGAAGCAGAAAAAGATAAAAGGAACTATTGAGAACTGTATTTCTGTCATGGATATACATAAAGACCACATGTATAATTTGATTTTACTGATATAACATTAAAGAAGGGAAGTAGAAATGGAAAAGGGATAGTGTCAGAAAAAGGGAAAAGAGGAGATTAAAAAGAGGGAAACTACATCCCACAATGAGGCAAAGGAAACCCTTCATATCTGAGGGAACTTAGGGGGAGAAACATTGTGTGAATCCTACTCTCATAAGAGGTGGCTCAAAGAGGAAATAATTGACATATTTATTTTACAGAGAATCTTCTCTCATTCCATTAAAAAGTGGGAGAGGAAAAGGGAAAAGGAAAAAGAGTAATAAGGTAAGGATACAAGAAAGGGGAAGGGATTCAAAGGGAGGAGGGAAGGATCCTAAAGAGGGAGAGCTGCATGCCACAAGTGGATCCCATAAGTTTAATACTAGGGAAGGGGATGGGGGGGGGGGGCAAGATAAAGAAAAGCATAATCTGGGGATATGGGGATGGCAGGAAATACAGAATTAGTAATTTTAACCGAAAATGTAAAAATTCTTCCATAAAGCAGAAGCGGATAGCAAACTGGATCAAAAGTCAGAACCCTACAATATGTTGTTTACAGGAAACACATTTAAAGCAGGGAGATACATACAGAGTAAAGGTAAAAAACTGGAGCAGAATCTATTATGCTTCAGGTGAAGTCAAAAAAGCAGGGGTAGCCATCCTTATCACAGATCAAGCAAAAGCAAAAATTGATCTAATCAAAAGAGATAAGGAAGGAAACTAAATCTTGCTAAGGTATACTATAGACAATGAAGCTATAAAAATACTAAACAAATATGCACCAAGTGGTATAGCATCTAACTTCCTAAAAGAGAAGTTAAGAGAGTTGCAAGAAGAAATAGACAGCAAAACTATAATAGTGGGAGATCTCAATCTTGTACTCTCAGAATAAGATAAATCAAACCACAAAACAAATAAGAAAGAAAATAAAGAGGTAAATAGAATATTAGAAAAATTAGATATGATAGATCTATGGAGAAAAGTGAATGGTGACAGAAAGGAATATACTTTCTTCTCAGCAGTTCATGGAACCTACAAAAAATTGACCATATATTACGACATAAAAACCTCAAAATTAAATGCAGGAAGGCAGAAATAGTAAATGCTTTCTTTTCAGATCACGATACAATAAAAACTATATTCAACAGAAAGTTAAGTGTAAATAGACCAAAAAGTAATTGGAAACTAAATAATGTCATCTTAAAGAATGATTGGGTGAAAAAGCAAATTATAGACATAATTAATAATTTCACTCAAGATAATGACAACAATGAGACATCATACCAAAATTTATGGGATGTAGCCAAAGTGGTAATAAGGGGAAATTTTATATCCTTAGAGATTTACTTGAATAAAATAGAGAAAGAGAAGATCAATTAATTGGGCTTGCAACTTAAAAAGCCAGAAAAGACCAAATTAAAAACCCCCAATCAAATACTAAATTTAATTAAAAGAAGAAATTAATAATATTGAAAGTAAAAAAACTATTTTTTAAATAATTTTTATTGACAGAAACCATGCCAGGGTGATTTTTTAACCCATGCCAGGGTAATTTTTTACAGCATTATCCCTTGCACTCACTTCTGTTCCGATTTTTCCCCTCCCTCCCTCCACCTCCTCCCCCAGATGGCAAGCAGTCCTTTACATGTTGAATAGGATATAATATATCCTGGATACAATATATGTGTGCAGAACCGAATAGTTCTCGTGTTGCACAGGGAGAATTGGATTCAGAAGGTAAAAATAACCCGGGAAGAAAAACAAAACTGCAAGCAGTTTATATTCATTTCCCAGTGTTCTTTCTTTGGGTGTAGCTGCTTCTGTCCATCCTTGATCAATTGAAACTGAATTATCTCTCTTTATCAAAGAGATCCACTTCCATCAGAATACATCATCAAACAGTATTGTTTTTGATGTATATAATGATCTCCTGATTCTGCTCATTTCACTTAGCATCAGTTCATGTAAGTCTCACCAGTCCTCTCTGTATTCATCCTGCTGGTCATTCCTTACAGAACAATAATATTCCATAACATTCATATACTATAATTTACTCAACCATTCTTCAATTGATGGGCATCCATTCATTTTCCAGCTTCTAACCACTACAAACAGGGCTGCCACAAACATTTTGGCACATACAGGTCCTTTCCCTTCTTTAGTATCTGAAAGTAAAAAAACTATTGAACTAATAAATAAAACTAAGAGTTGGCTTTATGAAAAAAAAACAATAAAATTGATAAACCTTTGGTAAATTTGATTAGAAAAAGGAGAGAGGAAAATCAAATTAGTAGTCTTAAAAATGAAAAGGAAGAACTTTCCACCAATGAAGAGGAAATTAAAGAAATAATGAGTTACTTTGCCCAACTTTATGCCAATAAATTTGATAATTTAAGTGAAGTGGATGACTATCTCCAAAAATATAGGCTTCTCAGATTAACAGAGGAAGAAGTTAATTGCTTAAATAGTCCCATTTCAGAAAAATAAATAGAACAAGCTATTAATCAACTCCATAAGAAAAAATCCCCAAGACTAGATGGATTACATGTGAATTCTACCAAACATTTAAAGAACAATTAGCCCCAATGCTATATAAACTATTTTTAAAAATAGGGAATGAAGGAGTCCTACCAAATTCCTTTTATGACACAGACATGGTACTGATACCTAAACCAGATAGGTTAAAAACAGAGAAAGAAAATAATAGACCAATCTCCCTATTGAATAGTGATGCTAAAATCTTAAATAAGATATTAGAAAAAAGACTACAGAAAATCATCTCCAGGATAATATACCGTGATCAAGTAGGATTTATACCAGGAATGCAGGGCTGGTTCGATATTAGGAAAACTATCAGTATAATTGGCCATATTAATAACCAAATTAACAAAAACCGTGATTATCTCAATAGATGCAGAAAAAGCATTTGATAAAATCCAACATCCATTCCTATTAAAAACACTTGAGAGTAAAGGAATAAATGGGCTTTTCCTTAAAATAATCAGTAGCATCTATTTAAAACCATCAGTAAGCATCATATGTAATGGGAACAAACTGCAACCATTCCCAGTAAGATCAGGAGAGAAACAAGGTTGTCCATTATCACCATTACTATGCTATTATTGTATTAGAAATGCTAGCTTTGGCAATAAGAGTTGAGAAAGAGATTAAAGAAATTAGAGTATGTAATGAGGAAACCAAATTATCACTCTTTGCTAATGATATAATGGTATACTTAAAGAACCCCAGAGATTCTACTAAAAAGCTATTAGAAATAATCCACACCTCTAGCAAGATTACAGGATACAAAATAAACCCACATTAAGTCATCAGCATTCTTACATATCATTAACAAAATCCAACAGTTAGAGTTACAAAGAGAAATTCCATTTAAAGTAACTACTGACAGTATAAAATATTTAGGAATCTATCTGCCAAGGGATAATCAGAAACTTTATGAGCAAAACTACAAAATTCTTTCCACACAAATAAAGTCAGATCTAACCAATTGGAAAAATATTAAATGCTCTTGGATTGGGCGAGCAAATATTATAAAGATAACAATACTACCTGTTTCTAATCTATTTATTTAGCATTATACCAATCAGACTCCCAAAAAACTATTTTAATGACATAGAAAAAATAACAACAAAGTTCATATGGAAAAACAAAAGGTCAAGAATTTCAAGGGAATTAATGAAAAAAAAATTCAAATGACAGTGCCCTACCTAAACCATATCTCAAATTACATTATAAAGCAGTAGCTACCAAAACCAGTTTGTGTTGGCTAAGAAATAGACTAGTTGATCAATGGAATAGGTTAGGTTCAAAGGACAAAACAGCCAATAACTTTAATAATCTAGTATTTGACAAACCCAAAGACTCCAGCTTTTGGGATAAGAACTCACTGTTTGACAAAAATTGCTGGGAAAATTGGAAATTAGTATGGCAGAAACTAGGCATTGACCCACACTTAACATTGTACACCAAGATAAAGTCAAAATGGATTAAGACTTAGGCATAAAGAATGAGATTATAAATAAATTGGAAGAGTATAAGATAGTTTACCTCTTAGACCTGTGCAAGAGGAAGGAATTTATGACCAAAGAAGAACTAGAGATCATTATTGATCACAAAATAGAAAAATTTGATTATATCAAATGGAAAAAGTTTTTGTACAAACAAAACTAATGCAGACAAGATTAGAAGGGAAGCAATAAACTGGGGAAACATTTTTACAGTCAAAAGTTCTGATAAAGGCCTTATTTCCAAAATATATAGAGAACTGACTCTAATTTATAAGAAATCAAGTCATTCTTCAATTGATAAATGGTCAAAGGATATGAACAGACAATTCTCAGACGAAGAAATTGAAACTATTTCTAGCCATATGAAAAGATGCTCCAAGTCATTATTAATCAGAGGAATGCAAATTAAAACAACTCTGAGATGCCATAACACACCTATCAGATTGGGTAGAAGGACAGGGAAAGATAATGAGGAATGTTGGAGGGGATGTGGGAAAACTGGGACACTGATACATTGTTGGTGGAATTGTGAATACATCCAGCCATTCTGGAGAGCAATTTGAAACTATGCTCAAAAAGCTATCAAACTGTGCGTATCCTTTGACCCAGCAATGTTACTATTGGGCTTATATCCCAAAGAGATTTTAAAAAATGGAAAGGGACCTGTATATGCAAGAATATTTGTGGCAGCCCTCTTTCTAGTGGCCAAAAATGGAAACTGAGTAGATGCCTATCAAATGGAGAATGGCTGAATAAATTGTGGTATATGAATATTATGTAATATTATTGTTCAGTAAGAAATGACCAACAGGATGATTTCAGAAAGGCCTGGAGAGACTTACATGAACTGATGCTAAGTGAAATGGGCAGCACCAGGAGATCATTATATTCATTCAATATATATATATATATATATATATATATATATATATATATATATATATATATATGTTCTATAACTTTCTTTTTCGGTTTTTATTCTCCCTAGATGACATATTAATACTAAATCTGTAACAAAAATAAATGGTAGAATCTCTTGCTACGCTTGCAAAAAAAAACCCAAACAAAACATAATGTTGGAATTTTTTTTGAAGATTTGCTAGAGTTCACTCAGGAGTCCATTTGATCCTAAAAATCCTCTCGTCCTTTGAAAGTTCATTTTTTGTCTTGTTCAATTTCTTCCTTTGTAATTTGGTTGTTTAAATTCTATACTGTGCCAATTTGGGTAGTTTACATTTTTGTAAATAATTATCTCTTTCATTTTAGTAGTTGATTTTATTTGAATGCTGGCAAAACTATTTCTAATACACTGTTTTTGTTAAATTGTTATGAATTCTCCTCTTTCATTTCTGATATTTATTTCACTTTTTTTCATTTTAATAAAATTTGCTAATGGTTATTGTTGGGAAAAATGAGCTCTTAGTTTTATTTCTCATCACAATTTACTGTTTCCAATTTTGTTCATTTTTTTCCTTAATCTTCAGGATTTCTATATTAGTATTTAACTAAGATTTTAAAATTTTTATTTTTTTAGTGTAGTTATATTCCCAATTCATTGATCCATTTCCTCTTATTATTATTATTAAAAGTATTCAAAGACTTATATTCCCCACTATGGATTGATTTGGTGGCAATCGGAATTTTGTTTCACTGTTTTTATTAATTTAAGTGAAATTTTCTGTGTGTTTTATTTGTTCTTTGAACAAATGATTCTTTAGAATTAAGTTATTTAATAACCAACTGACTGTTGACAGTTTTTAAAATAGATCTTTATTTAATATGTTATGGCATTTTGACTAATAAGGGATATACATATAGATAGATAAATGAAAGATAGAGATACAATATTTCTGATTTTTTTAGTATTTCTATTTAATATTTTCATGCTCCATATTCTTCAAATTTTTGAAGCATCTCTCCTTATCTAGGTCATGGATCTATTTTACCTTACTTGATAAATGCTATAAGATTTTGGTCTGTGCCCAATTTCTTCCCGATAACTTTTCAGCTTTATCAACAATTTTTACCAAATAATGAATACTCATCCCAAAAACTTAAATCATTACACATGTCAAACAGAATGTTACTACAGTCATTTGTTATCATAAATTATATACCTACTCTGTTCTTTTGCTCTTCTTTTATATTTCTCAGCCAGGACCACATAAATTTAATAATTACTACATTATAACATAGCTCAAGATGTGATACTATTAAGACTTCTTCTTTTACATTTTTTCATTAGCTCCTTTAATATTCTTGATTGTTTTATCTTTTAAGTTAATTTTGTTCTTTTTTCTAACAGTAAATATGTTTTTAGTAATTTAGTTGGGATGGCATTGAATATAAAAACAAGGTAACATTGTCATTTTTTATTATTTGGCCCTGCCTACCCATGACCAATTAATCCTTTCCAATAATTTAAATCTGATTTTATTTGTATAAAAGTTGTTTTTAATATAATTCTATTCATAAGGTTTCTAGATTTATTTTGGCAGATGTAGTTCCAGGTAATTTATAATATCTAGAGTTTTTCTAAATGGGGTATCTCTTACTATCTCTTCTTGCAGGGTTGTGTTTATGATATATAGAAATGGTGATTATTCATGTGTATTTATGTACTTTATATCCTGCTACTTCATTAAAATTATTAATTCTTTCAACTAACTTTTAAGTTGAATTTTTGGCATTTTCCAACAATATCATCACATTGTCTACAAAAAGAGATACACAATAAATTCCTATATATCATGGGCTTTACCAATATTTCCCCAGGATACAATGCTCACTCTGATAACAATCTTTACTGTATTTTACCAACTCCTACATTATCAGTATTCTATTTCCACACTGTAAATAAATGTTCCATCACCAGCACTCTATTTCTATACTTCCAGACAATGAGTTAGAAAGTTTCCTTCCTCAGATACTTACTAACCATAAGCATATCATTTAACCTCTCAGCCTCAGTTTCTGCATATACAAAATAAAATGATAGCAACTACATCATAGAGTAGTTGTTAAAATCAAATTAAGTAAAAGATATAAAATATTTTACAAATGTTTAGGTACTATAGAAGTGCTAGGAAGTATAATTACTATAGTTCTTCTCAATTAATCACCAAACAACAAGTGCCTGCTAAGGGCACAGATCCAACAGATACAAAGCCCCTAATAGAACAATTCCTCTTTTTATGCAGCTCACACTGTGTCAAAAACACTAACTCTCTAATGTTTACTAATTTTAATGTATTAGGTTTTTTCTGTATACATATTAAAGTTATATAAGATACTATGTATATGACATGTAACTATAAAGATAAATTTATTCAATCATCTGATGTTCTGACTCCAAGAAAAGGCTTAAATTTGGAATTATGTGCTCTCCCTGCTGTTCACCAATGCCCTAAATATTATTCTTTGTATTTGTGTATATAGAGTCTACCACAATGACTGACATATTGTAGGAGCTCAAAATAAATGTTTGCTAATTGATTGATAATTTGCAAGGAATATTTCATTAGTTTGGGAGGAATTATATGGAAGAGGGTACAAATCACCTGCTTTTTGTCTTTGCTATTACAATTAGTAATTTGAACAGCAAGGGCCCAAAGGAATAAAATGGGTTATTCAACAGTTCCCAGATAATTTTTATCTTCCAGAAAAAGTCAACCATAGTACTCTGAATCACAGCTGGAGCAGGTAGCTGGAACAGTATAAGATTCTACAGAAAAGAGGAATTCACTGGAATGCTGAAGTGTTATTCAAATCCTAAGTTCAGTTTCCTTCCAAAGAAAGCAAATCAAGTATTGAATGCTTTATATGATCTTATTTGCTTTAGATCTCCCATGAATCTTTTGTAGATCTTATACATTTTACTTGTTCATAATCTTCTATAAATTCATGCCTTTTTTCATTTTCTGTGTGGTGAAAAAATGTTGTTACATACCCCAAAAAATTAACAAAAAAACACTATCTATTTAGTGATGTTTTTCAACTAAAAGTGGAGAAGGTTGAACTTTTATTATGTACAGATTGTCTTCCACCCTAAATCTATAATCCTATGTATGTACTTGATATATTTTATCTTAGGGCCAGCAGAAATTAATGTGTGAAGTTCTCTTTTATATTCAGGTGTTCCAGGTTCCCCTCATGATTCTTGTAGGACTATGAGGTTAATATTATTGTAAAGACTGGCAATATTATGATCAAATGTTTCTAACTTATTAGAGAAAATTAAATGGCATTACTTTCAAAAATTAATTTTACATATATTTTCAAATAACCCTTCAATTCTGTCCTCATACATTTTTGACCTACTAATATAATGTCAGTGATAGCAAAATTCTCTTTTTCAGTAAGGGTCAACACTGAAGTCATTCTGTCAAAAGTTTCCCGCAGTAAAAAAAAAAATGGCAATTTACCAGAACAGGAGGCAAGAATTACCTTAAGATGCTTATATTTTTTGACTGAGAAGAAAATGTTTCTATGTAAGTAAAGAACTTTAAAAGTAGATTCATATCACAGAGCTAGAACAGAAGGCTGATGGGAAACACATACTCAAATAAGAAATTTGGGGGGCTCTCTTATTCATCTATCATACTTTGTAATGGCAGGAGGACTTATAAAGTTTGTAATTTGGAGAAATCATACTTTCCAATGGCAACCTGATGTGATAGCTAAAGAGATAACCTTGAAGCCAGGGTTCAATTCCCACACTGGCAAGTTACTTAACCTCTCAGTGCATTAGGACCTCTTTCTAAGAATCAAAATTGGAGAGAATCCATCAGTCTACACTGGTAGAAGGAGTTCTCTATATTAAGGACTCCTATCTTCAATTACTTCATGCTCTTTTCCCAAAATAGGGTACAATCTCTCAGAAACAACAACACAGAGATGCATGTGTGATGAAATGTCATAAGGGAGGAGTAGCAAGAAAACCAGTTTATTTGAGTTTTAATATGTTTGAAGAGAAAGAGAAAAGTTGATGGAAAAGTTGTGAAGGACATTATATTACAAATAATATTTCATCATAGAATTAATATGTAGTCAATGGAATTTTGTGAACAAGGGAATGGCATATCAGAGCAGTATTTTAGGGATATCATTTTGGTGGCTGGAAATATTTTGAATTGAAAGAGAGAGATTTAAGACATGGAGGCCAATTAAGAGAATTGCTTCTAGCTTTGTCCTTTATGACCATTTCCCAAGAAGCCTAATTCTGGTTTTGTAGGGCAGATGCTTGAAGACAGTAATAATGTTCCCTTTTGTTATTGCTCCTCCAATTTTTCTAATGATATTCAAATAGGATTTTATCCATGTCAAATAGATATGATTGCTTCATAAGAAGCAATTTAGGAAATAACTGAATCTCATATGGTCAAATATTCACAGACTAGTTATAACTGACAAGATATTGTTACAGATGTTCCAGCCTTCAACAGAGTTGAAAAGCAGGTTTCTGGCATTATTACCATTCTGCAAATCTAGCATTTCCATTAAACTGATACCCATAGACACAATTTTGCTAACCTTGCTACATCCTTTCATTAGAGACCATCCTGTCTAGGTTTTGCAAGGAGCTGGATGACAATGGTATATTAGCAAGTCTGATTCAGCTACTAATTCAGTCATGTGTTGAGACAGGGGGAGACAAGAGTCTTTAGTACAGATTCTTTTTAAAAATATTTTGATAATGTGTTAAGGTTGGTTTCATTTATTAGGAATACTCCTGAGATTTTCAGAAAGTCTCCAAAAAGTAAGAATTTATTTATGAATTAAAAAACTAACAAATTACAGACTTTGGGTTAGAAAGCTGGTTCACACACCATCTATGTGTTAATATAGATGCTTTACACAAAACTTTGAGGGGTCCAAGGTCACTAACTATCAGGGTCTTGTGATCACTGACAGCCAGGATATCATGACCACAGCCATGGATATCCAAAATAGATTAGGAAAGACTCAAAACAAATTGTGAAATAAGACTATTGATGACCATGAGATAGAGTCATCATAATACTGGCATTTCGTTTTTTTTTTACAACTAAGACTTCTAGCTGTTTACAGCACAGGTATTCAGATAACATATAACATATCTGGACAAAACAGAAAAATCACACAAGTAGCTTAATGTCACAGAGATATTTGACATGCCCCCAGTGAGCAATAATTTTGCATTTTCTGTCTTCTAACATAATTAACTTTTTGAATTGCTTTATCTGGATTAAGGAACATAAACCTCCAAATCTGGTCTGGTCCTGCTTTTATTTTCTGTCCATAGGCAGCTGCAAATTGAAAGTGAAATTGAAGATCCCATTTAGTGCTATTGACAGCTGCTAGTTTTTTTTTTTTTTTTTTTGCTTTATAAGCTACTTGATTTCATTAAAAGTGTGAAATCCTTCCAAAATTATGACCAAGCTCTAGTTATAATAGTAGATGCAATAGTAATTATATTTTAGAGAACTGACATTCAGAAAATGTGTCACTTATCCCTAGTCACACAGAAAATATATGTCAGAATTGGGACCTGAAACTATATCTACCTAAGACACTTTAGTATAACAGGTAAAGTACTGAGCTAAAAGGGTGAAGAGGGAAAATAATTATGTCAGTACTTTTCCTTTTTGAAAAACATCATTATTTTTCAATTAATAAGCACTTTTTTATTTTTTCACAAAAGTATTTATATAATCACTTATCTGTCTTTTGTGCTGTTGTTTTTAAATGAAAAAATAAAACCTTCATTACAAATATGCATGGTATGGTAAAACATTTCTGACTACCCATGAATGTCTTATTCTGCATTGTAAATTCATCCCCTCACATGATAGAAGAATCATATTCTTCAGCTTCAGTCCACTAAAATTGAAATTTGTCATTGTATTTATCATAGTTCTAAAGACTTTCAGAATTGTTTTTCTTTACAACATTGTTATCATTGCTAAAATTTGTTGAATTTTTTTCTCCTAAAATTGCAAAAATTATTTTTTTTCTCTCCTTGCTCATCCTATCTCCTACACACACAAAAAAAGTAAAAAAGACTGTATGTAATCAAGCAAAACAAGTTTCCATATTGTCCATAGGCAAGGCCAGAAAATTACTGCTAAATTATAAACCCTCCTATGTCTAACAACACATACTTCTAGTAAGTAAACACCTTATATTTAACATTTAATTGTGCATTATAAGGACCTAAGCTTATACATGTGTTTAATTTTTAAGAAATGATTTGAAACTGTGCTTCTGACCACTTCTAAACATCCCAAAATACTACAACTCTCAAACCATGTCTGAATTTCACTCCTTCTTTATCTCTCTTTGATTCTTAGAACCCCTAGTTTTTTCCCCAAAAAGTCTAGTCATCTCCTCCTGTTTGAAGCCCCAAAATTCTTGTTATAATTTTCATTTATTTATATTTTAATAGTATTTCATTTTTCCAAATACATGCAAAGATAATTTTCACCATTCATCTTTACAAAAATTTGTGTTACTCATTTTTTTTTCTCTCTCTCCCCAATCTCCCAGGTCAGCAAGTTATCTTATATAGATTAAGCATGTGAAATTCCTTCTTTTTTTCTTTTTTTAATTAAAGCTTTTTATTTACAAAACATATGCATGGATAATTTTTCAATATTGACTCTTGCAAAACCATGTACTCCAATTTTTTCCCCTTTCCTCCTATCCCTTTCCTAGATGGCAAGTAATCCAATATATGTTAAACATGTTAAAATATATGTTAAATCGAAGATGTATACATATTTATACAATTATCTTGCTGCACAAGAAAAATCAGATTAAAAAAGGGAAAACTGAAAAATGCAAGCAAACAACAAAAAAGAGTGAAAATATTAAGTTGTGAGCCAACTCAGTTCCCACAATTCTCTCTCTGGGTGTAGATGGATCACTTTATCACAAGATCACTGGAATTGGCCTCAACAATTTCATTGTTGAAAAGACTCACATCCATCAGAACTGATCTTTGTATAATATTATTGTTGCTGTGTACAATGTTCTCTTGTTTCTACTTACTGCACTTTGCATCAGTTCATCTAAGTATCTTCAGGGCTCTCTGAAATCATCCTACTGATTGTTTCTTATAAAACAATAATATTCCATAACATGCATATGCCACAACTTGTTCGGCTATTCTCCACCTGATGGGTGTCCACTCAGTTTCCAGTTCTTTGCTACTACAAAATGGGCTACTACAAATATTTTTACACATGTGGGTCCCTTTCCCTCCTTATGATCTCCTTGGGATATAAGCCCAAAAGAAACACTGCTGGATCAAAAGGTATGCATATATTTATAGCCCTAAGAGCATAGTTCCAAATTCCTCTTCAGAATGGTTGGATCAGTTCACATCTCCAGCAACAAGGTACTAGTGTCCCAGTTTTCCCACAACCCCACCAACATTCATCATCATCTTTTCCTGTCATCTTAACCAATTTGAGAAATGTGTAACAGTATCTCAGAGTTGTCTTAATTTGCAATTCTCTGATCAATAGTGATTTAGAACACCTTTGCATATGATTAAAATGGTTTCTCTTTATTCCTGAAAATTATATTCTTTGACCATTTATCGACTGGAAAAACCCTGAATTCCTATGAATGTGAGTCAATTTTCTAAATATTTTAGAAAAGAGGCCTTTATCAGAACCCTTGAGTGTAAAAGTTTTCTTAATGCATTGCTTCCCTTCTAATCTTGTATCACTATGCTTTAAATAAGTTTATTGTAAACAACAAATTGTAGGATTCTGACTTTTAATCCAGTCTGCTATCTGCTTCTTTTTTATGTGAGAGTTCATCCCATTCACATTCACAGTAAAAATCACTAACTCTATTTTCTGCCATCTTATTTTCCCCCAGTTATAATTTTCTCTGCCCTTCCTCCCTTTTCCTCCTCCCCTGTATTTTGCTTCTGGCCACCCCCCCATCAACAAGCCCTCCCCTTTTACAGCCCCTCCCCATTTCTTATCTCTTTCTCCTTCTATGTCTGTTCTCCTTTCTATCAGCCTCCCCCTTTTCTTTCCCCTTTCCCATCCTACTACCCTATAAGGTTTAATAAGTTTCTATGTGAAATTAAATGTGTCTGATATTCTTTGAGCCAATTCTGATGAGAGTAAGATTAACACAATGCTCATTTCTCTCTCTTATTTACCTCAATTGTAATAAATCATTTTTTTCCTCTACATGAGATGTAATTTGCCCCATTTTAACTCTATTTACCCCTTCTTCCAGTAGAATCACCTTTCCTCCTCTAGTTTCTTTTTTATATCATCATCCTGAAATCAAATTATACCCGTACCCTCTAACCATACCCATAAGAGAGATACAGATCTCAAGAGTTAAACATATCATTTCCCTATATAGTGATATGAGCTTTTTAACTTTTAAGAGAAAGTTATTTTTTCTTTCCTTTTTACTTTTTTATGCTTCTTTTGAGTTGTGAATTTGGAGATCACATTTTCTATTTAGTCCTGGTGATTTCATCATAAATAAATGTAATTAATCTGATTCATTTTATGTCCACCCTTTTTTCCTGAAAGATCATGTTCAATTTTGAAGAATAGTTGATTCTTGGCTGCAATCCAAAGTTCATTTGCTTTTTAGAATATCAGATTTCAGGCCCTTTGATCTTTTAGGGTGGAAACTGCTAGGTCCTTGCTAATCCTAATTGTGGCTTGGAGTTTTCATTTTTGGGTCTCTTTCAAGATTGGTGAATTCTTTTAATGACTATTTTATCCTCTGGTTCTAGGACATCAGAGCAATTTTCCTAGATGGTTTCCTGAAAGATGATATCTAGACTTTTTTTTATCATGGTTTTCAGGAAGTCCAATAATCTTTAGATTGCCTCTCCTAGATCTATTTCCTAGGTCAGTAGTGTTACCCGTGAAGTATTTTAATTTTTTTTCTTTTTTTTAGGTTTCGTTTGATTTTTGAAATTTTTTTGTCATTCCCTTCCATTTGTTCAATTCTGATTTTTAGTGAAATTATTTTCTTCAGTTAGATTTTTTAATATCTTTTTTCATTTGGCCAATTTAGCTTTTGAATGAAGTGTTTTATGCATTGCATTTTTTCATTTCACAAATTCTGTTTTTCAAGGAATTGTTTTTTTTTTTACCATCTCTTTTTTACATCACTTATAGGCTTTTTCATTTCATCAAATCTATTTTTTAAGGAGTTTTCTTCAGATAATTTCTGTTTCTTTCTTTTTCAAATCCTCTTGCAAAGTTCTCATTCCCTTTCCCCATTTTTCTTCTATCTTTTAAGATCCTCTTTGAATTCTTCTGAGGGAGCTTTGTGAAATTGGGTCCAACTCATATCACTTTTCAGGGATTCATGTGGATATGATTTGCCTTTAGGATTCTCAGGGTTTGATCTCTATACTTATCTTTCTCCATAAAAGCTTTCTATAGTCAGAATTGTTTTTGTTTATTTGCTCATTTTTTACTCCTTGAGGTCTACTCTTAAAGTAAAATGATGATGCTCCTTTAGATTGCCCTGGGGTTGGTGCTATGAATTGACTTCCAGTACTTGGTAGGTATGGCCCAGTCTTTTGTTTTCCTGGGGTCCAGAGTTTCACTATCTGTCTTTTGTATTTGCTTTGGATGTCTTACAGCTAATCTGCTTATTCATTGGCTTGTAACCAAAACAATGTAGCCTAAGAGCTTCCCAGCAGATTCCCTGGTTCAGAATGTCACAACATAGCTGGCTCCCTGCCCTAGCTCCCTGCTGCACTGCATCTGGTCTCAGCTGCCTCCCTCACTGCCCAAATGCAATAGACCTTTTTTGAAGTTCTTCCAAAGTATATTCTTTTGAAAATTTGTTACACTCCAAACATTTCTCCATTCTGTCATTCCAAAATCAGTTCAGAGGCTTGATCTGGTGTTGACCTGAGGGACACTAGGAGGAGCTTAGATAAATATGTGTCTATTTTTCACAGTCTTAACTCAGCCTCCTGCAATTCTTCTAAATTATTTGCATATTCATCATGCTCTACAAGAAAAATCCAATCAAAAGAAAAAAATACAAGAAAGAAAAAAGCAAACAAACAAAAAAAGTGAAAATATTATGCTTTGATCCACATTTGGTCATCATAGTTCTCTCATAAGATGAAGATGGCATTTTCTATCACAAATCTATTGGAACTGAATCAACACAATGTTGAAAAGAGTCAAGTACATCACAATTGATCTTCACGCAATCTTATTACTATGTACAATGTTCTCTTGGTTCTGCTCACTTCACTTAGCATCATTTCATATAAGTCTGCCCAGGCTTTTCTCAAAACAATCTGCTCATAATTTCTTATTGAATAATAACATTCCAATGTAATACATTCATATGTCATAAATTATTCAGCCATTCCCAAATTGATGGAAACCCCCAAATTCTAATGTCTCCCATCATATCCATTTTATATACTTTGATGCATGCATGTTATGTCTTCTAATAATCCATTTTTTTCAGGGATAAAACTGTTCCTTTTTTTCTTTTTTTTTCCCAGTGTTTGCCTGGCAAATAGTAGGCATGCAAACTTTTTTTACTGATTGATTCTAATCAAAGGTCAAAAGGCAATGTTTAGTTCAGGATAACTGAATGGTGCAGTTCATAAAGGGCTAAACCGGGAGTCAGAAAGACCTTACTAGAAATCTCAATTTAGAAACTTTTTACTTTAGGCAAGTCCCTTAACTTCTTTTTTCTTCAGTTTCCTCATATTTATAATGGGCATAAAATAAACCTACCTCTGAGATATTTGTAAACATAAAATGAAATACTATTTTGTAAATCTTTTCAGTCTCAAAGGACTATATTAATTCTAACTGTGTTTTTAAAAGTATTATCAATACAGAGACATCATGTGTTAATTCTCCAGGAGTTATCACCCCACAATTTGGGAGCTATTAGGTTGCACTAAATGGATTCTAAATTCCCTGTCAATTCTATTTTACAAAATTTCTAAGACTCGACATGTAACCAAAACCCATTTCATCTGGGAAAACAAGATTTAGGAATGAACATGAAAAGAGGGCTGATAATCTTACTAAAGACATTCTGTCTAAGGATGTCAGTCTCAGTACCACCACACTGAAAAAAATTGGTAGAGATTGGGAATAGTGAGGTAATAATCAATAAGCATGGGATGCATTCTAGATAGCACCAGTTGCCACATAGAGGTCTGTGTCTAATAGCCTACAATCTATTGAGAAACATAAAGGAAAAAATAGAATAAAGAGAGGAAAAGGGAAAAGAAGGGATGAGGGAAGAGAGCCAGAAGGAGTCAGAACTAAGGGGAAGTAGGAGGAGAGAAGATGGATGGAAAGAAAAAGAACTTTAATACCATTTAAAGCAAACTAATCTTATCCTTTTTCCCCCTATCTTATTAGTTTGATTCTTTTTCAGTTCATGTCTTGAGATGACTAACCTGTAGTGATGCAAACACAAATACCACTCAACTACCACCAGAAAATATCAAGTATTTATTTGCTATTCTTTATCATTTACTAGAATTAGACATTTTTAGCCAGTTTTAGAACTAGCCACCCACTGACTGATCCTTGAAATGTTTTTGGAAAACAGATACATGAATCTATCCATGATTTCATCAAAGAAAACTTTCTCTTCACTAATGTCAATATCTCCACATTTATTCATTCTGTACTTTTCTGGTTCAGTCTCTTCCATAAATCCTATATGCAACACAATATATTATTTCTTTCACTTCTTTCCATATTCAATGGATACCAGATAAACACATGGATCCCTCACACTCATTATGATTGGTCACCTCATTTTCTGAATATACATGTCTTGAAACTATAATATTTTTTCACGAACAGGTTGCTTTTGCCAATATAGTACAGCACATTTCAACTTCCCACACCTTTTTTTGTCCTTGGTTCATATGCAGTTTGATATTTTGTGATCAACCAACTTGGTGATGAAAATGTCAATGTCTTTTTTTTAATATCAGTATTCTTCTAGGGCAGGGAAAGAGGAAAGAAAGTTAATATCAAAATATTTGATCTGATGCTTTCATGTAGTGTTACCTCATGTGAACTCATAGTATAATGGGAATTAAATTACTCTTCTTCTGAATCACAGAACAATTGTCGAAGGTGAAAATATGTGTATAGTGCTGTGGTTTAAATATGTACATTATTACTGTGCATTATGTGTATACACATATGCTTGGCTGAACATACACTATAGATGTAAAGGACAGAACTCCGGAAAAGTATACTTAAGGCTCAGTGTAAAGGACTCTTGAGTCGATGCACTGATGCTGGACAACCGAGCACTTAAGGCTAATTACTGATTGCACAATACTCTATAAGCATATGCTTGGAAAATGGCCCTTCCCATTATCCTGTGCTGGCTCAATAATTGGTGTATACAAAGAATTGTAGGAGGGACTAGAGGGTGGAGTAAGACTAGCCAGGGTCACTTCTGGGCAGGAGATGAAGGAAGGTCACAGAGATTCTACTTTCATCCAATTCAATTCTACCTCTAAAGACTGAGAATAAAGACCAAGGACTTTTGCTTATCCTGACTCTGTCTGATTCTAAGGTATCCAGGGTGCTAACATGGTCATCACAGCTCAGTATGATTGATTTAGTCCTACAACAAGGTGTTAACTCAGTGGAAATGGTAACACAATGGTTATCTAGTTTAGCATGTGAGTTCTCTACTTCAATATCTTACAACAAATAATGGGTTCCTTAGTGATGTAATGATTAGTTTATACTCAGTATACTGTAAGTGATATAATTGTAATAGAGTATATAAACTGGGATAAACTCAGCCAGAGACAGACTCAGAGAAGACAGAAGACTGGAGGCTGGAGCTCAAGCTCTGGGACTGAGACAGACTTCAAGATGGAAATCTTCATGCTGGTGGAGAACCTCCAGAAAGCAAGCCAAGTCCCACATGAAGGAGACAGACTGTGAAGGAGGTAATAAAGAATTTGGACTTTATCCCTGGCTATTCTTCTGGTGATTACTCTGCTGAAATGAAGACCTCAGAAAGCTAACCACAACATTACATATAGACATTTAAGATACATGTATAGGCACAGATTATATATTACGCAGATTTTCCTTGGCGAATGGGCTTTGCTTTGGCTGAAACATCTTCCTAAAATCCAGGTATAACTATGCTATTCCCCTGTTCAAGAATCTTTGTGCTTCCCTATTACCTTTAGACTAAACTTCAAAATCTTGAGTTTGGCACTTAGAAGCCTTTAAGGTCTAGCTCTAGTTACTTTCCCAAATGGCTTAAATTGTCACTCACCTATCCCAATCTCACCCAGTTTCATACCCTTTCACTTCAAATCAAACTGGCTGACTTTTTCTTTCCAGTGCTCTGACTTCCATTGCCTACCATTTTACTTTTTCATAAGTTTTCTTGCTGTCTCCTTATAATGATATTCAAATTCTTGACTTCCCTCAAGGCTCAACTGAGGCATTTTTGAGTATTCTCTCCTTTCTCAAACTATCTTATATTTCTCTTCTTAAATAGTTTTGTTTTATAGAGGGTTCATTTTTATTTTATCTTTGTATCCTAAACACTTTGTTTAAATTGGAGTTAAAATGGGGGGAGCCAGTGCTTGATAAATCGTAAAGACAAACAATTTTAAAAGATTTCAGAATAACGATAGATGCAATGACCAGCCACAACTCCATAGTACTATTAATGGAGAGTGTTATGAAATTCCTGAAAGAGAAATGATGAATGTAAGGAGAAGAATGGGTCATGTGTTTTTAGATATGCACTGTTAACTTCTACTCTAAGTTTTGCTTCTAAGAGAGCATATTTTTCTTTTTTTTCTTAATTTGGGGTGGATGGAGACTCCAAGTTATTGAAAACAAATGAAATGGGTGAGTATTTGAAAAGGAGAAGGGAATTAATGATGGTGATGCCCCCCCCAAAAAAAAAAAAGAAAAAAAAAAGATGCATATAAAGAAACTGAATATCAGAGGGAGGAAGTGACTTTTTTTTGGCAAGGCAATTGGGGCTAAGTGACTTGTGCCCAGGGTCCCACAGATAAAAAAGTATTAAGTGTTTGAGGTTGAATTTGAACTCAGATTCTCCTGACTCCTTGAGTTGGCTCTATCCATTGTGCCATCTAGCTGCCCCTGGAAGTGACTTTTTTAATGTCATGAAGATAATAAAACTAGGATTCAAATTTACTTCCTTTGATATCTAATCCAGTTCTCTTTTTTTCTTCAACTGAAGAGGGCAAAATTAAGATTCATAGAAATATCATTTACACACCTTCAGCTATACATTTTTTTTCTCTTAAGGCATTCTTTATATGAGAGTTGTCAAACATACAGCCTGCAAAAATTCTGAGTGCAACCAAAATCAAATTAAACTATAATAGTGAAATGTTTAATGAATTTAACAAAAATGTAATATAATAGATAATGTTAATTTGTAGTACATAGATCCTTATTTAGAATACATTTTGTAGCCTGATCATATCTACAATAAACCTCACCATTGCAATTTGGTTTATCCTCAACTTCAGTTCTTGGAAGATGGGTATTCTATGACTTACACTGTCACAAAATCACCAGAAGAATGTTGGTGGTTAAAAAAAGATGGGTTTTTTGGTTATCATTTTTTCTAGGATTTAATATAAATTTTATATTCTTTGAGCTATAAATAAACCTGTTCATTTTTGGAGCCTTGTGAACCAATTTGTTTGCAAGAATTGATAACAACCAATTGGGTGATAGCACACAAAAATAACCAGATTATCTGAGTGAGAGTAACAAATTGGAGAAATCTTCCAAGTTGCATACAAATTTTACTAATACAAGGCTTATGTGTAATCCCAATTAGACTACTGTTCTAGAGAGTAAGAATTGTGTCTTATATTCCTTAGAATCTTTCAGTGTTCTCAGAAAAGATGCAATAATAAATGTTTTTGAATTAGATTTCATTTCTTCTACACCAAAAAGAAAGAAAGAAAAATGAAAAAAAAAAGAAAAAATATAAAGACCTTTGTTTCAAAAAGAAGTTAAGAAATAACAGATTTTCTTATCATTGTCTAGCATGGAAAGCTACAGGCATAGTTGGGAAGCATTCTATGTATTGTTTAATGTAATTGTATTGTTTAATGTCATTGTTTAATGTGAAGTGCACTTTTGGCTGAAAATCTGCTGTTGTTGAAGCAGAGGCGGAAGAAGGAATTTACTGAATAGAATTCTCGATCCATCTCTGTCTCTGTATCCCTTTCTGTCTGTCTGTCTGTCTCTCTCTCCCTCTCTCATTCTTTCTCTGTCTCTTTTTCTTTTTTTGTCTCTTTTTTTTATTTTTCTTGTTCTTTCTGTCTGTCTCTCTCCTGTCGTTCTTCTGTCCATCAGTGAGTGTATTTAAAAAGCAACTGGAAAGGAAGTGGAAAATGTTTTCCTCAAAGTACTTTAATGCCTATATTTTTGTTTATCCTTTTGTGTTTCTTAAATGCTTTTCTCCCAATGAAACTAACCCATCTTTTCCCCCCAAAATAACCCAATACATCATCATAAGCCAAGGGATCTAGAACAAAAAGATTATGCTTGCTTACGTAGGTGAGTATGTGTGCATGCTATGCACAGACATTTAGACACATACAGCCTCACACATTCACTTCAATGACATTCCAAAGAACACATGCACCAAGGAGACTAAAGTATATTGCCAGATCAATTTGTCATTTGAAAAATATAAAATCTAATAAGTTGTTTCTCTTAACATAGCAGTCTTAGGATTTAAAATAATTTAATAAAGATTTTAAAATTAAGTTGCAATAGGCAGTGACTCATAGGTCAGAAGTGGGTGGCAGGTGACAGAGGGGAAGGCCTAAGGCAATAATGAGACTCTTGGAAGCTGCCTTCTATTCCCAATGTTGGAAGGTATTATTTCTTCTGTCATTTTAGCAGTTCTTTTTTTCACACATCTGTTAATGAAAGTCACTCAGGAATACATTTGGAGAATTTCTGCAAAGAAGAATTGCCATTCCTCCCCCCAACCCAGAAAAACAAAGCAACAACAGAAAGGTTAAATGCATTTTTAAAAGATCCATAACATTGCTTGCTGTGGGGGGAGGGGGGAGGGAGAATAGGGGGAAGGAAGCAAGAGAAAATTTTGGAACACTGGGTTTTAGAGGGGTGAATGTTGGAAATATTCCATGCATATATTTTGAAAATAAAAAAGCTTTAAATGATTAAAAAAAAATCCATGAGGCTAGGATTAAAGTTAGTGTTTTTCTCCCAAGCCAAACCCAATAGCATCTGCTGCCTTTTAAAGAGTTTTATACTACATATATTGTATTTAATTTATACTTTAACATATTTAACATGTATTGGTCAATCTGCTATCTGGGGAATGGAGTGGGGAAAAATTGGAACAAAAGGTTTTGCAATTGTCAATGCTGAAAAATTACCCATGCATATATCTTGTAAATAAAAAGCTATAATAAAAAATAAAAATAATCAAAAGATAAAAAGTTGTATACTTTCTCAAAAACAACTTCATATTTATGAAAATAATAATAAGAAAAAAAAGAATAAGCATACTACCATCAAATAGCAGTTGCTAACATCTGTAATGTGCTTCAAGGCTTGCAAAGGGGTTGCAGATATTATTTCATTTGATTCTCCAAAAAATCCTGAAAAATGAGTTACTATTATCCTCATTTGGTAAAAAGAGAAACCAAAGCTTGTGATGGTTGTCATTTGCCCAAAGTCAAGAAACAACTAAGTCTGAACCAGGACTAGAATCCAAGTGATTTTAAAATAACATTGGAGATGTTGAGAGTGACCTTCAGTAAACATTTAACCACCTGCTGTGAAAAGATCATTGAGTGAACTGGGGAAGATATGTAAGTAGAAATCATAATCTTGGACCTTATGGAATTTACCATAAAAAGGATGGATTTTGATAGGTATACAATCATAACACCCAAAGCCTAAAGCAGGAACTTAGGAACTGGGAGAGATCAAAGAAGGCTTCATGAAGATAACACTCAAGCTGTGTTTTGAAAGATTAGGAGCATTTCAACAAGGAAAACCGGGCAGGGTATCATTCTTGCATAGGGGACTTTTTGAACAAAGTCACTTACATGAGAAATTTCTTATGAGTTGTAAATTGTAATCTGCATAAGGGATGAATGAAATTATTCTCATAGCTCTGTCCCAAGAATTCAGAAGGTCAAAATTAATCATCAAAAGTATTTAATATTATAAAGAAAACTCTACAATACTCTGAGGTTCTAAACTACAGTGAGAAAGTAAATTGCCTCTATACAAATGAACTCACAAATCCAATCAAAATTATGTCAATATATTGGCATAATATTGTCATAATGGATAGAATTCTGGACCTTAGAGTTGAGAAGACCTAATATCAAATATTTTTAAGATAGTTATAATCAGTATAAGTATGAGCAAATCACTTAACATCTTTGAGTGACAGATAATTCCTGAAGAAGATGACTTATGAATCAATTGCAATATATTTTGGTGGTATCTAAACCAATGACATATCCCATCTTTGGCAGAAAGTTGATCAATGATATGTGTTAACATGACATCAACCAGCTACATTGGAAAGCAATTAAGCTATAAATTTTGATAAGAAAATTTCTTTGAATATATCTGTCATTTAATATTTTATGGATTACAAATCACCTTCTAAAGTTTAGGTATAACCAGTCCCCATATAGAAAAGAGATAATAAGACAAAGTGTTTTGCTTAAGGTCAATTTATAACTAAGAAAAATCTGAGCTCAAGCCTTTAAAGTTCAAGGACAGTATTCATTATACCACATCACATGGCTTCTCCAAAACCAGACTTTATAGTACCAGTCATTATAATAAAGAATTCATTTAGTGAGTGTCAATAAATCTACAAAGAAATTATAATATTCTCAGAAATAGAAAGCAAAGATATACAAAGTAAAGAGAGAATATTCAGGTAAGAGACTGTGTGATTCTATGTTTATCTTACTCCATTGGTGATCTCATCCACTCCTTTGGATTTAATTATCATTTCTATGTTGATGATTCTTGTCCTAATTTCTCTTCTGATTTTTTGGCTCTCATATACAAATTCTTTTGTGACATCTCAAATCAGATATCCAGTAGATATCTTAAAATCAATATGTTCAAAATTTAACTCATTATATTTCCCATTAAACCCTATCTCCTCCCACCTTTTGCACAGATATTTAGGACATTACATAATTCTTCTCATAAGGATTGTGCTCATCTCTTCTTTATGTTTCATACTCCATATTCAATACATTCCAAGGCTATTCAATTTCACATCTGCAACATCTCTCACAAATAACCACTTCTCTCCAATGACACTGCCAACACTTTGGTACAGATTCTCATTATCTCATACCTGGACTTTGTGATAGCCTGCTAGTGGATTATCTACTGTAACTTTCTATTCACTCAGGGTCATTTTCCATTCAACTATCAAAGTAATTTTCCTAAAGCTAATCAGACCATTTCAGTTCCATACTTAATAAACTTCAGTAGTTCCATATAACTTTTATTATCAAATAGAATATGCTTTGGTACTCAAAGTCCTTCATAACCTAGATCCTTCATACTTTTCTAGTATTCTTATATTTTGCTCTGCCTCTCAATTTTTAATATTCAATCCATTATTGCTAATCCACGAACAAGATACTCCATTTCTCAGCTATGGGCATTTTCTCTGACTGTACTCCATCACTGGAGTTCACTCCCTCCACACAGGCTTCTTTGAAGTCCCTCCTAAAATTCTATCTGTCATATTAAATCTTTTCCAACCCTTCTTAATCCTAGTTCCTTCCCTTTGTTATTTCTTATTTATATTATGTATAGCTTATTTGTCCTTAGTTGTTTATATGTTATCTCCATCACTTAGTTGTGAATTTCTCAAAGGCAGGAACGTTTTTATTTTCTTTGTATTCCCAGCTATTAGCATAGTTCCTGGAACATAGCAGGTTCTTGATAAATGATTATTGACTGATATTTACAATGAGTACAAGAGGAATTCAGAGAAAGAAAGGATGGATTTAAGTCTGAAAAATTCAAAGAAAATTTCATAGAGGACATAAGTCAACCATTGATAGATGGGTATGTTTTAGACAGATGAAAGAAGAATTAAAGGGGAAAAACTGCAAGTAGTATAAAGAGAATGAATAAAAATTCAAAAAGGAGTTAAGGATGTGCAAAGAATTGATAGGCTAGGGAATGGAGTATAAAAAATACTAGCCTAACAAGAGCTGAGGATGTTTTGTGTGAGCAAGGTTGTAACAGGTTATAGAGGTTCCTGAAACCTAGGAATTGGAGTTTGGAATGGATGGAATTAGCAACATTGAGTCACTGTAGATTCTTTTATGTAACAATGGCATGTTAAAAGTGATGTTTATCAGCATAAGTCTGGCAGACATATACAAAAGGTGCAAAAAGGTAAAGAAATGAGAAATGAGGTTAACAAAAATATTCTTGCAAAAATGCAAATGTGAAAGGTTGAGTATCTAGGTTAGAATAGTGTCAGGCAAGGAAGAAATTGAAAACTAAGGAGATACTTTAAATATCAAATGATGAAATGACTTAAAATATGTAAACACTTTATAAATATTAACGTATTTCTGTATAAAATTACTTCAGGGAAAGAAACAACACAAACCAAGGACAAGATAGATATAGAGAATAAAGCTAAAGGAAGAACAAAGTAGAATGCAATTTTTTAGACTAGAAGCATAATGGCACCAGTGATATATTTGGGAAGGAGAGTTCAGTTTGTTAAGACCATAATGATTCAGTTTGAAATATGTTGAGTTTGCAATAATGGTAAACATTTAAGTAGTTATGTGAAAAGGTTGCTAAAGTTATAGAATGAATAAAGTTTTTCTGATGAATCCTAGTGATGGAGATTTGTATTTAACCATATAGAAATAGTTGTAATCTTGAAGGTTGCTTTGAGGAGGGATAGAGTGAGAGAGAGAATAAATGGTGGAGAAATACAATTAGCAATAGTAATTTGAAAAAAAATTCCAAAGTATGTTTCTTTGATAAGGTCTAATTTTTCAAACAGATGGTACTAGTCAAATTTATATAAAAAATAAGAACCATGCCCCAATTGATAAATGACCAGAAGATAATGATATGTATCCAAAGAACTGCAAATTTATACATATCTTATGACATATCTTGTGATCTAATAACACCATTACTAGACATAAATACCAATAGGCATTTGGGAAAAAATAGAATGTGCACACAAAATATTCACAGAAGCTCTCTTCTCAGGACAAAAAAAAAATAGAAATTGAGGGGAAGCCCAATAACTGGGGAAGAGATCAATAAACTGTGGTATGTGTTTGTGTTGGAGTATTATTGTTCTCTGGAAAAGCTGAGAGATTTATAATGAAAAATCCTATCCATGGTATGTATGAATACTGATTGAAGTATTCTTTATTTATCTCTTTCTTTTTATCTTATTTTTTCTTGAGGGTTTTTATTTTCATTAGGGTGAGAGATCTATTCTTTATTTTTCAACACGACTTTTTTGGGAAATGCTATGCATAACTTCACATGTCATTTCTTAATTATGGGTGAGGATAAGAGAGAGAACCTAGAACTTAAAAATCTTAAAAATGAATGTAGAAAAATTATTTAGAATGTAACTAGGGGAAAATATTAAACAAATATATAAATGTTTAAAATAATTGAAAAATATTAACCTAATAAAAGAAATGTTAAAATTATTAATATAAGAGAACTGAAAATGAGTCAAAGATTTTACTACACACAGAGCAAATTAGTAAAGACAACAAAAGAAGGGCATAGTCAAAAATTATACCATATCAATGCATAGTTGGTAGAGATATGAATTACTATAACCATTCTGGAATGGGAGGAATAGAATTATGAAAATACAATTTATCAAATATCTCTGCTCTTTGATACAGAGATTATACTGATAGATATATAACTCAAGACAGTCAATGATAAAAGAAAAAATTTCATATGAAGCTGAGGAGAAAATGAGGCCAAAAGAAAGAGATGAAAACAATTGCTAAATTGTGTACTAATACCTTTTTCATAAAGTAGAAAACAAAATAATTCCCCAACACTGAGAATTGGAATGGGAGGGCAGGAAAAAGAATGTAAAAAGAGAAGTTCTGGAATGACATATTAAATAGGCAATTAAAAATGAAGAAGAGTACTGATGAGTATGAGCAAGGTCAGATGAGAACAACATGATATTAATTTTTAAATCACTCTGATAGGCCATTTCACATTTTGTTTTAGCAATGGTCCAAAAGAAAAAGCAAAGAAATCTTATAATGAAGGCTGGAGTGCAGCATGATGGTGATTCAATATTGGAAATTGAACATTTGTATCTTTTAAACTTAAAGAAATATATAAAATATCTATTGGTGACTGGTTTAAGTGAAAATTCTTTAAATATATGTGAATGTGGATATGTACTTTTACAAGATATGTAAAAATATATGGGGATATACTTTTGTATATAGATGTAAATGAGAGACAATGATGATGATGATTCAACAAAAATGTATTAACTGCCTATTGTATATCAGGTATTCAGCACACGAAGAAATGATTAAACCATTCCTGCCCTTATAGAGCTTGTATAAGAATACAAATTCTAAGACGGTTAGAATGTATACAAATTATATAATGAAAATTGTTCAAGGTTAAGGATAAATGGAGAGTCAAAATTGTTGCTGAATAAAAATAATCTGAGTTGAGACTAAAAGGAAGGCAAAGATTCTGAAAGGAAAGTATGAGAAGTGATGGATTCCAGGCATGAAAGATAGCATGCATAAATCAACTATCATCGTAGATGGAATGGCAAATTTGAGAAATAGTGATCCAATTTGGTCAGAACAGAGGAGAATAGAAGAGAAGAGTTGTAATTCATTAAACAAGGTACAGAGAAAAAAATGCAGAACTATTGGGCAGAATATTGATATGGACAAATGCAATTTAAGATGATTATTTTAGGAACTCAAAGTTTAAAAAATGCTAAAAATTGTTTTTACATGTAACTGAGGGAAAATGAAATACTAAGTTTACTTTTTAAAAGATTATTTTAGCAGCCATGTGGGGGAAATTTGAAAGAAGGAAGATTAATTAGTAAGTTCTTAAGATAATCCAAAAGATGATTAGCAACACATCTAAGATGGTGCTAGAGTGAGCAGAATGAGGAGAAGAAATTAGATGTGAGAGATGTGAAGAGAGTAATGGCATGAATTGACAACTGATGTCATATGATTTGAGGATAAAGGAGAGAGAGAGAGAGACAGCACTCACCAAGTGATTGTGGTCTAGAAGTGGTAGTAGAAAACAAGCCTATGCCAATTCTTTCTTCTGGCCCAGTATTTTTAGGGACATGAAGAAGCCAGAAGCCCTAAAGAGTGGCCAGGAAACAGTAACTTCTGAAGAATAGTATGTTTTTATACACACAATATTGAAAGAGTGGGAAGAGAAAAACTTGAAGATGAAAAGATATTGATGTTTTTTAATGTTATGGGTTTTTAACATATGTATTGACATTTTCTATACTCCTCCTGGTTGTCTTCCGTTCTTCTTCCAGAAATCTATGTCTTAAAATAAATGTTTTTTAAACAAAATGAATTTATGACAAGTCTTAATATTAGCCCCATTTCACAGGTGTAAAAAATAAATACAAGGCAAGTAAAGGGCTTATAGGTAGTTACAAAGCTATAGAGTATCAGAAAACCAATTCAAACTTCATTTTAGGCTAATTCTAAATCCAGCACCCTGGAGCTGTCCTTTTTTAGGACACATAAAGCAGGATGAAAAAGACAGGCTCATTCAACATAGGATTTTTATATTAATTGTCTAGTCCAACTCCAAAAACCTATCCCTTTATGGGGTAAGAAATGGCATTTCTTATGTTATTATTCAAAGAAACCCACTCTGAGGCACAAGCCACATTTCATAATGTCTCATTTCTCCACTAGCAACAATTTATAATCCTATCATATACTTAGTTAATTCACCTAGATTTACTTCTCTAATTTTTAACTTCAGCTTCTTTTTGAGTATGTTTATCTCAGAATTTTGAATACAGTTATCATGATTTATTTGTCCTCTGTCTTTGTCTCTCTCTCTCTCTCTCTCTCTCTCTCTCTCTCTCTCTCTCTCTCTGGGTCTATGAGTCTCTCTGTTTTTCTGTGTGATTTCATGACTGTCTCTCTGTCTCTATGTCTCATTCTCTCCTTTCCTCTATCTTCTTCCCTCCCTCTCTCTCCTTCTGTCACTCTATCTCTTTTTTCTCCCTTCCTTTCTCCCTCTCTCCCTCTCCTTCCTTCCTCCCCCACTCTGTCTCTCTCTCTATGTGTCTCTGTCTTTCTCTCTGTCTCTTTCTATTTCTGTCTCTCTCTCTCCCTCTCTCCCTCTCTCTTACACACACACACACACACACACACACACACACTCCATAGCTGATCTGCTATGGGCCTTGTGTGAAGACTAAAGATGATCTAGTTTAATTGCATATCCTATATGAGAAATCTAAGTCAAGCCCAGAGAAAGGAAGTCAATTGTCTAAGAAAAAACAATCCGAACTCAGGTATCACACCCATAGAGCTTTGAAATTAAATCATCCAGGCCCTGGCTTCTGAAAACTTTCCAAATCTAAAGTCCCTTCCTTGAAGGACTAAAGATGCTAATAGCATATAAGGAAGATAGATCCCTGTTTATGTGGAATTGAGATGAAACTTAGTAACCTGATGGAATATTTTGGATGTTCAGTCTCAACCACAGGAGTTACCAGCAGGACATAGTCATGGTAGTTAATAAGCTGAAAGTTTCCTTTAACATCAGGCTTTGTGACCTCACAGATCTCACATTAGAGTCAAATGTCCCAAGCTACCACCTATGTATGACTTGGCCTGGTTAACTCTGCTATATTTGTACTTACTGAAACTCAGTACAACTATCACCCCCACCCCTCTTCAATCCTGATCCAAACAAGGAACTTGTTTTAAATTGGATCTTCACACTTGAGTCAGATCTATGCAGGGACTCAGCAAGACAGGAAGCTTGTCCAGTGTGAGTCATAGCTTCAACAACACTGTTAACCTGTAAAGATGGGAAACTGACAGAGAACTTCTCCCTGCCATTGAAGGTCATATCCCAGTACAGATGATTTCAAGGTACTGTTCAGGCTTTTTAATGATCCTAAAACTTAATTGGCCATAATATTGCTTGAAGTAAATAGACCATTGCATAGGACTTGGTTATTATGCTATAGGAAGAGAGATCTGCTATATGCCAGAAATTAGATGAATGAATGAATAAATGAATAAAAAATACTCTCTAGCTATGTGACCAAGGCCAAACCATTTAGCCTCTTTGTTCCTTAGGGAATTCTAGCATCAAAGAATACGAGGCCATAGAGTCCCATCCCTTTTTGAGCAAATGAGTCAAGTAGGAGCTCATCTCCTAAATCATAAATGAATTATGTGTTATATCAATGGAGGAATCTTATATCAGCAATTTGCCCTACTAAAGAAATCATGGATGTTTCATGCATTTGTCTTACTAATACAGAGACTCAGCATGGAAATGTCATCTGAGCCCAGCAGTGATGGCTCTAAAGTCAAGAGAAAGTCAGAGAAAAAATAGTTGACTAATATTAGTAGACCTCTGCCTTTAAAGTGGTGGTTTACTTCATTCAAAGGCTTAACTTCAGATAGCATCATTTTATACATGGATGGAATGTAAAGTTTTGACCCTCAACTCAGTTGAGCAACACACAGCTATGGACTCAAAACTATAGTTATCTTAGGACATGTCTACTCCCATTCAATATTCAATAGTACCCCTATAAACCTAATACCAATTTACATTGAGGCAATCTAAAAAAAAATCAAGATATACTTAACTTCATGGAACATTCCTATATTTACTAAAACAATCCAACTAAGTTAATTTGCCAAAAACTTACTTGGCTCACAAGCTTTCCCTCCTAAATTTTGCTCTGATCACTTTCACTTTATCCTATATCCCTCTCCACTTTAGCTAGATCATCACATTATAGCATAGTGTGGTTAATAACGTAACATAGAGGGGGAAAATTGGATTTAGAATCCCAGGCCAAGGGACCTGATTCTTCTACTATCTAGCAAATTACTTTCTCTTTCCATCCCTTTAGACAGATAAATAAAAGTAGAATGTTGGATCTGGATCCAAAAGTATCTGTATTCAAATCCTGAGTCAGATAATTACAATCTATGTAATCTATGTAAATCACTTTCTCTCCCATTTATAGTTTTTTACCTGTAAAATGGGGATAATATTCCTTACATCATAAGATTGTTATGAGCATCAAATGAGATGTCACATGCAAAGTTCTTTGCAAAATTAGAAGCATTATATAAATGTTGCTCAGTTCCTTTTTCAGTGGATTGTGACTCTTTGTGGCATCATTTGGGGTTTTCTTGGCAAAGATACTAGAATGACTTGCCATTTCCTTCTCCAGCTCATTTTACAGATAAGGAAAATTAGGCAAACAGGATAAAAGTGACTTACCCATAATCACACAGCTATTATGTATCTGAGGCCAGATTTGAACTCAGGAAGATGAATCTTCCTGACTCCAGGCTCTGCCTTTTATTTACTGGTTATTTCTCTATAAAAATGAGAAGACTGGCCTAGATGATCTTTTATATTTCTTACAGTTCTAAAATATTATCATCTGGGATCAGAATCAAGATAAGAGGAAGATAGGCTGCCACTCAGCTGAACTTTTCCAGTATTCCCCTCCAAACAACTTTAAAATAACCACACAAATCAAACAGTGGCGTGGCAGAGAAAACAAAATGTTCAGATGAAACATTTTCCTAGTCCAAGACAACTTATAAAGTCAGCAGGAAATGCCTATAATAACTGATTTGGGGGCAGCCCACAGCACAGTGTACCTAGTGAATACCAGCATTAGACCTTAAAAGTAATTGTGACAACAGCAGCAGCCATTTTGGGAAAACTAATCCCAGAGAGGGTAAATTGGTTAGAAAATTGGTCAGGAAGAAATTACAAGGGGCCCTTGGCAGTGGGTTTAGGGCCATGTAAATATCTATATCCATGAAAAATGTTCTGTATCACTGTTGATTAGATAAATGAAAATTAAAATAACTGAGCTATCACTTCACACCTATCATACTAGAAGAAAAGGAAAATGACACGTCAGAGGGAATGTGAAAAAAAATAAGGACACTAATGTATTATTGAAGGAATTCTGAACTGATCCAGCCATTTCAGACAGCAATTTAAAACTGAATCCAAAGAATTATAAAACTATCTATCCTTTGATCCAGAATTATCACTATCAGATCTGTAGCCCAAAGAGATTTTTTAAAAGAGGAAAGAAACCTATATGTACATTTTTTGGAAGCAAAAAGTATAAATTAAATGGATGCCCATAAATTGGGAATGTCTGAATAAATTGTGGGATATGATTGTGATAAAATGGCATCATGTTATAAGAAGTGATGAGTAAAATGTTTACAGAAAAATATGGGAAGATTTATATGAGCTAATGCAAAGTAAAGTGCTCAGAAGCAGGAGAACATGGCAATAGCCATTTTACGCAATAACAAATTATAAATGACAATTATTCATCAATACAAGGGTTAAAGACTATTCTAACGGATTTATGATGAAAAATGGCATCACCTTCAGAGATAGAACTGATGGAATCTGAATACAGATTGACGCATTTTTTTTAACACTTTCATTTTTCTTGCTTTTTTGTTCAACATGGCCAATAAATAAATACTCTTGAATGACTTTAAATATATAAATAATATCACATTTCTGGACTCCTTACTAAGTGAGCGAATGATTGGAGGGAAGGAAAGAATTCATGACTCACATTAAAAAAATAAATGTCAAAAATAAATAAGAATTTTAAATAATAATAAAATAAACCCTATAATTCCAGAGAAAATGCTAATTCATTCTGCATTTTTTAGCATAGCACCACTTTTATAGTAGCTGGGAATAATTTCTATGGCTGACTCTGTAACCTACTTCCACAGATATTTACTTTTGGTACTTATTAGATATTCAAGGATTTCTATTAAAATGATGTTGCTGTACTAGGGATGTAGCAATGCGTCATGTGGATATTTTTGATGTCAAGCTGAATCTAAGTTTTCTAAAAAAGAAAGAAAAATTGTCAATACTTTTCAGTCTTCAAAAAAAAATAGAAAATTGATGAATAGTGGCAAATGTGACTTTGTATGTATTAAATGTGTTTTAAGTATTCTCCAATAGATTTGTTAAGGGCTATCATTTTTATAACTGAAAGCTAATTGTTTTATAATGCTTTAGAACTCAGTTATAAACAAAGTATACTTACAGGTTAATTATTATCTAATGAGGCATTTTAAGAAAATAATTCACAATAATGAGGGAAAAAGCAATATCTTTAACTAGGAGATCAAGATGAATCATAAACTGCTTTTATTATAAAATTAGTAAATATCTATATAGTCATCTTTTCATTATTAATTTGTACACTACAAAGATGCAATTAATGTTTGTAATTTTTTAATTTACAAGTTCAAAATACCAGCAAAGCCCTGCTGCTAATTTGAGTCTTGGTTTAACACTTCTTTTACCTCATTTTACGTAATATCACCCAACTTAATTCAGAGGAGAATTTCTATATATAAACAGAGAAGGTAATTTTAGAAATTTAATTAGTGATCCCTCCCACACCACTGGTTACATTTGGCTTGGGCCCATTGATTTCCCCCCCCAAAATTTTTCATCTCTAAAATTTCCATGAGCTGAAAAAGATTATTTATTCAATATCTTACCCCTCATTTTTTAAATCTAAAATATAATTCTTTGAGTTGAAGTCAGTACTTATTTTCTGCCATTTGTGACCGACGTTTATAAAGCATAGTGGCATATCACTGTATGTTTGTGTATGTTTAAATATGGTTGTGTTCCTCCCAAATACTTTGAATTATGTTATGATGTGTGTAGTGGGGAGGGAGTTTTGATGCTCTATGAAACAGTCCTCTTTTAAAAAAATATGTTAAGTTTAGTAATTCTAAAAACACTCACTATCAGAATAGTCTAAGTACTTTATGATTATAAATTCCCTTTCTTAATTTTTTTTTGAATTTAGGTAGCAAACAGTTGAAGAGAGAAATCAGAGCCTAACTTGGTATCAGAATACATTCTAATCACACCATTCTGGAAGGACTAATTAGAAAGAAATAGCTATGCAGAAACCTCAGAAAAACAGAATTAAGTATATAGTAGGTGCAGTCAATACAGAAAATGACCAGGCTGCATAAGATAGAACTTACCCATTTTCAGATTTTTTTTCCAACCTCAGGCCTGTGTGCCAACTGTACTTATTCTGGATTCCTACAAAAAAAATTCAGCTTAAAGGGCAGCAAGAAATCAGAGGATATTGCTAAAGTTTTTTTTTTTAAAAAAAAAAACACCTAACATTGTTGGTAATATTCTATTACATTATCTGAAGAATTAAAATTAAGGAACAAAGTCAATGAGACAGGGAGACATTGTGTCATATGCTAGAATATTACAAATGAGTTAAAATAAAAAAGTTGTATAAAGCATGGAATCATAGAAAAGTATTGCTGGAAGAAAATACAAGTCAATTACATTAAAAGAATATTAAGTAAATATATTTCTAGATAGCTCACTATATTATTTCAAGAGAAAGAATAAGACTGGTTCAGTTCCCTGTGAGATATTAAAAGGAAGCATGTGTACAATATACATGGGATGGGTAGGATCAGGTGAATTGCAATGTATCATTAGCAGAAATACCAACATGGATACAATAACCTCGACTACAGTGTGGCAGTATTTCTGTAATAACAAATAAGCTACAACATACAAATGACCTTCAAGGTTTATTTAAATCCATTTAACTAGCAATGAATAAAGGATAAGACTATTCTAGAATTTGAAAAATAGAAAAATAAAGAAAAAACTCCTCATCAGACAAGCAGGTCTCAAACCTGGGGTGCAAGGAATTCTAGCATTTAGGTGCTGTTTAATCACAGATAACATTTATTTATCCCTTTACACAAATTCATTCATTTCATCCTCACAATATCTATGCAAGGCAAGGAAATTTTCGTCCTTATTTTCTAGATAGAAAAAAGAGCCTCAGAAAGATTAAATGAGTTTCCCATGATCCCACTGTTGGTAGGTACGAGAAAGAATGAAAACTTCCATTTGCCAGATTCCAATTTCATCACTCTATCTAATACACCAAACTGTATCCCAAGGTTTGATGAAGAAATAAAGCAAATCAGGTTAAAATCCAACTTGAATGAGTATCTTCACTATGCAAGATACCATCCTAGGCACTAAAAATATCTGGCCTCTCTATCCCTTCACACACTCTGAAAAAGGAAGTCTTTATCTCCAAGACAATATGTTGTATTGTATTCCTTCCAGGAAGGAAGAAAAGGTTTGGATAGAGAAAAGTTATTTATCAATCTAAATTATTCTAATTCCTCATTAGCACATCATTTGATTTTCCTTGTAAAGTGCTCTTGAGGAGGTTAAGGTCTTAACTTCAGAACATGGCAGTGTCCCAGTAAGAAGTGGGATAAAAAAACTATTACTGGTAAAGACAAGAGGAAAATATTTCTGGAAATGAATAGGGCAAATTTCAGCAGGTATTGGGTTTCTTGTCCATGGAAGAAAACTAACCAGCATCTTTCTTGATTTCTCCAGTGTTTCTAGGTTACTCAGCTATGTTGCCTAGCAACCTGGACTCCTCATTACCAGGGGTTTCCCCAAGGGTGATGCCAGCCCCCTTGTGAAAAAGAAATCTCCATGCTGCCCACTTGAAAATGAGGGTGGGTTGCTCTCCCTCACTGAGGGAAATATCCCCTACTGCAGAAATCAGATGGCATATAAGAGAAACATTTTAGGGTTAACAAAAAGCCATCCTGGTACCAGATTTTTTTAAAGGGTGCAAAATCATAGTATCCTCATAATAAAAAGGATGCTAGTGAAATTTGGGGAGGAGCATGATAAAATCAAAGAAATATTTTTATCTCACTAAATCCACCCCTGTCACATATAAACAGCAGCAATATTTTCTCACCCTTAACAATATGCCCTGAATACTTCATATGTAATTTTTTTTTCTTTTTCCTGTGAATGATTATTTTTTTCCCATCACTAAAAAATCTGTCTCTGAAATCACAGAGATCAGTCTTCTCATTTGTTTTGAAGTCTCTCCTACAGCTCTTCCTTGCATCCCCAGGGGCAACCCTTTACAAAGTCCAAGAAAATAATAAACCTGTCAATTGTCATATTGTCTTTCTTGGCAACCCCTCTCCCCAGCATCCATCCTTCTCCTTTGGATTCCTTCTCTGGAAGAAATGTTGCATTTCAAATGAAGTGAACCCAATTCTATAGCCACAAGTGACTAAAAGATCTGGAAAAAAAAAAGACTTTCATTGGTATGTTTTGGCATAACAAGCACTGGATGGGTCCAATTACCTCTTCCTTACAACACCAGGCCTTCATCTGTGAATGGACAACTACTTTGCTACTTCAAACAAGGCCACCCTCTGCTCAGCAGTTTCACTCTTGGACCAAAGGCCTTCAACTGTCTTTGGATTCAAACAATGTCAGCTTAAAACCTCACCTCAGAAGAAATAATTATTCTAAGAAAGTAAGCCAGTTTCATGTACATCTTTGGCCAGCTTCCAAAGAAGAGGGAAACAGATACTTCTAAAATATTATCCTCGAACTATTCTTCCAACTGTTTTACCAAACTCAAGAACCACTTTATGTACAAAATATTTTGCATGCAAATTGGAGCATATTTCATTCAATTGAAAGAAGAACTTCAAAGTGTGCTAAAACAATTTAATTTTAGGAAAATTATAGGATATTAGAACTAGAAGAGACTTAAAGGTTTATCTTCTTCAGTTAAATTATGTCATTTTGATCATGGTGGAATGGATTCAATGTTGGATTTAGAAAAAGGAAAATCTGTATTCTAAGCTTGCCTGACATTCTATATATAACCATGGACAAAGCACTTAAATTCTGTGAACCTCAGTCTTCTCATCTGTAAAATAGAGATAATATGAACTAGACCAAAACTCACAGTATTGCCATCAAGAATGAATAAAAATATTAAAGGTTTTTTTTTGGAAAACCTTAAAGTAACCTTTAAATGTAATTATTGTTATTATCATTTTAAAAATTGTTGATCCTATTTTCCAATTCAAAAACAAAAATAGCTAGATGATGTAATGGAATCAGCTCTATACCTGAATCTAAATTCAGCTTCAGATGCTTACTAGCTACTATATAATTCTGACCAGTCATTTAATATCTTTGCTTTAGTTTTATCAATTGAAAAAATGGAAAAATTATAATATCTATTGCCTAGAGTGGTGAACAGGATCAAATGAAATAATACTTGCAAAATGCTTTCTAAATCTTAAAGAATATATAAATGCTAGCTATTAGCATTATTATATTGAATGCCTACTATAATTAAAGCATGTCAAAGGCTGGATTCTAACCATTTATTTATTTTTTTACTTGTTAAGTTCATTTTTATTGATATAATAGGTAACATTGAAGGTTTTTCCTTTCCTACAAAGTATCTTCTCTAAAACCAGAAGAACGAGACTTCACCTAGGAAAGACTTCATGCTATAAGCTTCCTAATCTGACATCAATATGATCTGCTATATTGAAAGCAAATTTTATTGAACTAGTTTTGACTAGTTTTATTCTGATACAATATACTGTATATAATTACGAGAATTAAATAATCATACAGATTATAACAACCACTTAAAAAGTAGAATTGCCCAAATGGAAAAGGAGATATAAAATTCAAATGAAGAAAACAATTCTCTACAAAGTACAACTGGCCAAATTAAAAAAAAGGAAGTATAAAAGTTAATTGTGGAAAACAATTCCTTAAAAGTTAGAATTGTGCAACTGGGAGTTAATGCCTTCATGAAACATTAAAAATGAAACAAATTTGAAGGAATGAAAAAATAGAAAATAGAAAATACTTCGAGGGAAAAACAATTGAGCTGAATTATAGATCCAGGAAATATGTTAGAATCACGGCTACCTTAAACTCATTAGCAAAAGGAGGATATGGACAGTATCTTTCAAGAAGTTATCAAGGAAAATTGCCCAGATATTTTCAAACTAGAGGGCAAAGTAGGAATTAAAAGAATCCACTGATCACCTCAGAAAAGAAATCCCAAAACCAAAACTTCAAGGAACATTATAACCAGATTATAGAATTAGTGAGTCAAGGAAAAAATATGCAATTGTCCAGAAAGAAACAAACTATCAGGAAGCAGCAATCAGAATTACTCCAGACTTAGCAACTGCAAACATTAAAAAATCAGAGATCATAGAAAATGATGTTTCAGAAGGCAAAGAATTTAGGGCTACAACCAAAAATGACCTACCTGGCAAAATTAAGCATATATACACCAAGGGAGAGAAATGGCCATTCAATGAAGGATTTTAAGGTTTTATAAGACCAAAATTGAACAAAAAATTTGATCTCCAATAACAGGACTCAAGATGAGCCTAAAAAATAGAAAAGGAGAAAAGAAAATATAAGGATTCAAAGGAGATGGATTTCTTCCTACATGAGAAGGTGATACATGTAAATCTTAACAATTGAATCCCTAATAATAAAGCTAGAAAGAACATTCATAGAGGGTTTGGGAATAAGGTAAATTTGAGGAAATGACAACAAAAATAAGGCAGGATAAAGAACAGTGGGTACAGAAAGAAGAGATAAATCCTATGACAAATTATTTCACATGAAGAGGTACAAAAAGAATTATTAAAGTGAAAGAGAAAATGGGAGGTTGCTTTTTGGACACAGTTCAAATCACTATAAGAATAGTTGGATCAGTTTACAACTCCATTAAAAATGCATTAGGTTTGCAATTTTTCCATATCTTCTCCAACATTTATCCTTTCTCTTTTTTTGGTCATATTACCCAACCTGGTAGGTGTGAGATCAGAGTTATTTAAATTTGCCCTTCTCAGCAGCAAAATGATCCAAGGCAAGTATAGAGAGCTCACAAAAGGAAAATGTTATACACATTTACACAAAAAACTTATGGATGCTGAATGCAGATTGAAGTATATTTTTTCTACTTTATAATTTTTGTGTTTTTTCTTTTGATATGTTTCTTCGTTCATAACTGACTAATATGAAAATGTTTTGATGATAACACATGTATAAGTTTTATCAAATAACCTTCCATTTTAGGAATAGGGGAAGGAAGGGAAGGGAAGGGAGAACTGGAACTTGAAATCTTGTCAAAGTAAATATTAAAAATTATCTTGACATGAAATTTGAGAAAATAAATATTTTAAAAGGTTTTTTTTTTTAACAGACCTGAGTTCAAATCTGACCCTAGACATTTACTAATTATATGACCCTGAGGAAGTTACTTATATGACCCGAGGAAGTTACTTAACTTCTATTTGTCTCAATTTCCTAATCTGTAAAATAGAGGTAATAACAGTACCTATCCCCCAGGGTTGTGAGGATCAAATGAGATATTAATTGTAAATTGCTTAATACAGTGCCTGATGCATAGTAAGCACTATACAGATAAATGTTTGCTATTTTTATTATTAAAGAATTTACTGGAGGAGCAGAGCCAAGATGGTGGAGAGTAGACAGATTTTTGAGCACTACTTGACTTCCCTAAGATCAATACCAGATCAAGCCTGGGAATGACTGAACAAAAATATTTGGAGTATAACAAGTTTCCAGCAGAAAATATTTTGAAAGAACTTCAGAAAAAGCCAGTTTAATTGAGCACTGGGGGGATGGAGAGAGAGGTGGCTGAGTGTAGGTGCAGAACAGGGTGCCAGAGCAGTATGATTCTGCACATCAGGGGAAATCTAATGGGAAAATACAGCAGCATTGGCTACTCAGTTCTGGTTCACAAGCTACTGGATCAACAGACGAGCTGTGAGAAATCCAATGCAACTACAAAAAGGCAAATAATTAGCTTCTGAATCCCAGAACAATGTGGGAGTTTTCACATACACCAACATGGGAAGGAAAGTCAGCAGCATTGACACCAGGGCAGTGAGAAGCCACTGGTACCTTTAGAGGAAGCTTGGAACAATCTCCCCCTTGCCCTAAGAGTAGACCTCAACCTTTAAAAATGAGCAAAAATGCTAAAAGATTTTTGACCATAGATATAGCTTTTATAGAAACAGAGAAGAACAGACCTCAAACCCTAAAGACAATAAAGGAAAAATGTCTCCAAATAAAGCCCAAAAGGTAATATGAGTTGGTCTCTATCTCACAAGGCTCTCTTGGAAGAATTCAAAACGGATTTTAAAAGAGTTAGAAGAAAAAATGGGAAAGGAAATGAGAACTTTGCAGAAGAGTTTGGAAAAGGAAACAGAAATTATCTGAAGAAAACTTTTTTAAAAATAAATTTAGCAAAGTGGAAAAGGCATATAACTCCTTAAAACAGATTTGAAAAAATGGAAAAAGAAAACAACTCATTGAAAAACAGAATATGTGAACTGGGAAAATACATTGAACAAAACAACTCATTTAAAAATTCAACTGGCCAAATACAAAAGGAGCTAAAGAAAGGTAATTGAAGAAAATAATTCACTAAAAAGTAGTACTGAACAAATGGAAAGAAATGACTGAATGAAACATCAAGAATCAGTCAAACAAAACCAAAAAAAAAAAAAAAAATAGAAAAAATATAAAAAACACATTGGAAAAACAACTGATCTGCAAAATAGATCTGAAGAGATAATCTAAGGATCATTGCACTTCCTGAAAATGATGATGAATAAAAGAGTCTAGACATTATCTTTCAGGAAATCAAGGAAAATTGCCCTGATGTCCTAGGACCAGAAAGTTAAATAGCCTTTGAAATAATTCACCATCACCACCACCCCCCAAAAAAAAAAAAAAAAAAAAAGAGAAGAAAAAAAGAAAGAATTCACCAATCACCTCCTGAAAAAGACCCCAAAATGAAAATTCCAAGGAATATCATAGCTAAATTTCAGAATTATCAAACCAAGGAAAAAATATTGCAAGCAGCCAGAAAGAAACAATTCAAATACCAAGGAGCCACAATCAGGATTGCCCAAGACAGCAATTTCCACCTTAAAGGATCTAAGGGCCTGGAATGTGATGTTTCAAAAGGAACTTTTTGAACTCGCAAAGGAACTTGGATTGCAGCCAAGAATCAATTTGCCAGATAAAGCAAGCATTATTTTTCAGGAAAGAAGATGGATATTCAATGATACAGATGAATTTCATTTATTTCTGATGAAAAGGCAAGAGCTGAAAAAAAATGATTTTCAAATAAAGAACTCAAGAGAATCATAAAAAGGTAAAAAGGAAATAACTCTTGAGAAATATATCTGTTATGGGTATACTTAGAGAGTGCAGGGATAATTTGATTTTATTGTGATAATACAACAAAGAAGCTTAAGGTAGAAAGGGGATTGCACTGGACAATTGGAAAAAGATGAAAAAGGAGTTAAAATGAGGGAAATTATATCTTATTTATTATACATTTTTATTTACAAGATATATGCATGGGTAATATTGCAGCATTGACAGTTGCAAAACCTTTTGTTCCAACTTTTCCTCTTCTTCCCCCCACTCCTTTCCCCAGATGGCAGGTTGACCAATACATGTTAAATATGTTGAAGTATAAGTTAAATACAATATATGTGTACATGCCCAAACAGTTATTTTGCTGTACAGAAAAAATTGGACTTTGAAATAGTGTACAATTAGCCTGTGAAGGAAATCAAAATTGCAGGTGGACAAAAATAGAGGGATTGGGAATTCTATGTAATGGTTTATAGTCATCTCCAGAGTTCTTTCACTGGGTGTAACTAGTTCAGTTCATTACTGTTCTACTGGAATTGATTTGGTTCATCTCATTGCTGAAAAAGGCCACATCCATCAGAACTGATCATCATATAGTACTGTTATTGAAGTATATAATGATCTCCTTGTCCTGCCCAGGAAATTATATCTTATGAAGAGGCAAAGAAGATATATTATAATTAAGGGAAAGAAAGAAGGAGAGTGAACATTATGTGAATCTTACTTTCATCAGCTTTGTATCAAAGAGAGAATATCAGACATATTTGACTCCACAGAACAACTTCTCTTACCTTATAGGGAAGTGGGAGGTGAAAGGGGAAAAGAAAGGGGGAGGCTAATAGAAATTTAAAGACATAAAAGGGAAAGGATAAGAAAGGGTGAGGGGCTATAAAGAGAGAGGGCTGTTTGTGGGAGATGGTGAACAGATGCAAAACACTGGGGAGGAGGGAAAGGGGGAAAGGAAAGGGAAAAGCATAATTTGGGGTAAATAAGATGGTAGGAAATACAGAATTAGCATTTTAACTGTGAATTTGAATGGGATGAATTCTCCCATAAAATGATATTGGGTAGCAGACTGGATTAAAAACCAAAATCCTATGATATGTTGTTTACAAGAAACACATTTCAAGCAGAATGATATACACAGAGTAAAGATAAAAATCTGGAGTAGAATTTATTATGCTTCAGCTGAAGTTTTAAAAAAAGCAGGGATAGCGATCCTGATCTCAAAATCAAGCAAAAGCAAAAATAGATCTAATTAAAAGAAGCAAGTAAGGAAACTATATCTTTCTGAAGACCATAGAGTACACTAGAAAGTATAGGAATAAATGAGGTTTTCCTTAAAATGACCAGTAGTATCTATTTAAAACCATCAAGAAACATCATATGTAATGGGAATAAACTAGAACCATTCTTATTAAATTAGGGGTGAAACAAGGTTGCCCACTATCACCATTACTATTCAATGTTGTATTAGAAATGCTAGTTTTGACAATAAGAGAATAAAAAGAAATTAAAGGAAATAGAGTAGATAATGAGGAAATCAAATGATCACTCTTGCAGATATAATAGCATATCTAGAAAATTTTAGAAAATCAACTAAAAAACTACTAGAAATAATTCACAACTTTAGCAAAATTTCAGATCACAAAATAAATTCACAGAAGTCATCAGCATTTTTGTGTTACCAACAAAGTCCAACAGCAAGAGATATAAGAGAAATTCCATTTAAAGTAGCTGTAGATAATATAAAATATTTGGGAGTCTATCTACAAAGGCAAAGTCAGGAACTATATAAATACAATTACAAAACACTTTCCAAACAAATAAAGTAAAATCTAATTGATTGGGAAAAAAATCAAGTGTTCATGGATAAACTAAGCTAATATAATAAAAATGATAAAGACTATCTAAATTCATCTACTTTTTTTAGTGCCATACCAATCAAACTGCCAAGAAATTATTTTACAGAGCTAGAAAAACTACTAACAAATATCATGTGGAAGAACAAAAGTCAAGAATTTCAAGGGAATTAATGAAAAAAAAAATGGAAATGAAAGTGGCTTGACTGTACCAGACCTAAAACTATATTATAAGGAGTGGTTATCAAAGCCATTTGGTACTAGCTAAGAAATAGTTGATCAGTGGAATAGGTTAGTTTATAGGATACAATAGTCAATAACTATAGTAGTCTAGTGTTTGATAAATCCAAAGACCCCAGCTTCTGGAATAAGATAAAACATGCTGGGAAAATTTGAAATTAGTATGGCAGAAACTAGGCACTGACCCACACCTAACACATTATACCAAGAAAAAATCAAATGCATTCATAAATGAGACACAAAGAGTGATACTATCAGCAAATTAGAAAAACAAAGGATAGGCTACCTTTCAGATCTGTGGAGAAGGAAGAAATCTGTGGCCAGAAGAGAACTAGAATACATTATGGAATGCAAAATGGATAAGTTTTATTATATTAATTGAAAAGCTTTTTTACAAATAAAATGAATCCAGACAAAATTACAAGGGAAGCAATAAACTGGGAAAAATTCTTACATCCAAATATTCTGATAAAACCCTCATTTCTAAAATATAAAGAGAATTGACTAAAATTTATAAGAATTTTAGTCATTCTCGAGAAATAGTCAAAGCATATGAACAGACAATTTTCAGATGAAGAAATTAAAATCATTTCTAGTTATATGAAAAAATACTCTAAATCACTATTGATCAGAGAAATGTGAATTAAGACAACTCAAGGTTACCAGTATATCCCTCTCAGATTGCCTAAGATAACAGGAAAAGATAATGATGAATCTTGTAAGGGATGTGGGAAAACTAGGAAACTTAATACATTGTTGGTGGAGTTGTGAACTGATTCAATAATTTTGGAGAACAATTTGGAACTATATCCAAAGGCTTATCAAACTGTGCATACCCTTTGATACAGCATTGTCTCCACTGGTCCTGTATCCCAAAGAGCTTATAAAAAAGGGAAAGGGCTTACATATGCAAAAATATTTGTACTACCTCCTTTTGTAGTGGCAAGGAACTGTTAACTGAGTCTATGTCTATCAGTTGAGGAATAGCTGGGTATACTTTAAGAATGTTGTGGAATACTATTGTTCTATAAAAAAAAAGAATCAGGAGAATGACTTCAGAGTAGCCTGAAGAGATTTACATGAACTTATAACTAAAGTGAGTAGAACCAAGAGAACATTGTACACAGCAACAGCAAGATTATAAAATGATCAAATCTGATTCTTGCTGCAGGTTATTATTTTCCTAGATGATTTCAGAAGCCACTTCCAACTCTGAAAAATGATTCATTTTATAATTCTGAAATTTAAATTGGACATCTTTGTGTATTATAATGATTTTTTTTTAAAGAAAAGGAAACTGGCAATAGTAAGAAGTGAGCAACCCAGCATATTAATGCATGTTAGGTGAAAATGTGATCTGGCAACCATATCCATAAAGTCCCTAACCTATATGGATGTATCCTTTGATCCAGTGATACAATCCCTAGACTTACACCTCCAAATGAGTCAAGGATAAATAGAAAGGACCATTTGTATAAAAATATTTGGAACAGCCCTTGTATTGTTATAGAAAACAGTTTGGAACAAAGTAAGCATCTATCAGTTGAGGAAAAGAATGTTGAAAATTAAAATATGTAGAGGTAATGGAATATTATTAGCACATAAGATGTGGCAAAACAAATGGATTTAGAGAAACCTGAAAGGATATGTATGAACTGAGAGAATGAACAAAATCAGAAAAACAATTTATTCAATTAATTATAGCAATATAAAAGAAAAAAATATGAAACTAGCTTTTTTCCCATCACTAAAGACATGTCTCCCTCACCATAAACTGTGGTCAATCATAACTCTGGAACACTGAACATGAAGCAGACTTTCTTAAAGAAGTGACGAACTGAACATGCAGAATAAGATTTTCAAATACAATCAATGTATATATTTGGTTTGCTTAATCTATATCTGTTTTATAGAAACGACTTTGATTCTATTTTAATCAGAGAAGAATTAAAGGAGACAGTAGAGCAGTAGTGAAATCACTGTCAAAAGTGAAAAGAAGAGTCATGAAAATATACAGAAAAGAAGTAAATTTATAAGAAGACCCATAAATAGGGATATGGTGGTCCTGTGGTGTAAAATATAATGTATGTTTTAAAAATGATCTACATATGATACATTAATTATTTAGAGGTCATTTTTTCTGTTCTCTATATGGATTTATTCATATTTGTTGATGTTGATGAATTTCATCAGTAAGAGGGAAAAAGTAATGGGAAAAAAGCTTAAAGAAGACAGAAAAAAAAGAAATTATCATATGTATATATGTATTTATCATATTCACTCACCATAATAATGATTGTTGTTATATGGGCATCCTATTTTCATATGCATATATAGTGGTTATTATATAGGCATCCCACCTTAATATTTGCATATACATACATACTTATATATTTACACATATAAATGTTTACATTAAAACTTTGCCATCTTGTACACTTTAGCAACTGTTATTAATTTCTTTCTCCTCAAACCCAAAATGATTCTTCCATTTGCCTCTTTCTTGTCTCTCCTCCTTTTCATCTCATATAGCTCAGACCTCTTTCCTCACTATCAGTTCCAGATAATGAAATTGAGACGAGATTAAATGACATACTCAAAGTCATATAGTTAAAGATGGAGCTTGAATATACACAAAGTTGTTTTGAAATAATTCATTGAAAAAGGGAAAATTGATTGTTAGAGATGTGACCTAGAACAGGCAAAACTGATGGTTAAAAGTGAAGTTCAGAGAATAAACAAAACATAAAAGGAATGAATTATGGTAAACTGAAACAGATCATAGCGGGAAACATAATCCATGATTTGGGAGAGCTGGAAATCAGTAAGTACTTACAATAATTGTTTCTGTTTTGTTTTGTTTTGTTATAGATTTCTATTTGGAAGGTGCTCCAAGTACATTGTACTGTCTCATTAATTATTCCAGCCCCACTGTGGCCAAGCTCCTCAGTCTCTGATTATCTAAGTTGCTTAGAAAGATCAAGTAGCTTCTGACTTAATGCTTTCCATATAAAAACCTTTAATAGTCTCCATTTCTACATCAATTCAAGATTTACACATAATTTGTTGCATAATAGTCTGTAGGTAATAGTTATTATTATTTCCATATACAGATAAGAAAATTGAAGTTCAGGAAGTTTGGAAGAGCTCCATTAGTGAGCTCCTTAACAGGAGGGAGTATTTCTGTTGTTTTTCTTTTTGTAATTGTTGGCATCATTTTGTTCATCTTCTTTTTGTTTGTTTGTTTCTAGTGTTTAACACAGAGCTCAGTACATAGAAAGTATTTTAAAAATTTTAGTTGACTAACTGATTAGCCAGAAGTCACACAACTAGTATGTATCAGATTTAAGTAAGTATAACTCAAGTATCTTGATCCTAAGGCCAATGCTCTTTCCATCACACAACACTATCCATTTCTTCTTCCCTAACCTTGCCCAACTTTTGGCTGACTATACATCTTGGCACCAGCTTCTACAAGATTATGCTAAGCTTGGTTTTAGTTGTATTATTTGCAATTTTTTACTTCAAAAAGAAACAAAATACTCAGATTTTTAGTGAGCTATTCCAACTCCCTGGAAATAGAAACAGGGAAGATCTGACTTTTCCAAGATTCTTCCAAAGGCTTTTATTTTTGTAGCTATTTCTGACTTCTTATAGCTGTCTATAAAATTAGGCCTATTGTTTCATTTTATGAAGACCTCTAGCTATTTCCCAAATACTACTTTATAATCTGTTTTTTCTCATAATATAACTTTCAATAATTAAAAATAGGTACCACTAACCCTAAACCAGATGATGGTTTTATTTTTATGTTACATACACACACAACCACAAACTAGGAGAATATAATCCACATGTCAGACAAAGCAATTCAAGCAGCAAAGAGTGTGTGTGTGTGTGTGTGTGTGTGTGTGTGTGCGTGTGTGCATTTAGAATGAGAGGGAGGAATGCCCTCTAGTTACGTTCAGCATAAATGAGCCCTCTCACAAGAATTATTCACACCCAAATAACTGAGGGATTTTCTTGGAATCCATATCATTTCTCTAAATTTGGAACAAAGAGTCACAGGGTCACAGATTTAGGGTAGAAAGGTCTTTAGAGGCTATCTGGTATACTTCTTCATTTTAAAGAGAAGAAAACTGAATAACAGAAAGGACCTTTTTTTGGAGAGGCTTTTTATCTTCCATGTCTGCCTTATGATGCATACTGTTCTTAATGATAAATATTCTCTGTCCTCATCTCTATTCATTGGAATCTACAGTTATGAGCAGCCTCAGATTCAGTGGCTCCTATATGTAATCTCACTTGGAAACACAGAGCATGAAAGAAAAGCTATTCATTGATAAGAGTAAGGACCTCAAAACTTCTTTACTACCTCTAACATGAGAGACCCTAGGGACCCAAAGATATATAGTAGTAACCCATTTAAGCAATCTAGCATTGAAGAAATCTTTTCAAATTCCACATTCCATTCTCTAGAAAGTCTTCAGGAATTTTAACTGTCTTTTACAAATTATAAATATATAACCTATATGTGTTTACTGAGTCATGTATGAGCCCAGCTATTGTTGCTATTATGAAATTAAGAATACTTGGCAGGGATTGTTCATATGTCTTTTTTTTTTTGTATTCCCAGTTTTTGCATAGTGGCTGGCATATAATAGGTGCTTAACAAATGCTTACTAAATGACTGAATGGCACATGCTTATAATCTTTGCTTCCATGTACTCTGGCCTAGCAAATCCTTTGAGTTTGGGAGTTCTGAGCTACAGAAAGATAAGCCAATTGGATATCTACACCAAATTTGGCATTAACACAAAGAGCCCCAAGAATAGAAGTCCTTTAGGTTGTCAAAGGAAACCCATAAGTTCCTATGCTGATCAGAGTTTTGTTAATCTCATGAGTAGCCCCTTATCTCTTATACTGGGCAAGATGGAGAAGCCCAGTCTTTATATATGTTTTTAATTTTTTAAAATAATTATTTTTAAAATTTTAATTTTTTAAAAAAGTAACTAAAATTTTAATTTAAAATTTAATTTGTTTTTTAAAAAACATTAGAGTCTAAGAATCAGACTTCAAATCCTGTTTTAATGTCTATTGTGTAATATTGCCCATATCATTTTCTACCTGGAGCTCAGTTTCCAAATCTATAAAATGAGAGGGATAGACGAGATGGCCACTAAAGTCCTTTCATCTCTGAATCTATGAATCATTTATTCATCTTCTAACATGTTTATCAATAAGAGCCATCAAATCATTTTTCCTTCCTTAAGTGATCTTCCCAACAACTTTGATCAGTAAATACTATTAGTATTATTATCCATTTTACAAATAATGAAAATGAGGCTGAAAAGGTAGAATAATTTGCTGAGGGTCACAGAACTTGTAGATATCTGTGGCAGGATTCATGTCTTTGTGAATAAAAGTCCAATATTCTATCGACTGGGCCATCTAACCATTTCCTATCAGATAACTTACTTTATACTATCATGTATATTAATCATTATAAAGACTATTAAATTCAACGTGATTTAAGGAGAGACAGGATGAGAGCAAACTTCAGAGAGTGGATGGATCTGATGTGAGCTTAAAAGAAAGATGATGTTTCCAAGAGGTAGAATTGAGGAGGAAGAAAATTCTCTTGTTTGATGTAGCTTATGGTGATATTTAGAGGTAAAAGAGAAAACATTAAGTTCAAGGAATAGCTAGATGTAGAATCATAAATGGGACAATAAAGCAATATAGCTGGTAAAGCTTGGTATCAAATTGTTGAGGATCTTTATATACCAAATATTTCATCACAGTGGTGAATGGGGAGGCAGAGAAGGTTACTGAATCTTCTGTCACCTATGATCCTAGGTTCATCCTTGTGTCAAAGGAAGATTATTTTCACATCTATATATAATGGTGAGTTGCAGAGGAAAGACTTGGAAGTTTGACATCACCTATTTTGTATTGTTACAACAACACCCATGGGCCCAAAATATCTTTGCATGAATGTGAAGGAATATCCATTAAGAAACCATATGTCCAAAAATCATCAGCTGTGCAATATTTTTTAATATAATATCTGTCCCATGACTTCTTTCCCAGAGTGTTTCCTCCTTGAACTCTCTACCCCACTCCATTTCAGCTGAGGACAGTCAACTGATGCCCCAATTAGCTCCCAACTTCAAGTTAGCTTGCCCTAACTTCAGCAAGTGCTGGTGAAGAGTTACTTACAGTCTCACCACGAGCTCCTGTCTTTCCAGCAGGTGATATAGTAGCTATATTTTACATGAAGATTTATCTAGAGTGGGAAGAAGTCTTTCTTTTCCATAAGTGGAAAGTAGTCAATCCTCCTTCCAGAGCAAATAATAATGATAATTTTTAAAATAATAAAACATCTATATAGTACTTATTATGTGCCACACATTGTACTAATAGATTAAAATTTGTTATTTGATCCCTACAATCTTGGAAGATAGGTGTAGAGGGCTGAAACTCCAAAAAAGTATGCTTGAATCAGACAATTAAGCACTTATGGTTAATTAATTATTTGATGTGAGACAATGACTCTATTAGCATATATTTTGGATAATGGTTCTTCTCACCATTGGTACTTGCTGAATGTTTGGTGTTAAGATAATCATAGGCAAGGACTGGGGGAGGAGAAGAGAAGCAGAGTCACTTGGCTGCAGGATGAGGAGAAGAGAGGTTGTTGACTCCTGACTCCAGGATCCAGTATTCTGCTTGCCTGTCTCTTCACTTCTCCCCCTAAAGACCAAGGACTTTAATTTATCCTGACTCTGGCTGACCCTGAAGCCCTCCAGTGAGCTAGCCCACACTTTACAGATAGGGGCTATTATTATGTTTACTTTACAGATAAGGAAACTAAGGCAAACAGGTTAAGTAACTTGCCCATAATTACACAACTAATACATCATATTCATTTGAATTTTTCTTCCTGATTCTGAGCCCAGCACTCCATCTACTGGACCACCTATCTATTCTAATTAGTGGATGATCATTAATTAAATTTCATCTTTTTCAGAAAGCTAGTTTTCCCTCTTTAAGCTAGTGCCTCCTCTCTATAAATTATCTTCAGTTCTTCCTGTATAAAGTTTGTTTGGATATAATTATTTGTTTGTTGCCTCCCCATTAGATCTGTTGCTCCTTGAGAGGAAGGATATCTTTCTTCTTTCTTTGTAGTCTCAGTGCTCCCACAGCAGCTAGCACATTATAAATGCTTTATAAATACTTATTAACTGACTGATTGATTAGGGATTCTTAAAAACATATAGCTAGGTCTCTTCTAACTTTGAGATTCTCTGAATCAAATATTAAAATCCTTTTTTATAAGCACTAGGGGAGAAAAGAGAGAGTTAAAAGAAAAAAAAACATAACCACCACAAAATTAAGAGCATAAATTTATGTAGTGAGAAGGGATCTTGAGGATTAAGATCAAGTCATCTTATTCAGAAGAAAAATCTGGAGCCCAGAGATGGGAATACATTTCCTCTAGATAACACAGCTACTAGCAGCAAGCTGAAAGTAAATTTCAGGTTTCCTAATTCAAAGTACAGTGAACCATCCAAGAGCCACCTATTTGCTCAAAGACTATGTGAATAATCCATATCATTAAAATATGGGCTCTAATGTGGAGAGGTAGCACCTAACATTTTGATTAGAATATTATAAAGTTTATTCCACTTCTTGGAAATTCAAGCTACTCAAAATAAACTAACTTTGGAGCTCTATCTAAGATGAAGTGCCTGAGTCTTGTCCCTAAAGACCCAATATTTGGGATGAAACATGCTGCCTCTCCCACAAAGTTTCCTAGGTAAATATGATTCTCTGACTATAGCTGATGGTCCTCCATTTGCCATGTGTAACACTTCTCCCTTCCCTCACCAGGAATCCCACCTTTCTCCAATCATCTTTGTCTTTGTTCTTCACCAAATTCCTTGATTATTATCTTTTTCAGATTTTTCAGGTGACCAAGGATTACCACTATTCAGCTATGTATCTTAATCTAGAATGGGACTCAATGCCAGCCAGGACAAACTCCACACTTTACTAACCTACCACCAACTGCATTTTCCCCAGGCATCAGGATCCCTGGTAAAAATTCTGACCCAGCACAAGAGAAAATTCAATTCCATGATCCAGCACATTCCCAGACAATGCACAATCCGTATCCCCAGCCAGCTGTGCATACAGAGGATCCATCATGCACTTTACCTAATTTGGCTTTGTCATTGCCATGAGACTTATCAACATTTTATCACAAGATGACGCTATTTTAAGCATTCTTTATTTTGTTTAAAATTCCATTCTTAGAAGCAGTCAGAACACTTTATGCCTCAATTAAGAAAAGTTTATGTCTTTAGACAATATAACAATGCCAAGAAAAATGTCTATTTCTAAAGCTAAGCTGAGCTTATGGCTCTAAGCAGATTTGGCTACTTAGTAGGCTGCCCATGCAAACTTAATTTGAATTTTTTTGTCTCTGGAAAATTCTGTCTGAAATTTTTTTCCACTTAATGTACCAATGTTCTGAATGTGTGCTTTAATTGAACTGTATCCTATGAAATTCAGAGGAAAAGTTGAAAGAGAGATGGATTTGGCAAGAGGTGAATTAGATATGAATCCTCAATTAACTACTTTTACCTTGTTACATTAGGCAGCTTATGTGACTTCTCTGAGCCAGTTTCCTAATTTGTGAAATGAAGGAATTGAAGAAAATTAACTCTAAGGTCCTTTCCACCTCTAGATCTATCATCCCATGATTACCCTTTCCTTCCAAATACAAACATGTCAAAATGTAAAAATGTTATCAGTTCCCTAACAAATTTAAGCATATTCTCCACATTTTCTCACACCTTATATTACAAAACAAATAACAATAATAATAAAACATAGGGAAAAAGTTAGAACTGAGATATATTTTCATGACTCCTAATAACTAATGGCATTATTTAGAAACTCCCTCATTTTCAAAGGCTTTATCTGTATAATAAATAAATACCAAAAAATAAAATTATTTAAACTATTTTAAAGATTGCTGTGAGGCTCAAATCAGATAGTATCTTTTTAAAAGAAAAATAATAATAATAGTGATTTATAATGATGATGACAATATTATATTATATTATGGAATTATAGAATATTATAGAATATTTACAAGTATGAAGAATGGACAGTCTCTATGATTAGATGACATCTATGCAATGTCAAAAATTGAGAGTACCATGCTTACAATAGTGATTCCCCCTATAGAAAAATATAGACATGATAAGGCATGAATGGATTGCAATCAATGTCACTGAAGGGAATATACAAATATATTAATCCCCAGATCCATCACATATTGAAGAAAAAGAAGAGTGGGCAATAACAGTAGCCTATAATCCAGCTGGTAGATTTAATTCAATTCAATTTAATTCAACAAACATTTATTAAGAATCTACAATGTACATGACACTATCAGGCTCTACAAAAATTGAACTTACATGTTCCTTGGCCTGCAGTCACTGACATTTACATGAAAGGAATAACATGGATGCAGATGAGAAAATGTAAAATATATGAAAAGTAAAGATGAGTAACTTTAGATTTACTTAATATATGTGTTATATTTGCAAAGCAAATACAAAAGCTCATTATATTGGAATGAAGGAAGTGAAATTAAATTCAGTAGGAATACATGTAAAATCTTACATTCAAACATCTGTTTCATAGCTACATAAAAAGTGGATGATGGTTAGGCAACAATTTGTCTGCAAAATAAAACTGTGGATTTTAGTGAACTATGAGGTCAATATAAGCCAATAATATAATATGGAAATCACAAAAGCTATGATCTTAGATTGAATCAAAAGAGATACTTTTGTTTATTTACTTGTTGATTGATTCATTTGTTTATTCACTTCTATTTATTTATCCATCTATATATTTATCCACCCATCTACCTTTCTATCTCATATACATCCATCAATTCAGCCTTCTATTTATCTATTATCTACCTAGCTAACTTTATCTAGCTAGCTAGCTCTTTATCCATTTCTTTTGATGCTTCAGATCTGTGATTTAATTGATATGTGGAATCCATGATGTGGAAATTCTTATGTACCATAGTGGATCAGTTTATTATGTGACCAAACTATGCTTACACAAATAATATGTATAAGATGTGGAACTTCAACCTAAGTTCTTCTTACTCTGAAGAGAGTTATATATGAATGAAATATGCTATCTAGCTTCCAAAAATAAGGAGATGTTCTTCTCAAATTAGACCATACTTGGACATATTCAGTTCTGGACACCACAATTTAAGATGGAAATGGTAAATTAGAGATTATTCACAGAATTAGAAATAGATAAACCTAAAAGGTAGTAAGATGCTTAACCTGCTTAACACTTCCTAGCTGTGTGACCCTGGGCAAATCATTTAACCCTAATTGTTTTAGCAAAAAAAAAAGTTTAACCTGGAAAAGAGAAGATTTAGTGGGGTCCTGAGTTCTGCCTTCAAGTATTTATGGGGTTGTGATGGGGAAAGGTAAGTGGATTTATGCTTTTACTCCCAAAGGACAAAACCAGGATCAATTTGAAAAATTGTATATTCCTAGGAAAAAAAGGTCCTGAATAATTTGAGCTATTAAAAAGTAGATTGAGTTGTCTCAAGAAGAGATGAGTTCCTAATCTATGGAAGTGTTCAAGTAAATGAACACTTGTAATGCATGTTATTGTATGGAGTCATTTTGTATGTAAATTGGACTAGATGTCCACTTAGGCATCTTACAAATATAAGTTCTGTTATTCTCAAATTTTGTAAATTTGGAAAAAATTCACTAACAAATTAGGGGTAGGTTATATAAATCTAGAATCATTAGTGATAGATCTGTCTAAAATGAAAACACACACATCAATAAGGATCCAGATTTATGCTGGTTGTCTAAGAAGCAGTAAGGAAATACTTATCATCAGACAGCACAATAGAGAATAATAAAAAATATTTCAGTCTTTTCAAATCTTGAAAATCATTTATCAGATATGAAGGATTTCTACTTTGTGTTTGTATAAGAAGTACCCACACTTTGATGAAAACATATAAATGAAGGAAGAGGAGGAAGAAAAGGAAGGAAGGAAGGAGGGAGGGAGGGAAGGAAGGGAGGAAAGAAGAAAGGAAGGGAAGAGAAGAAGGGAAGGGATGGAGAGAGAGAGGATGAGAAGAAAAGGAATGTAGAAAGGAGAGAAGAAGAGGGGGAAGAAGGGAAGAAGGAAAAAAGAAAAAGAAAAAGAAAGAAGAATGGATAAGTTTTTGTCTTCTCTTGTCTAGAACCACACTTCCATTCCCAGTCATCAGTCCATTTTGCCTTCTCTTTCCCACCCTTTCGAGTTCCTTTGCATTTTATTCCCCTATTAGAATGTAAGCACTGAAAGGGGAAGGAAATATTTTACTGGCTTACATTTATGTCTACAGAGTTTAGTATCATTTATAGTAGAGAGTGAATACTTAATTAATGTCTAGCCATATTTATATCTTTCTGCCTATTTACCTACCTATTATCTTTCAGGGATTCTTAACCTTTTGTGCCATGAACTCCTTGGGCAGTCAGCCTGATGAAGTCTAAGGACCCCTTCCCAGAATAATGCTTATAAATGCATAAGACAATAGGATTACAAAGGCTATCAATTATATTGAAATTGTTATCAAATATTGGGGGGAAAACAGATTCACAGACCCTAAGTTTAAAATCCCTTAACTGACTTTTAAATCCACACAACTACGTAAACATTGGACTGTAGTACACACAATATCCCACAATACACCCAGTGATATACTTGTTCCTAATTAAGTTCTATGAGCAGCAGCAGAATAAAGATTTCCACAATTCCCTTGGTATCAAGGGAAAAATGAATGAGCAAATGAACTTTTATTAAAATTTACTATATGCTAGAATTAGAAATAGGAAAAAGACATTCTGTGCTTTCAAAAAGCTCACATTCTAAACGAGACAATAGCATAGAGACATTAATTATCGATGTCAGTTAAACTCACAAAGTATGCAACAGAGTTTGCCATGTCTATACAGAAATTTGAAAGGCATTCTGACATCGCTTATATCAATATGCCAATCCAATATAATTCTCAAAGCATTTATTAAGCATCCACTTTGTGTAAGAAGATACCATTAGAGGTATGGGAAATACAAAGAAAATAAGAAAATTAATTGTTGGCTTTAAGGAGCTTTTATTTAACTAGCCAGTACAGATATATGCACATGATTTTGGCCTGATTGTATGTGTTTGTCCCAATCTTCCACTAGGTGGTAGGAAAGCAAGTGTTCAAATGAAGCCATCATTACCAGACTTGAGAGATATAAGGTATAACTGGCCTTTGGGATAATGGCAACTCATTTTGGAGGGAGGGCAAGTAGATGCAGAATGAGAGAATTAATAATTATTTATAGAGAAATTTTAGATTTATAAAGTATATTGCCTACAACAACTCTAAGAAGTTATACACATCCCTACTACTCTTAGTTTAAAAAATAAAGTGAGACTCTGAGAGGTTAAATCATTTACACAGTCACAAAGCTAATAAATGCCTAAGACAGGAATCCAACATAGATCGCATGACTTTCTATAAAAGCCAAAATTGTTCAGAATAACTGAATAGTTTATGAAGAGAAATTAAGGGATAAGAGAGCTACAGGAATGTTTCAGCAATGGACTGGCAAGTGCTATGTAATTACAATCACTAAATATGACCCTGGAGAAAAAAATTAAGAAATAAACCTCCATCCTTTGTTAGAGAGATGACAGACTATGTATGAGACATATAGCATATACAGTTCAACTAAATCTGATGAGGTCACAGTGTTATTTGACTTTCCTTTGTTACAAGGCAAATGTTCATTGGGAGCAAGGGTTTGAGAGTAGTAATATATCCAAAATTTTCTATGATATTGTTGGGTTTTTTTAAGACATAAAGAAAATAAAAAGAAACTGATACATTAAGATCATAACATTAGGATTAAGATTAAAAGAGCTGATACATTAAGATCATACCTATTCTTGCTCCCTAAAGGGATCAGTCAACTAGCAATTGGGATCTAAGAACCATAAAATTATTATATTGCATGACATCATATTTTGAGATAAAATATTATAATAGATAAAATCCTAGATTTAGAATTAGTCTGACTTGGGTTCAAGTTTCCCTAAGAGGGGAAAGAAGATAAATGTCAGAGTTCTACAGCAGAGGCTGCTTACCAGTAAAGGAAACAGAATTGGGTAATAATGAAAGAGGAACTCAAATGGGGTTTAGCCACTAAGGAAGAGAGGGAAAGGAGAGGAACCATGCCATCTAGTAACTTCCCATGTTAATTACTCTTGCCAAATAGTTGATAAACTTCATTGTTTCAGTTGTTCCTATCTGCTGAAGGAATTCAACTGCTATCAGCACTTTCCAAATTTTAGTGCCCTTAATCCAAGCCCCAGCTGTTCTGCCCTAGTTACAATTCTCCTAGTGCCACTATTCACTGCTTGTTTAACTTTATGTAAATCAATGCTTCTCTGTGAGTTATTATATTTCTTCATCAGCAAAGAAAAGTGATTCTAGTAGATCATTTTTAAAGTTTAAAAAAAAAACTTTAAATAAATAAGTTTAAAAATACATTAAATAATTACATTATCCCAAGCAAAATTTGAGTGGGGGCTATTTAAATAAGGTATGATAAAAAATATATTTTATACCTATAATATTCCAGGCCTTGTTCAGAGAAATAATGATAGAAATGCAACAGCAAAACAGTCTCTATTTTCAGGGAATTTCACATTCTAATTAAACCAGATTTCTGTCCTCATAAAGCCTTTTCCTCTAATTAGTTAATCAATCCATCAATGAATATTTATAAAGTGTCTATTGTGTTCCAGGCTCTATGCTAAGGGCTGGAGATACAAAAATAGGTGAAAAGATAATTCTTGCTCTAGAACAGTTCATAATTATTTTCTTTATATCCCATCATTTGTGTGGAGACTGCCACATAGTAAGTTCTTAATAAATGCTTCTTGAGTTAACATCTGCAATAGAGCCTTGCACAAGATCCCATGACACAAGGATTTCAAGGAATTTCAAAAGGAAGGTTTCCAGGAGGTCACTAAGAAAGATCTCTTCTAACTCTTGCTTTCTATGAAAATATCAAGAAATATTGGAATCTCTGAAGGACAAAATCTGTGACTTCTGCAGTGGAAATGTAAATTTTGATATCTCCAAAGTATACAAAATGCTCTTGTGGTTGCCTTTTTATTTAACTTACCTTCCAAATGACTTCCAAGGAACACTTAGAACAAACTTTTATTCTAAATTTATCAAATTCATTTAAAAATTACCAGAAATGACATAAGGAGATGAATGTAATAGACACTAATGTTCCTTGGAGGAGTCATGGGGCAAGAGAAAGAAAGAAACAGATTAAGATGCTGCTGACATTTGTTATTTGAATAGCAGCAGGATTGGGAAGTGCATAGGAGTAGAATCTCAAAGCTGTGTGTGGGAGGTACTTGCACAAAATATTTTGTCAACAGGATTTCTGCATGCACCTCTCACAGGATGCTTGGGGAAATTTACCATGGAAGAGCATTTCTCAACCCTTTCCCCACCCCCTTTGTAAATAGTAGAAATGTTGGAATGAAAATATCCTAGTCATTGAGCATCCAGGCAATGACAAATCTAAGCTGCCCCCACTCCCTTCTCAGAGGAGACTACCAGGGACAGAACAGGCATCGTCATCCCACCAAGCAGCCATTGTGGAAACACACTTCTCCCTGATCTCCGTCCTCCAGTGATCTCCCTTGTGGATTTCCTGCTGTATCACTCCAGCCCAGTACCATTTACATTGAATGTGAGAGCAAGAAGAGACTTTAGCTGAGAGAGTACCAAACCTGGAAGGGAGCATACAATAAGGAATATTAAAGCTGGAAAGTCTATTTGAACATTGAAGGTGAAACGGCAAAGCAGGAGTGAAATTTCAAACACAGAGCATTGAATAACAGAGTTGGAAAAGGACACATACCATAAAATATTAGCCCTGGAGGGGAGCTTACAATGTAGACATAAAACGCTAAATTTTAATGTGGATAAGGAGAAAAGATTGTCAAGGCTAGAAGAAGGCTTAGAATACAGAGTATAGAATATCAGAGCTTGGAGAGAACTTAGAATACACAATCTAGAATCCTAAAGTTGGAAAGGAATAAAGCACAAAACATTAGAGCTAAAATACAAAATATCAGAATTGTAAGAAAACTTATGACACAGAACTGAGAATGCCAAAGAAGGGGATCATAGAATTAAGGAATGTTGGTGATCAAGAGAACTCAAAGAACATGGATTATCAGAACTGGAAGGAAACTTAGAACACAAAGAAAAGCATGCCAGAGAATCCTGCAACAAAGAATTCCGGAGATGGAAGAGACCTTTGAAGAGAGAACATAGTAAAATGTCAAGTTGGGAAAAAACATTGAACATTGAACAGCAGATCTGGAAAGCACTTTAAAGATCATGTAGACTTACTCTTTCATGCATAAATGTTCAAAAACAAGCAGTAAAGTCTAGATTGAAAGCCAGATTTTCAAAGTACAAGATCAGTACTCTTTCAATTATGTACCATTCAAGGCATGTTCTTGTACTTTTTAAGCACTTTCTATGCATATTTTATAACTTAAAGTATTTTGACCATGGGAAAGTCAGACAATAAAGAAGTCCCTTTTCTGTGCTAACTATTATGCTAAGTACTAGGCCTATGTTGTAATTCAGAGGAATTCAGGGGAATAGGAATATGGATCTATATCCTGACATCATCACTAACCTAATTGTACAACTAGATAATGTTTCTAACCTTTATTTCTTCCTTTGTTAGAAGAGAGGATTAAACCTGATGAAATCAACAATTCATTTCACCTGCAAAATTCTATGGAATCCATAAATGTATATATTCTGAGATAAATATGATTTATACTTAAAATAAGTATGCTGTGTTTTTTCTCCTTCCAAATTTGAATTCACTATACTACTACTATTACCACCCAAAAAAATCCCTCTTCCAAATGTCTCTATTATTCTTGGAAGCACCATGACCTTTGTAGGAAATCATGTTCACAAAACTAAGTCATTCTTCCTTTGCCTTTACCTCCCCTATAGTAAATAAATTGCAGTCTTCCCAGTTCTACATCCACAACATTCTTGACTTTCATATCCTTCTGTCCACTTATACAACTTCTCACAAGTTTTCCCAACATTTTTCTAACCTTTATTTTTTAGAATTCTAATCTTCTTTCAAGACATAACTCCAGTGCCATCTCCTTCTTGAAGATTTCCCTAACTCTCTATCCTTAATTATTTGTGCTAACTCTTGACTCTGCTTTCAATGACATTTTAAATATACATTGCATTTCTTGAGCTAGCTGTATGTCATTTCTTCAAAATTCAGTGGTTCTTAATCTTCTCTGTAGCCCTTTGGCGATCTGATGAAATGTATGGACCCTTTCCAAGAATAATATTATTAAATGCATAAAATAAAATACATCAGATTACAAAAGAAAAGAGTCATATTAGAATCAATATTATATAATTTTGAGTGCATGTATGTCTTTGTTTCTTAACTTTGCACTTTTGAAACAGTGAGGTGCTCTCATTCTTAGAGGGATAGATTTAAATTTTGTTTTTTGTAAAATCTAAACATAATTTTTAATTTGTGATATGAAAAGTTTTATATAAGTAGAGGTAATATATATGTACACATATTTGTATATGTGTGGATAGTATATATACAATATGTATACATATAGATACACATATATATGTGCACAAACACATATACACCCACACACACACACACACACACATACACACACACACATACATATACTTGTGTATGTGAGGTAAAACAACAAAACAATGACAAATTCAGAGATCTGGGATTAAGAAGCTCTGCATATGTTAAACTTCAATTGTTTAGTTAGTCTATGCTAATTATCTGAGACTGAGAAATGTGACAGGGACTTCCAAGGGTGGAGCCAAGATGGCACAATAAAGCCAGGAAGCTGCTCGAGCTCTCTCAGTTTCCCTTGAAAACGACACAAAACCAAGTCTTTGAACAGAGTTTGACAGAATGAAACAACTCTCCCACTTTAGATGCACTGGAAAAACTTCAATAAAGATCAGTCTCATTGGGATGAAAAGGGTGTTCAGCCCAGCTCAGACAGACTCTGGGAAAGTAGGTGAGAGAGGCTTAATCACAGCAAATCAGAAACTAACACTCTCAGTTCTGGCCCAGTAGAGAAGCAAATCAGTGGGGCAGCTTCCAGTCCCAGCTCAGAAGGCAAAGTCTGGGAAACCATGCTGTTTCCTGAAAAGCTCAATCAAAGCTACTCCCTGCAAATACTAGGGACTCCTGTTCTTGAAGCCAAGGCTCAGAGCTGCACAGAATGCTTGGGACAGAGCCATCTTTGTCCCAGGACTAGGCTCCAATATAAATGTAAAAAAGAGGTAATACCAAAAGAAAAGGAAACAAAATGAGCAAGAAACAGGGGGAAAAAACCTTGACCACAGAAAGGTACTATTGTGACAGGAAAAACCAAAACACCAAGTCAGAGAAAGATAAAAAGTCCATAGAAGAAATCACAAAGAATGATATGAATTGGTCTCAAGCTCAAAGCAGCTTCTTGGAAGTGTTCATCAAAGATTTTAAAAGGCAAATATGAGTGGTAGAAGAAAAAAAATGAGCAAGTAAATAAAAGGTATGCATGAGAGAGTCAACAGCTTGGAAAAGGAAGGAAAAAACTGACTGAAGAAAATAACTCTTTAAAAAGTAGAATTAACCAAATGGAAAAAGAGATACAAAAGCTAATTCAAGAAAATCACATATTTAAAGCCAGACTGAGTCAAAATTAATGACTCTGTGAGACAGCAAGAATTTTAAAAAATTAAATATCAAAGTAGAAATTCTGAAACCCCACAAAATTGAAACTAAGAAAATTATGGAAATAATAAATAGAATTAAAAGTAGGTTTTATGGGAAAAAAACAAAATAGATAAACATTGGCTTAATTTGATTAAGAAAAAGAAAACAAAACAACAAATTACCAACATCAAAAATAAAAAGGGATAAATTAACATCAATGAAAAAGATATTAAAGCAACTGAAATGGATGAATATTTACAAAAATGTTCATTGCCCAGAGCAGCAAAAGAAGAAGAAATTACTTACATAGTCACATTTTATGAAAATGAAATTGAGCAATCCATTAATGAACTCTCTAACAAAATCTCCAGAGCTAGATGGATTCACAAGTGAATTCCATCAAACTTTTAAACAATTAATTCCAATACTATGTTAATTATTTGAAAAAAATAGGCAAAGAAGCAGTATTGCCAAATTCCTTCTATGACATAAATATGATACCAATATATAAACCAGGAAGAGCCAAAACAGAGAAAGAAAATTACAGACTAATCTTCCTAACGAATAGTGACATAAAATTCTTAAATAAAATATTAGCAAAGAAATTACAGCAACTTATCAGCAGGAGATCAAGAGGGATTTTTAACAGCAATGTAGGGGCTAGTTCAATATCATAAAAACTATACTATAAATTGACCATATCAATAATAAAACCGATAGGATCATATGATAATCTCAATAGATGCAGAAAAAGCTTTTGACAAAATGCAGCACCCATTCCTATTAAAAACATTAGAGAGCATAGGGATAAAAGGGAGCTTTCCTTTAAGTAATAAGCAGTGTCAATCTAAAACCAATAGCAAGCATTATTTGTAGTAGAGAAAAGTTGGATGCATTCCCTTATTGGGATCAAGGGTAAAACAAGCATGTGCATTATCACCACTATTGTTCAACATTGTACTAAAAATGTTGTTTTTAGCAATAAAAAAAGAAAAACAAATTAAAGGAATTATAATAAGCAATGAGGGGGGAACAAACTATCACTCTTGGCAGATAATATGATGATATCCTTAGAAAATGCTAGAAAATCTTCCAAAAACCTACTCAAAACAGTTCACAGCTTTAGCAAAGTTTCAGGATATAAAATAAACCCACACAAATCATCTTCATTTCTATATATTACTGGCAAAGGCCATAAACAAAAGATAAAAAGAGAAACTATGTTTAAAATAACTATAGAAAAAATAAAATATTTAGAGGTCTACCTGTCAAGACAAACCCAAGAATTATATTAACACAATTACACTTCTCATACAAAAAAAAAAGTGGTCTAGACAATTGGAAAAATATCAATTGCTCATGGGTAGTCCAAACTAATATAATAAAAATGAAAATTTTGCCTAAATTGGTCTACTTGTTCAGTGTCATATCAAACTGCCAAAATATCATTATTACATAGAACTAGAAAAAATAATAATACAATTTCATCTGGAAGAACAAAAGATCAAGAATATCAAGGAAATTAATGGGAAAATATAAAGGATGGTGGCTTAACAGTACCAAACCCAAAACTATATTATAAAGTAGCAGTCATCAAAACCATTTGATACTGGCTAAGAAACAGTGATGGATCAATGGAATAGATTAGAAACATATGACACAATAATCAAGGCCTATACTAATCTAGTACTTGTAAACCCCCAAACTCTAGCTTCTAAAATAAAAATTCACTATTTGACAAAAATTGCTGAAGAAAATGAAAAATAACATGCCAGAAACTTGGCATCAACCTACATCTCACACTCCATACCAAAATAAGATCAAAATAGTTATTTGATTTGGGCATAAAGGATGATACTATAAATAAATTAGGAGATCAAGGGATAATTTACCTATCAGATCTTTGGAGAAGGGAGGAATTTGTGACCAAAGGAAAATGAGAACATTATGAAAGGCAAAATGGACAACTTTGATTACATTAAATTAAAACAAACACCAACAGACACCAGATTAAAAGGGAAGTACAAACCCAGGGAAATATCTATAGGCAATGTTCCTGATAAAAGTCTCATTTCTAAAATATATAAAGAACTATGTCAAATTTATAAGAAGATAATTCATTCAATTGATCAATGGTCAAAGGATATGAATAGATTTCAGATGGCAAAATTAAAGCTATCTGTAGTCATATGAAAAAATGCACTGTCACTATTAGAGAAATGCAAATTAAAACAACTCTGAGGTATCACCTCACACCTCTTAGATTGCCTAAAATGACAGGAAAAGAAAATAAGTGAAGGAGGGGATGTGGGAAAACTGAGACACTAATGCATTGTTGGTGGAACTGTGAAATGATCCAAACATTCTGGACATCAATTGGAACTATGCCCAAAGGACTATAAAACTGTGCATAGCCTTTGACCCAGCAGTGTCATTACTGGATCCTTAACTCAAGGAAACTATAAAGGAGAGGAAAAGGCTCACATGTGCAAAAATGTTTGTAGCAGCTCTTTTTGTTATAGTATAAAGAATTGGAAAAGGCGTGGACACCCATCAATTGGAGAAAGACTGAACAAGTTGTGATATATGAAGGTAATTTTTCTATAAAAGTGATGAACAAGCTGATTTAAGAAAGTCCTGGAAAGTTTTACATGACCAAATAAGCAGAAGCAGGAATACATTGTACACAATCACAGCAAGAATGTGCATTGACCAACTATGAAAGACTTGCTTCTTCTCAGTGCTTCTGTAATCCAAAGCAATCCCAATACTTTGAAGAGAAAATGCCATCTGCATCCAGAAAAAGAACTAAAGAGACTGAATATAAATCAACACATGCTTATTTTCACTTTTTTTTCTCTTTCACTTTTTTTGTTTTTTCTCTCTCCCGTGGTTTTCCCCTTTTGCTCTGATTTTTCTCTCTCAACATGATTCATAAAGCAATATGTATTTAAAAAATAAAGAATTTAAAAAAAATAAAAAGAGAAAAGTGACAGGACTGGAATTCAAACCCAGGGCTTCTGCTTCCACATCTAAATCTGCTTTCCTCTCCTCTTGTGTCAGTCTCCTCTAAACCAATATGAAGACTGAATTTATAGATCTGTGTGTTTCATTTCTATATCCCCTTCAGTCCCTGAAAACATCAGGTATTTGTTATTCTTTCTCTTTACTTCCCCATCTTTGGAAAAGATGAAGTCATTCTGGACAATTTCCCTTTCTCTTCCCAAAGCTCAACTCTATTGCCTGAACAGTTAGTAGTCACAAACAATATTAGCCATGTGGGAAGTTTCATATCTTTGTCTTCTCTTTCCCAAGTATTTACATCTACAAATAAGAAAGAACAGAAATTATTTTATACATCCCCATTCATAAGTTCCAGGAGAAGGTTAGGATTAAATACAACACTTAGAAAATATCCTTTCAAGTAAATTTTTCTTCAGTTCAAGTCAAGATGTTTCAAGTTGGACATCTGAAGGGAAAATGTCAATTTTCCCTACACCTCAAAAATGATAACTTTAAGGAGGAAACCATTCAAGAGTGTTTCATGAAACCCTTTCATGAGTGTTTCATCACTCACAACAGGCAAAAACAGATGAAATTGAGGCAAGGGGTAGCCAAATGAATGGCATAGATAGAGTATAGGGCTTTGTCAAGATAAAAGGAAACATGCTGTTTTCCAAAGCTAAAGCTTAGCAAAAAAGCTTGCCCTGAGTTTAGCACAACAACAATCCTTTGGGCTCATGCTTTGGCTGATCTGACCCTCTAGCAAAATCACATAATTATTTTATTGCTTTGACTAGCACTAGGTATTCTCTGAACTCTAAATTCTCATGAAACTCTACTATTAATCAAACTTGTCACATTGTTGTTACATCTCATTATCAGGGCTACAGCTCATGGCATAGACAGAAGTATAAGTAGTAAGTTTTACCCACATTGAAGCAAGTCCCTCCACTAGAGGTAGGGTTTTGGAATGTGTTCTTGCTTATAAGTCATTTCCCTCAACCTAAAATCAAATTTCTGTTTGATTTCTGATTCTGTCTCTATTCTGCTCTGTTTGGCTCTGGCCACCCACAGATTAGAGGCTAGTTCCATCCAGTCGACAGCTCTTTGTCTGTATAGAGTTACCAGCAGTGAACAGCAACTATCTTGGCTCCTTCCTTAAGGGGACAAGAGAGCTGTAATAATGAGGATGTCAAGATACAGAAAAAGATATTGAGCAATCTCTGAGTCAGTTCTCCATGTTGGCAATAAAAGGAAACTTCAAAGAAAACTACAAAAACCCTAGAAATAAATCCAGACATTGTTTTGGCATCTACAAGTGAACAAGAAAATTGACTTTATAAAAAATAAGTATGACCTAATAAAATGATTTGCAATCATTTTTCTTAAGGTTTAAAAAGTATAGTTTGGTGAACAGGTCTATTTTTTAGTTATAGACCTATGCCTAAATTGTGATGTGGAATTCCCATTGAAGAAGATTTCCTTTACCAAAGCAGAACCACACTGCTCTACAGCTTATTATTGAAATAAGAGAAAGTCAATCCACAAATCTTTTTTCTCAAAAACCTATTGTATTTTTTTACTCAAGAAAAATCCATCTTCCCTCCTTTTCAATTCCCCCTACCAAACTGAGAAGAAAATATAAACAAAAATCTTATTACAAATATGTAAATTCAAGGGGACAAAATTCCATTGATCATGTCTATCCACACATACAGAGAGAGAGTCCAGTAGAATGCATAGAATGTTGCAGGAGTCCTCTGGAATCTTTGTTTTGTCTTTAGAGTATTATTTCTGTAAAAATCAACTTTTTAGTTTTGTTTATCTCATTCTGCTCAAAAAGTTTTCCCCTAATTTACCTAAAACTATCTTTTTATCATTTCTTACAGCATAATAGTATTCCATCATATTGATATGTCATAACTTGTTTAGTCATTCCCAAATTACTAAATACCTTCTCAGTTTCCAATTCCTTTGTCACTGGGGAAAAACAAAACAACGCAAAATGAACCCCTGCTATTAGTAGTTTTATACAGCTTTAATTGAAGTTTGTTTTACTTAAAACTAATCCCTTCCTTAATCTACTTTCTCTCTTATTTTTTCCTCACCCTTATCCTCTTTCTTTCCTCTTTCTCCATTGAGGGAGATATATTTCTATAGCAATTTCATGTGTGTACAAACATCTGTATGTTCCTCCATCTTTAAACTAGTTCAGAGGAGAGTGAAATTCAAGTGTCACCTGCTCCTCCTACACCTTACTCTTTGTACAAAAAATATTTGTACCTTTCTATCTTGTATTTATGTTTTTTTATTTTTACATTTTTATCTTGTAAGAAAAGTTTCCCTATTCTTTTGCTCACTTTCTTTCTCTAGGGTATTTCCCTTACCACTTTTTTTTCAACTTTATTTTCTTTCAGCATAAAACAGAACCATTCCTTGGTCTTGTCTAACTAAACTGCCTTTATTACCTTTGGTGATGAAAGAGTACACATGCATGATTTCCTTTTATAGTCTCTTATGAAAGTTCATTCATAATTACCATTTTATGTACTCTTGATTCCTATGACTATATCCATGCAGCTCTGGCCTTTTCATAGTGAATGCTTGGAAGTCCTTTTTAAAAACCCGCTTCTTGCCTTCTGCTCCTCCCCACATAGAATTATATTAAATTCTGCTGAGTAATTTATTTTTTCTTATACTCCTATATCCTTTGCATTTTAAGATATCATGTTCCAAATTCTCCGTTCTTTATAGGAGTAGCTTCTAAATTTTAAGTTATATTCACTATGTCTTCTGGGTCCTTAATTCTTTCTTTCTTACTTCTTGAAATATTTTTTTTGCCCTGGAAATTTTGGATTTTAGTTATAATATGACTGGGAATTTTCAATGGGGGTTTATTTCAAGATATAACTAATGACTTTCTATTCTAGGAATTCCATTCAAACTTGTATCCAGGCTGTGCTTTTCTTGGAGACTGTTGTAGATGTTTCAAAATCATTCTCTTCTTCTATATTTGTATTTTGAGGATCCTTGTCATTAGAACTAATTGGAAAAAAATTTGTTTGTTCTTCCTTCCAGTTTCTTTTATGACTTCATATTTTGTAATACAACAGTCTCTATTCATTTCTGGGTGAAATGCTTGTGATATTCTTGCTGCTTTCTTGAGGTACTGAATGTTGTAATTCCTGGATTTCAAGAATAGATCAGACTGGGAATTAAAAGTTTTCAGTACTTCCAAAGTGGTTTAATCCAGAGCAAAGAATGATTTCTTTCCTCTTGGTGTCATCTCTACAAGTTCTTGACCTGGATTTGGATCTGAGCAACATGTCTATAAAGTTGTCCCAGTTGGAGTTCCAGTAGAATTCTGTTGGATTCTGTCGCTGGTTCAGTGAGAAAAGCTCTCCTTTGGTCTGTGACTCCTGACTTAGTAATTCTGTTCCAGACCTAAGATTGGGATAAATCTTAGAACCGGCACCCTACTTCACTCCTGCCATTGGAGACATATAGTAATAGTACAAATGGATCACTCCTCAAGGGTGGATGCTACCCTTAGGTGCAGGTCCTTTTTTCAGTCAGTCCAGGAATTATGAACTAAAACTTCGTAAAAAGCAAAGTAAAATTTCTATTTGGTATCTATCCCTTTTCCCTACATAGGTTTATACTCCTTTGTGATAAATTTGGGACTTCTTCATACCCTGGTACAAAGCCTTTCTAATGCTAGGATGCTCTGTATGGCCATTCCTAGTTGGATCTTGTCTACAGTGTCCACAGACCTCTCTTTCTCCCTATACCAAACGAACCTTGAAAATTACTTTGCTTATTTGGAACTATGCTCAAAAAGTTATCAAACTGTACATACCCTTTGATCCAGCAGTGTTATTACTGGGCTTATATCCCAAAGAGATCTTAAAGAAGGGAAAGCGACCCACATGAGCCAAAATGTTTGTGGCGGCCCTTTTTGTAGTGGCAAGAAAGTGGAAATTGAATGGATGCCCATCAATTGGAGAATGGCTGAATAAGTTGTGGTATATGAATGTTATGGAATATTATTGTTTTGTAAGAAATGACCAGCAGAATGAAGATAGAGAGGCCTGGAGAGACTTACATGAGCTGATGCTGAGTGAAATGAACAGGACCAGGAGATCATTATATATTTCAACAACAATACTATATGATGATCAATTCTGATGGACACGGCTCTCTTCAACAATGAGATGAACCAAATCAGTTCCAATTATTCAATAAGGAAGAGAACCAGCTACACCCAGTGAAAGAACTCTGGGAAATGAGTGTGAAGTACAACATTGCATTTCCACTCCTTCTGTTTTTGTCCACTTACATTTTTGTTTTCCTTCTCAGGCTATTTTTACTTTATTTCTAAGTCCGATTTTTCTTGTGCAGCAAAATAACTGTATGGGTATGTATGCATATATTGTGTTTAACATATACTTTAACATATTTAACATGTATTGGTCTACCTGCCATCTAGGGGATGGGGTGGGGGAGAAGAATGGGAAAAGTTGGAACAGAAGGTTTTGCAATTGTCAATGCTGAAAAATTACCTAGGCATATATCTTGTAAGTAAAAAGCAAGACTCACTCTCTCTCTCTCTCTCTCTTTCTCTCTCTCTCTCTCTCTCTCTCTCTCTCTCTCTCTGTGTATATATATATATATATATATATATATATATATATATATATATATAATTTCTTTGCTTGGTCTGGTGAATTTTATAGACCTGTTGACAGCAGGAGGTAGAATTCAATCATACTTTCTGCTACCATTTTGGTTACATCATGCCCATGTGGATTTATCTACAAGGATAGTTAACAGCATCTATATAGCACCTACTTTGTGCCAAGCACTGTACTATTTTACAAATATTATCTAATTTGATCCCCACAATAACTGTAACATGCTAATATTACCCTCATTGTGTGAGAGAACTGAAGTTCATAGATGTAAAATTATCTGTCCAAACCTCTTGGGTATGAGATGTGAGATTAGAATCCAGAGGTCATTTAGAAGAGGTACTTAGGGTGTTGTGTAAGCCCAAGATCACAAAACCAGAAGTATGAGAAACAGGACAAAGAGTCAGGTCCCTCAGTTACATAGAACTTTATACTTTATATCTAGCTTTCTTCACAGTCTATAAAATATATATTGTAAGTTGTATAAGGGATGTCTTTTCCATGAAATAAGAGAGTGTCAATAAAGAAAATCAATATGTCCACAGCCACCCAGCAGAAAAGGAATTCAAATTCAGATTTCCTGGTGCATGTCTGTCTCTCTATTGGGAGGATATGTGTGTGTGTGTGTGTGTGTGTGTGTGTGTGTGTGACTACTCATGTCTATATAGATGATAGATATGACTATGTGTGAATGTGTTTGTAGCTTTGTATGAGTATGGATATGTGGAAGGATAGATGAATGGAGGTATATGTTGAATAAATAGAAATCAATGTGGCTGTGAATATGGTTATATTTTTCCCAGCCCACCACAATGTTCCTCTAATACAAAAACTTTTTCATGTGCCCATTTGTAATGGCTGCTCTAGCACCCAGGATACCCCAGAATCAGCCAGAGTCAGGATAGGCAAAAGTCCTTCTTTATTCTTGGTCTTAGACTCAGGATTGAATAGGATGGAAGAAGAATCTCTGCGATCACATTCCCTCTCATCTACCGCCAAGAGTGTGTGTCCCTGGCTAGCTTTACTCCACGCCCCCGCCCCCCATCCCTCCTACAATCCTCTGTATACACCAATCATTGAACCATCACAGGATAGTGGAAAGGACCATTTTCCAAGCATATGCCCATAGAGTATTGTCCAATCAGAAGTTAGCCTCAAGTGCTCAGCAATCCTGACCTCAGTGAATCAACCCAATAGTTTCAGCCCTCTATACCCATTGCTAAAGAATACTTTCTATCTAATAATAACCATGTATTTACACAGATCCACTCATATCTTTTCTTCTGTACCATCTTATAACTTTGAGCATTCATTTCCAAGAAACTTGGCAAGTTCGAGAGGCTCATTTCAATTTTTGAAATGCTTAGTAAGCACTTACAACTATAAAGTAATATCCTGGTTGCTGAGATAACAAAGATCAGCAAGACATATGTCCAGCTCTAATGGAGTTTACAGAATAAGAGGGGTGCATTCTGTGATCAGGAATATTATTTGGTATGTATATATGTATGTATGCATTTTCCACTGGGGCAACTATGATATAATGTTAGTAGATTACTTACATTTTGCTACTCTGAGTTCTATAAGTTGTACACACCTCTATGTAGCTTAAAATTTCACTAAGACTTGGGGCATCCTGTATAAATTTACATTGATGGCAGATTAGCCCAAAGTTATTTTGCAGCAAAATGCTATTGTAATATTAAAGGCCTGCTCATTTCTCAAATTGACATTTCTTTTCTGGTGTCAAATTCAATTCAACAATTCAATTAAAGAACTACTTCTTAACTAGGTATTGTATGAACTACATGATACTGAATATTGGGGGAGATATATGAATGTGAATAAGGTATGCTTCTTGTACTTGGAAGAGGAAAGGCATGAAAGCAGATAAATACAAAACAAATCAGATAAAGATACATGAATATAAAAGGCAGGTAGATGGTACAGTTGTTTGTATACTGCACTGGAGTCAAGAGGTTTGAGCTTATATTGAGGTTCATATTTGTCCTCAGATATTTATTAGCTGTGTGCAAATCATTTATTTCTTGACTCAAAATAAAGATATGTATTTATGATGAGTATCACATTCTTTAAAATCATGTAAGAGAGAGATCACTATTAGTTGGATAAATTGGGAAAATTTTATGAAAGAGGTAGCCACAGACAGCACTTAGAAGAATACTTATGGATTCCTTATCAAAATTCTGAATTTACTCTCCCAATCACATACAGGAGTGGATCCAGGCCCAAAGTGAATCTGGATACTTATCTACACACAAGATTTTTGGGGCAGCATTGAAAGTCAATGGTGTTCTTCTGATGTTAAATGGGCCAGTAAATAGAGTGCTGGAGACCTAGACATAGAAAGGTCTGAGTTGAAATCTGGTCTCAGATACTAGCTGTCTGACTTTAACCTTAGTTTCCTCAACCATAAAATGAGGTAATAACAGTAACAATCTCACAAGGTTGTTATGGGAATCAAATAAGATATTTATTAAAAAGTGCTTAGCATAGCACTTGATACATATTAGGTATTATATAATTGCTTATTTGCCTTATTGGCTCAACCCCCACCTCTGATGTGTTTCTCTGAAAATTGTGATATTTGTGCCCTGGTATCATTAGCAAGTCAGTATTTCCCCAGTATTCTCAGACATCTCTTCAAAATCTGTTCAATATATTGAAAAGTAGTTAATATTAATTATCTTATATAGAAAGATATTTATGAGAATACATAGCAAGAACAGAAATCCTTGAAAAAAAAAAACTTTCAAAACTTAGAGGAGCTTACTTTCCTCTACCCTCTTGGTCCCTGGGGGACCAAGTTCATTTTCAAGTGTCTCTACAAACATTCCTCTTACCAAGTTCATTTTGAAATCAGCATGGTGGATAGATGAATAGCTTCCCTGTTTGAAGGACATGGCACCCTGGCTGCCAGGTTGATTCCCTGCTAGGTTGGATCATTCAGGTCACTAGCTCCTTGGAGATGTACTAGCTCCTCATCCAGTTTGACTGCAGTTGCTATGGCAATCTCTTCTATGGAATCCTATCACTAAAATTCTGATGGCTATTTCAAACTTGTTCCATCTCAAATACTCATTCATGTAAGATCAGTAAGCTGTAAATGCATCAAGGTTAAAAGATAAAGCAATTCCATGCATTCACATGGAGACTTGGGTAGGGAAATGAGGCAATGAATTGGCCACCCCTTTCCATTTACCCAGAAATTTATAATAGTTCTTTTAACTCACTACTGGAGAAGGGGGAGAAGGGAAAGAGAGAAAGAGATAGACAGAAACAGACTTAGAGGATGAGAGAAAGAGAAAAGAAGAGGAAGGGAAGAGAGAAAAAATGGTATTTCTCTTTTGCAGGCCTTTGCATGTACTCTTAGTTCCAATTCAGTAGCCAATTAAAAGTTTGTTCTTCACCACAAAATAAGTGATCAGGAAAAAGATTATAAAGTATCCCAAAAGTCCCAGTATAATTTAGTACTTAACCAACTTAGGACTTCTCCCTTATGTGTCATGGTACATTTTAGAAAGCAGATTTTCCAAGCATTCATGAGGGCTGACACCAGGCAGAGAAGATTGGACATGTCAAAGAATGGAGCCCATATTGTCCAGTCCTCCATAACATGTATAATGTCACCAAATGGAAACAGTAGGGAGAATACTTCACACATCAATGGGTAAAAATTAGAGCACAAGATATATTTATTTGATGGCAAATTTGACCCAGAGAATATGAGAAGTGACAAATTCCTTTAAAGATAAATTGGGCCCAAATTGTAGAAGACCTCTAATGACTTAGTAAAGAAAATTATCTTTATTTATAAGATCATAAGTATGGAGGATGAAGGAATCTGAGAGGTTCTTTGGTCAATCTTTCCTACTTCCCCTTCCAATCTCCCAATGTAGAAACTAAATCCCATAGAGTTTAAGTATTTTGCATAAAATCATATAGTAACAGGTAGCTGAAGCAGGATTTAAATGTAGTTCCCTGAATCTCAATATAATTCTCTTTTCTTTCTACCATTTGCCTCTTTTGAAAATGAAGTCATTGAGGTCCTATATCAGTGGACTGATATGATCATACCTATATAAAGTAGAATTCTGTTAAAACTGTACAGTCCAGTATATCAAGGTGGTACACAGTGGATAGAGCACCAGCCCAGGAGTTAGGAAGACCTGAGTTGAAATTCAGTCTTGGACACATTAACTGTGTGACCTTGGGCAAGATACTTACCCACAATTATCTCCAAAAATAAAAACATCAGCAACAACTGTATGATAGGTAGTATGATCATGTTTTCAAGCACTTCTGGTAAACAAAGGAACATGTATTCTCCCCCATAACCACCTCCTTCCCCACTATGTGAGTATCCTCTTCTTGAAATGTTTATTTGGAGATAGACTAAAGAATATAATCTCTGTCAATCTGCTTTCTGAGTCACGTACAGGGAGATTGATTCCTTAGGACCATTTCTCTCATTCACTATGTATTCTTCAATATCATTCAGTCACCAATGGTGCAAATTATCCTAGGAAGGTGAATGGCTTACTCACAGAGTAAGTTTCATCAGTTACATCACAGAGATGTTTCTACTCATAATCACTAAGAGGATATAAGAAATGTGATTACAATGGACTATTTTCTGTGTGTTCTCTGAGGAGCTGAACAATTACAAGAAGAAACCAGTATCATTCCTTCTTTTGTTCTAAGGAGAAAGTATAATAAACTAAAGCATTTAAACAAATAAGGGACTTCCATACCAGATGCATGATTAATGTTGTTAAAATCTTCATGGAAAGGTCAGATTTAGAAGATAAGTACCCTGTTAATCAGTCATTTGATCATCATTCATACCTTTTGCTTGTGGCATATCAATTTCTTGCTGATTTCACAGGGGAGAAAGAAAGATTTTGCAAAATTTGTTTTTGCCCAGGTTTATCTACAACAAATCATTGCCTAGAAAATCAGCATCAGATGAGGGACATTTAAGATTAGGAGCCTCCTCTTAAGAATTTCATTTGCAACAGGAGTTTTCTAACACTTGCTTTCCAGGAACCACAGTCATATTTACTATTACTTGGGATTATACATATACAATTATATAAAGTGTTTTTATATTAATCATTTTGTACAAGATGACTTGATAAAAAAATGAAAGTAAAAAATCATGTTTCCATCTGTATTCAAACAATATCAATTCTTTCTCTGGGGGTGGATAGAATGCTTCATTATTAGTCCTTTGGGATTGTCTTGGATCGTTGTATGACTGAGAATAGCTAAATAATTCATAATTCTCCATCAAACAATATTGCTCTTACTGTGTACAATTTTTTCCTGGTTCTATTCACTTCACCATACATCAGTTCATGTAAGTCTTTCCATAATTTCCTGAAAACATCCTGCTTATCATTTTTTATAACCCAACAATATTCCATTCTAAGCATATACCACAGCCTGTTTAGCCATTCCCCAGGTGTTGGGGATCCCTTTGATTCCTGATTTTTAGTGATAAAAAAAAGCTGCTATAAATGTTTTCATACATCTTTTCCTTTTTTAAAAAATGTCTTTGGGATAGATATCTAGCATTATTATTGCTGGAACTATGGTCTTATAATGGACTACTCATGAAATCAAAAGACAATGAACTAGCTGAAAGCCCTTAGGAAATACTACAATGTTTTAAGACAATAGGTATCCACATGAAAACACACAAAAGGAAAAAATGCAGAATTATTCTTTCCAATGTCATTGTTGTAGGCCACAATTGAATCCATAAGGGTTTGAGAAGTATCCAGCACTATACGTAAAATATGGTAATTGGTTTCAGCCCAATAGAAATATGAAGTACAAATTCAAGCAATGCAACCACTTCATGGGATTCATTATTCACAGTAATTGGAACCTGACTGTGTGTGCAAACCATATGACACCTCCTTCCAGAACAAATTAGGAACTTCAAGCCTTTCTCTTGCCACTCAATGTCTTTGTTTTTCTTCTGTTATTTAGAGATCTCCTCAACCACTGGAAGCAGATCATCAATAACATCAGAAGCACATGAGGACATTGTCCAGGACATCAAGTAGATATTGATTTCTGAGTTTGTGGTAGTACCCTGAAATAACTACCATTTCATACTACTGATACTTTAACTTAGCATGATGGAGTAATGTTTATCCATAAAGTGCCAGATGGCACTAGGGCACTAATTGCTTGCTACTCCAGAACAATGTCACTGGCAGAACAGAACTCTGCAAAAATTGGCAAAGATGTCCTTAGTATGTTCATGAATTTTAAAATTCCAAACTTTTTAAAAATTTTAACCCATTTTTAAAAATTTTGAATCTACATTTTCTCTCTAGCCTGCTCTTCTCATACCCAATGAGAAGACAAGCAATATGATATCAATTATACATGTGAATTCATGCAAAACATATTTCTATATTAGCCATAGTGCACTAAAAAAGAAAAAAACAGAAAAAAATGTATGCTTCCATCTGTATTCAGAATTCATCAGTTCTTTCTCTGGAAGTAGATAGCATTTTTCACCATGGGTCTTTTGGATTTGTCTTGAATAAAAAAAAAAAAAAGGCAAGGAAAATAGAGAATTTTTTTTAAAAGTGTGCTTCAGTCTGCCTTCAGAATTCATCAGTTCTCTCTCTGGAAATAGATAGTATTTTTTACCCTGGGCCTTGTGGGATTGTCTCAGATCATTTCCTTGATTAGAATAGCTTAAATCTTTCACAGTTGATCAGCAGTTGTTACTGTGTAAAATGTTTTCCTGTTTCTGCTCATTTAACTCTGTTTCAGTTCATATAAAACTTCCCAGGTTTCTAAACTATTTTTAAAAGTTGTGCCTTTATAATTTGTACTATAACATGTACTAGTTAACATTTATATAGTGCTACTTATGTGCAGGACAGTAGCAAGCATTTTACAATTATTATCTCATTTGACCCTCACAACATCCCTGGGAGATAGATGCTATTATCATCTCCATTTTACAGATGAAAATATTGAGTCAATGAAGTGATTTGCTTAGGATCACATGGCTAATGTCTGAGGCTAGATTCAAATTCAAGATTTCCTTGCCTTCAGGTCAGACTGACATTCTATCCACTGAGCTAAATAGACACCTAAGTCTTTGGTATTAATTATCTCAACATAAAGCAGCATCGCCTCCCTGATGCCATGGTCCTCTTCAAGAATGACGGAAAAACAACCATAATAGAGCACTAGAGCCTTTTTGCCTGTTGTTTATGACTAATTATGTCTAGAAACCTGGAAATATAATGTTGAAGTTTGTCCTGTTGAGCCCAAGGCCATGACAGATCCAAGATTACAATGGATCACTTCTTTTGGAAGCTTTTTGGTTAGGAGACTTTCTTGACCCACTGTATCCATTTGTTTTAACTGAACAATTCACATCATTGACTGAACAAGATCCCAAACTAATTTATATATTGAATGGAGTATGAAGGGGAATCCAAGAGACAAATTGTCAGAGAAATCAAATTCATTACTAACCAGCAACCCGAGTCATTTTTTTTTCCCATGGTCAAAGCAGAAATTGCGATTCTACAGTAAGAGATCCTGCTCTCAGATTCTTGCTCTGATGAATAACCATAGGACACTGGGGCAAGTGATTTGACTTCCTTGGGACTCAGTTTTCTCATCTGTAAAATGAGTGTATTGGACTAGATGTCCTCTGAGATCCCTGCTAGATTAGATTTGTTAGTCTTTGATCCTTTCTTGAGGAAATTAGCTTGTTATTCTAGGAGGTGGTTATAACATTTTCTTGTTCTCATTACAGGCATCACATTAAAGAACAGTTGCCCTGAAAGCAGGAATTTGCTTGTCAACATTAAACAATTATCTGGTGCTTGGAGGGAATTGGGAGAGGGGATAGAATATAGCCTTTTTATTTTTAATCTAAATTGTTAACATTTTATGCATCACTTCATTAAGTCTAGAAATCAACAAAACAATCAATCAAATCCTGATCACTTGCATTTGCTAATTACTAAGAGGTAAATAGTCCCACTGAATATTTAACAATTGGCTCTTGGTTCCAGCATACCTCTGCCTAAGGCTACTGACTATAAGCTATTGAGGCAACAGAGTATTTCAGAAAGTCCTCTGGACTAGAAATTACAAAGCCAAGGTTTTATCTTAGCTAGTCTCACTTATGAGCCATGAAAAAAAATCAAATAATTGAATCTATAACATTGTGAAAATAATGTGTCATGGTTACATTATAAGATTGTTAAGAGGAGAATATTTTAAAACTCTTAAGTGATATATGAATTCTAGTCATTCAGTTAATAAACATTTATTAAGTGTTTACTAAATACCAAGTAGTGTGTTAAGTACTGGGGAAATGAATAAGTAAATGATAGTGTCAATCTTCAAAGAACTCACTTTCTTATAAGAAACACAACACAAAAATAACTAGGCATATACAAGATAAATTCATTGAATAAAAAGGGTAATCACAGAGGGAAGGTACTAGTTTGGGAAGATGTGGAGAGGATAAGAAGGGCTTCCTACAGAAAGCAGACTTGGAAATGAATTTGAAGGATATCAAAGGAAGCTAGAAAATGAAGGTAGGGGCGGTAACTGTTCCAAACATGACGAACAGTCACAGTCAGCGTGGGATCAAGAGACAGACTGTCAATTGCATAGAATAACAAGCTCACTGGTTTAACTGAAGCGTGGTGTCCCATAACTCATTCTAAGAGAAAGATAGCCATGTATCACACCAAAAGTAGCTGATTTTCACCTTAAGTTACCAAGAAAGCTGGAGTAAAATTTTTATCTGGCAGGACTGTTTGAGGAAAAGATTGCCATGATTTCTTCAAAATGTGGCTTGAATTGCCCCTGGGTTTGTAACATATCTTTGCTACCACAATCGCAATTTTGTACCAGTTTGTTGTCTGTTGTTATCATTTCTAATAGCACTGGGCCTGGAATCAAGAAGACTCAATCAACCTGAGTTCAAATCTAGCCTCAGACATGTACGAGTTGTGGGACCCGGAGCAAGTCACTTAATGCTGTTTTCCTCAGTTTCTTCATCTGTAAAATGAGCTGGAGAAGGAAATTACAAATCACTCCAGTATGTCTGCCAAGAAAATCCCAAAAGGGATCACAAAGAATTTGATGTGACTGAAAAACAAACTATTTCTAAAAATTGGTCTACACAGTCATCAACAGAGATTAGGGGGATAATTTTTTTTTTTTTTTTTGCCTATTTACTTCCATGATATGCTACTACTCTTAAACAAATGATCAGACTAAAAAGATGATTCTTACTAAGGATAACCTTAAGTGATTTCTTGATAGAGATTGTCCAACATGACTTTCTAGTAATATCATCACTTTGCTATTGCAAGCTAAAAAAAGAAGGTGGGATTTCAAGATTTGCCTTGTCTTAAGGATTTATAAGATAATATATAAAATAATAATTTGTAAAATAAATAAAAGATAAGCAAGTATTTCTGGATGTTGTTCTATTTGTACCCATTGATTGCCCATTTTTGCCACCAGAGTTAATCTTTTCTAACTAATACACGGATGGATCAAAGGGGCTCTTTCCCTGAAAATGGAATAGCATAGCATATCTGTATTGATCCATTTTGATGTAGGAAGCTAATACCAGAGTGACTTATAAGCAGCACCATTAGAAGTTCCTTATCTAGAGTCACCTGGTATTGATTTTTTTCAAATGAGGACTTCAAAACATAATGCATCTTTACCAATCTCATTATTAAAGTGAAAATATATCTATAACTAGTCTATATCAGTGGTTCTCAAAGATTGGTGCACAGAATTCTGGGAATTTTTGAAACCTTTTCATAAGATCTACAAATTAAAAATTAATTCATATTTCTAATAGAATAAGCATCTATACATATAACCTATATAAATTAAAACTCATCTATTAAGAACATATCTTCAATAATTTTAATAGTATAAAGACATTGAAAACAAAAGTCTGAGAACCACTGGTCTATACCACAGTCACAGTCACAAAAGTCAGCTTGTGGTCAAAAGGTGAACAGTGACTTGTGTAGTCATATTTGAAAACCATATGACATTAGTATCATTAATATATATATGTGTGTGTGTTAGATATAACATATGTATATGTAGACAGACAGACAGAGACAGAGGTAGAGAGTGTTAGTTTTGTAGTACAGGTCTGCAGTAATTCCCAGAGGACATTGGATACCAATAAATTTTTCAGATATAAAATACTGCTATTGAAAGTGGCTTCCTGTTGTACTTGTATCAGGAGATAATTTGAGGATAAAAAGTTGTGCTCAGAGGAAAGAAGTTTAGAATTGTGTTCAAATCAGCCCTAGATAATTACCATTCTGGAACCCTGAACAAGTCACTTCATATCTGTCTGCTTCACTTATTTCAATTATCTGGGGGTCTTTGTGGTACCTATCTTACAGGCTGTTGTGAAGATCAAAGATAATATTTACAAAGTGCTTAACACAGTCTCTGACACATGTGTTGTTCAGTAATTTTTTAGTTGAGTCTATCTTTTTATAACCTCACTTGGGGTTTTCTTAGCAGAGATACTATTTTCTTCTCCAGTTCATTTCACAGATGAGGAAACTAAGGCTAACAGGGTAAACTAAGGCTAACAGTGACTTACCCAGGTTTACACACCTAAGAAGTGTCCGTATTTGAATGCAGGTTTTCCTGACTCCTGGACCATTTGTGATATGTAGCAGATGTTTAATAAATGCTTGTTCCCCTCCCTCCATTCCCCTTACTTTACCCTACCAACCAATATGTTTCAGAAAGAAATCAGGCATCCCAAGAATTCTCTAAAGTTGAATGGCTATGGCATGGGATCTTAACTTGGTATCTATCAATTTTTTAAATGACTACATTTCATTAAAATAAGTTTCTTTTGTATTATTATATATTTTATTTTATGTATTTAGTATAAGAAGGGATTTGTAGGCTTTTCCAGACACTCAAATAGATCTATGATACAGAAAAAAAGCTAAGAACTCCTGGTCTCCTGGCATAAAACAATAGTTGGCACAACGATGTGCCAATGGAGCCACTTTTAAAATAGGAGATGTTGATTTGACTCCCTGCTCAGAATTATTGATAGATGAGTAGAGAGGAATGACTGAAAACAACTTGGGGAATAATAGAGCCTTCCCCATAACAAAGCCCTGGCTTACTTCCCTGCCCTTGTGGTCACTTGAGCCAGAAATGAAAGCTCAGTTCCTGGAAGGTTTGGGAGGACATTCAGGTTATGATCTTAGCAGTTCAGGTGTGAAGAATTCAATATTATCAGAGTTTCAAGGCCTATATTCCCAAAGTCAAGGCATGTCAGGTAACTTTTATTCTTACTTCCACTCTACTCCATCCTAATTTCAGTAGACTACTTTGCTCACTGGGTATACATGGTATTTTGCCAACTTGGGAAACCCTCCCATTCCTTGTCTCACTAAGAGAGATGAAGATGTGTTTGGCCCAAATTCAACTAGATAAACCCTAGATGACATCCCAGTATGACTCTGGTACTCTCAGATGTTTCTATTATCTTGTCAATCTAGCTTAATTTAGTTTAACTCAATAAATATTTATAAAGCACTTGTTAATTTCTTCAAAGCTGAATTAGCCCATTCATGATGCTTCAGACTACTTCCCTGCTGTTGCTCAGCAGCATTTTTCTAACACACTCACCTCTATGCTTATAGCCTCTCCCTCTGATTGGTAAAATCCTCTTTGAATTTCCATTGGAGTAATACTCAGCATCATGCTTTGTTAAAGCCCAGAGTAGCCTATGGCAATACTGATCACCTTTGTTCCATGCCCCATCAGGTACCCATCCCTCATCCTGGCCACTTCATTGTTTTTAATGTTATATCTTCAGGAGAATATTAGCTGCCTGAGGGGAGCAACTATCACTTCTGTGTTTATATTTGTATCCTCAATGCATAGACAGTTCATGACAGATAGTAAAACATAATAAATAACTGTTTAATCAATCTATCTCTAAATGTGTTAGCTAATTATATTTATCTATCCATTCATCATCAGTCCATATCTATCTATCTAAGTAGCTAGATAAGGAATTGAGGCACGATTAAGTGAGTGGCCTAGAGTCACACAGCTAGTTTCTGAGGCCGGATGACTCCAGGCCTGTTACTCTATTTATTGTGTGCCATCTAGAAGAGATCTGGATTCAAATCCCACCTCTGACAGTGGTATTCACTTATAAGTAAGTTACCTAAGGTGTCTGAGATTTAGAGGTTTTTTTACATTTAAGTTGAAAATATTAGTGTCTATCTCAAAGTGGTGTTGTGATGATCAAATGAAATAATATATATGAAAAGTTTGTAAATTTTAGAGCACTATGTATATGCTATCCTAGTGTTATGAAATATGGCTAAGCAATGTACATATAATTAAACTCTGTGTACACATACTTACAAATATAAATTCATATAAATAACATTTTTTCACAGCAGATCAATCTGACAAATGAGGTGTGTCAAAAAGAAGGAGCAAAATTAAGGACCATTCTGAAAAATCATAGCATGAAAAAAAATTTATTGTAAATTTTGCTTTTCTTTTAATTTAATCAATAAGTATTTCACATTTCTCAAATATACATTTTGTGCTCAACACTGTAATAGAGAGATTCAAAGAGAAATAAGAAATAATCCTTATTCAAAAAAAACTTGTATTTATTTTCCATAAATGCTTTATTTCTTGAGATAAAGATAACATTAAGAAGAAGGAAAAGAAAAAGAAGAAGAAGAAGAAGGAGGAGGAGGAGGAAGAGGAGGAGGAGGAGGAGGAGGAGGAGGAGGAGGAGAAGGAGAAGGAGAAGGAGAAGAAGAAGGAAGAAGAGGAAGAGGAGGAGGAGGAGGAAGAGAAGAAGAGGAGGAAGAGAAAGAAGAGAAGGAGGAGGAGGAGAAAGAGGAGAAAGAGGAGAAGGAGAAGGAGGAGGAGGAGGAGGAAGAGGGGGAAGAGGAGGAGGAGGAGGAAGAGATGGAGGAGAAGAGTAGGAAGAGGAAGAGAAAGAGAAAACGAATCCAAGCTTTACTTGCCTCTAGACCTAGCACAAAATTCACATAAAAATGATATTAATATTATTATAATCCATAGATTTTATGCAAACTTAGTTTCAGAGTTATAGATGGAAAGTAGGATGTTAAGTACAGCCTGTATTGTATATGTGTGTTTTGTTTAGCAAATGCTAACAGTAGTTTGAATTGGTTTTGCTCTGTTGATTGGATTTTTTTTCCTGTCCCTTCATCCCAGAGAAACAGTATTATATAGAATCTTAGTAAATGCAATGACAACTAGTCGATTTGCATTGGTACCAAAATTTCTCCCTCAATGGAAAGTAGATAGATAGACAGATGGGTAGATAGATAGATGGATGGATAAATATAAATAGATGGATAGAAAGATATTAGATACATGGATAGATATAGATAGATAACAGACAAGTAGTTGGTAGATAGATGTCTAGATAAATTGATAATAGATGATAATATATAGATAGATGATAAATACCTATTATTTATATTATTTACTAATTAGGTTAAAGATCTATAGATGGATTGAGAAGTTTCTCCCAATCCCAAGAGAAGCCTAGGAGACATTGCAGTGAATAGTTTTAGACAACCAAGCCTAAAGACAGAAAGACATAAATTAAAATCCAGCCTCTGGCATATACTATCTGTGTGACTATGCACAAATCATTTAATCTCTGTTAATCCCAGTTTCCTCATCTGTAAAATAGGGCTAAATAATAGTTCCTATCTTCTAAGAGTTGTTATGAAGATCAAACTATGATAATTATTGTGAAGAGCTTAGTATATTGTCTCATAATAAGCACCACATAAATATTAGCTATTATTTTTATGATTAATATTATTCCTAATGCAAAGATCAGTTAGGCTGCCAACTTGCATCTCCATTTTTGCACATAACTTGGTAGGAGAAACTTTGACAAAATAAAGTATTTTCAAATGATTTGGAAAAAATAGATATACTAAGTTAAGATGCAAAAAATTATCTCCGCAAGGTAGGGACTTGAGTCAAAATTATTAAAATAAAATTAAAGTCTTACCCGAAAAGATTTTTAAAAACAATTTTAAAGGCACAAGGTTTGAAAGGCATAACCACATCCCATTTCAAATGAATCCTTATTAAAATGGCCTGTCCTTCCTATTCATATATGGCTTTTCCAGGGCTGACAAAAGTGCATGGGACAATTAAAAAAAAAAAAAAAAAAAAAGGACTGAATCTGGATTCAGAAGACCAGTTCAAATTCTGCCTTTGATATTTGCTACTGATGTGACTGCACAAGTTACTAATGTCTATAGGCTTACTTTATTTACAAAAGGAAGAAATTGTAATAAATATCTTCTAAAGTCTCATCTAGCTCTAAAACTCTGGGTATTTAAATATTTTCAAGACTACTACCAGCCAAAGTTAAAAACAAATGTATCTTATTATTATATATCAGCTTCTTCCAGAAGCTTTCAGGACCTCCCTGTGGGGGAAAAATAAGACTCTTAGTCTCATCAGCACAGTGATCCAACTAGACAACATTTATATATGAGGTCATTTGAGGAATGGAGACTCTCTGTTGGCCTTCCAAACAACTCTTTCCAACCAACTCATAGAAACACAAAATTTTAGAGATTGAAAAGACTTCAGTAGCTCTCTAGTCCATACCATATACCAATGGAGACCTATTATAACATCCCCAACCAGTGATTATTATTAGGCTGTTCAAAGATCAACAAAGAAGGGAATTACATCATCTTTCAATTAAATATATTTCCTTTAGGAACTGATTTAAAATTTAGAAAGTATTGTTGTTTTCCTGACCCCAAAGTTGGTGGTGGTAATGGTAGTGATGGTGGTTATTGATGTTTTTGTTGTTGTCTGCACCTACTACTCCTGGGTTTACTCTTTGGGTCCAAATTAAACAATTCTCATGTTGCTTCCACAAGATCACCCTAATAATACTTGAAGACAATGATCTTATAATTCCTAATCTTCTCCTCTTATCTTCTCTTTTTATCTTCTCTTCTCTTAAAAACAAGTATGAACTTGTTCTGAGTCAATAGTGTGATACAAATGAGAATCCAATTCTAGTCTATATTAAGAGAAAGAAAATGCCCAGAAATAGGGAGGGAGCTACCCTGCCCTGATCGGACCATATCTGAGGAACTATTGCAAGTACCACATTTTAGGACGGACCTTTATGACCGTAAGGTTAGTGTCTAGAGGAGGTTGGCAAGGATGGTGAGTATCTTCAAAACCACAAAGGGCAACTGGAGCAACTGGAGATGGCTGGCCTCCAAAAATGAAGAACTAGGGAGACTCACAATAGAAATCTTCATGTATCTGAAGATATGTCATACAGAAATGGGATTCATTGATTTTACAAAGGATCAAAGTATTATATAAGGTTTAAAGAAACTTGTATAGAAATAAATTTAACTTTTACATAAGGAAAAAATAGAGCTGTTCTAAAATGGAAAAGAATACCTTTAGAGGGGGGTTTGCAATTATGTCAGGTCTTCAAGTAAAGGCTGGATGGATATAGTATAAAAGGAATTCCTTTGCAACAAGGATTCAACCTCTTTTCTGAATCATGGAAAGTCTTCCTTGGACTCTGGAAGTCTTAGGCCCCTTCTCAGTATTTTTTAAATTTAATTGAAGGAAGTGCTAAAATTTCGTGTGTGTGTGTGTGTGTGTGTGCGCGCGCATGCGCGCGCATATGTGTGTGTGTGTGTGTTTTTTCTTCAAGTTTATGCATCCTTCAAAATTGAGTCTGTGGATGCTAGATTAGGAACTTTTTCTCTGTAAATATAGCTTGCCTGAAATGATCCTTTCCACTTATAAGACTGTGATTGTGTGATGGTGGGATCTTGCTGTTCATGATACAGTTGAAGAAAATTGGGGTTTATAGCCTGACGACCTCAAGAGCACATAATAGCAGTACTCATGGGCCAATGACCATGAACACAAGGGATGAGATTTGCGATCCTTGACTCCAGATAACAGAACAATAAGAAAATTTACATAGAATTACTCAAAATCTCAGTTTTCCAAAAATAGAATGGATTGTCTTGGGAATACCACTTATCAATGCATTTCTCTATTGTAAAAGTTGGATGACCAGTTGTCACACATATAGAGGATTATGGGTCGTTCCAGATGGCCCCAAAAGATCTTCCCCACTCTGAGATTCTGTGATCATGTGACTCGTTGTTACAACCATTGATAATAGTATACACTCTGAACCAGGGAGTAGCTATTATAATTGGGAAATGACTTCCCATCTCCCTCACTGAATGTACAAGATGTTGACTGAGCTCCAAAGTGAATAAGAACCCTGGAGCTGTTTTCCTTTCCCACACTGTGTAGGATTTAGTCAGTAATAGTCACTCCATTTTGGTCTCCTGCGATTTCCACAGGAGAGCCAGAAAGTGAGTAAAATGTCTGAATACTTTATCAGTAACAAGACCATTTCAAAATAAGGATTTAATGTAGAGAACAACTTTCTAAAGTTTAATCCCCATGTTTCTCTCTGATTAAATGCTTCCTTTTCTACTTTAGTTTCTGTGGGCAAAGGTTTTATACATATAGAAGTATATGTATTTATGTGTATGCATTGTGCATGTATGTGTATATGGTTATTGCATATATTAAACCATATATACAATGTATTTATATATGCATACACAAATATATATATGCATGTATTTTGTGTTAATATCCTGTCCCACATACATACATATACAAACAGACCTCTTAGATAGGGCCTGTTAAAGTCACAAGCATGCAAGTAGATAATTAGAAAATTAGTTGGAGTCAAGAAAATATGGATTTAAATCCCATCCAAGATGCCTCCTAGTTGTGTAGCTGTGGGTAAATCCTTGCCCCTTCCAACTTTAGTAAAGAGAGGGAGAGAGTATTAAAAATACATGAATAACTACTTTACACTGTTGTGAGGAAAGTGCTTTGTAAATCTTATAATACTAAAAAAACATGAACCATGGCACTTTTAGAAAAAACACTTCTCATTTTTGATAGCCATCTAATTGAATCTTCTCTCCATCAGAACTAAACTTAGGGATAGGCAGAGAACACAAACAGCTTCCTGTACACCTACGACATTTACTCTATTTTCCCTCATGCCATCCACTTCAAAAGAAACTACTTTACCTACATTTCTACCATTAGATAGAGATTCATTTCTTTACATTTTAAATGTTTTTTGATCTTAAAAAAGATAACTATTGAAATGCAAATACTTCTCAGAGAGCTAATATTTCTGTTCCTTTTTATTTGATTTATTCTTGAAAATCAAATCAAGGTTGATTAGTTGGTATATGACTTAACATCTCCTGGAGAGGAAAGAAGATGATTGAGAGCTAGACTAAAAAGAGAGATTCAGGCTCAGAATGGATAAATATCAAAGAAAAATTGTACTTCCTTAACAATTAAGGCTGCCCCCCTGCTCTTCATTCTTTGCATTGATTTTGTCTCAATTCAATAAGCATTTGTGAGATGCCTATTATATGCCAGGCACTGGACTGGGTAATAGAGATGTGAAGGCAACAATGAATAAGTCCCTGCCTTTATTCTTCTGGGGAAGCCTCATAAATACATTTCTATTGGACTAGCCAAGGAAAACAACATGACAAACACAAAGGTGAATTATGCCCAATTTTTAAAACTCTCAGAAATCAAATAGTTAATACAGCATATAGTTATGCTGTAATGGAAAGAGTTCTAGATTTGGAGTCAGAAGAGTTGAATTCTAATCATGATGCTATTAACCTCTTACTTGTATGAAAGTAGCACTTATTCATAGATTGTAGATAACTGAAGTTATCTAGTCTAGATCCCTCATTTTTACAAATGAATAAACTGAGACCATGGTAAATGACAAGGTTCATCCATGGTCATAGAGGTAGCATTCAAATTCAAATCCGCTGGTGCTTAATCCAGGGTTCTTTGCCACTAGGCCTTGATGCTTTAACTGAACCTTCATTTACTCCTCTTGCAAAAAGGGCATGTTCTAAATCAGGGTTTCTTAACCATTCTGGATCTTGGACCCCCTCTCTGGCAATCTGGTGAAACTTCTGGATCCCTTCTCAGAATAATGTCTTTTAAATCCATAAAGGAAAATAGATAAGAATACAAAGAAAACCATACTATCATCAAAATATTTTAAAAGTTTATGCATCCCAATTTAAGATCTCTTGTTCTACATGATACTTAAAATCTCTTCCAGCTCCTCATTCCTCTGATTATATTGATCTGAATATAGATTGACTTTTTATATATGCTGTACCTCAAAACAACTCTTTTGAAAGGGGAACAATAAACTGAAAATGCTAATTATAGGCTTCATTCAGATTTGAAGGGGAATTCAAATAAACGTCTTGAACCTAGTCATCGGCATAAGACTCTCAATATTCTTTGCTATCTGACTCACAAACAGGTACAATACTCTGTATCCATCAGAAGGAACATCCGGGGAAATAGAAAGCTACAGGGGCACAATCTACTTATGAAAACCCAGAAGCAAACCACCCAAACCACAGCCTCTGATCCTCCCACAAGGGGATATTTTTACCACTCTCCATAATGCTGAGGTAGGTGTTTACCACTTTAGTAATGTCTGTCCATCTAAAAGGGGAATTGGGCAGACCAAAAAAAAGTGTATTGGGTTTGCTAGAGGAAGACACAGTAGATGCTATAATTAAAATAGAAAGAAACCAGTCATCAAATGCTATATCGACAAGGAGATACAAGGAACAGTCACGCACCATTTTTGTGGGCTTTGGGATTTACTGGAAATGGGAGAATATTTTTAGCGTGTTAAAAAGTCGAAAGGTGGTGTGGGCAGAGAGGCAGTTTCTAGAATAGATCTGGGTTCTAGTCCTGTCTCTGACACATACTAGCTCTATAACTCTCAACAGGGCTCTTAATTTCTCACTATTCTTAGGAAATGTGTCTTGCATGGCCCAAGGCACGTGCAAAACAAGTCACTAATCTGAATGGCAATGATAGCATTTATATAAATCTTTTATTTTCTCAAAATATTTTTTGGGGAGTTGTCTCATTAGATCTCCACAATAACTCTGTAGGTTAAATACTATTACTATCATCATATTAAAGATGAAGAAACAGATCCAGAAAATTAAGTGACACACTGACTACACAACTAGCTAGATATATGAGAAAGAATTGGAACTCAGCTCTTCTGCCTGCAAATCCTGTGCTCTATTTACCAAGGTACCCAGAAAGAGTTTCTTATACACAGGTTCTAACTCTTTGCACCACCCAAAAAGTCAAAAGTCACAACAATATTATTATTCCATCAAGCTCCCAGTTTTGGATAATTACTTTTTGTTGGCCAAGTTTCATTAAAATTTTTAGAATCTTCCTCTAATGCCTCATTGTGATGTGAAGTGATTCTAGACTCTTGAAGACAAAACTTAAGCTGAGGCATTTCCTTTACACCAGGAAGGAAAGACTTTGAGGAAAAAGTCAATGATGATAACAATGATAAAAAGAAGCATTTATTAAACACTATTTACCAGAAACTGGCATAAACCAAAGGATTACAAGGAAAAGAATAAATTTGATGTTTGTCCTCATGGAACTCACATTTTGCTCATGTATATTTATAAATAACTACATAAATGTAAGACATATACCGAGCAAATTAACTGTCTTTTTGATTGTTATCTAACTCTTCATAACCTTATCTGGGGTTTTCTTGACCAAGATACTTGAGTTATTTGCCATTTTCTTCTTAAAACCATTATACAGAATGAAGTATTGAGACAAAAATGGCTATGTGACTTGTTTAGGGTCACATGGTTTATAAGTGTCTGAGGCTGTATTTGAAATCAGGAAGATGAGGGTTTCTGATTCCAAACCCCATATTCTATCTACTATGCCATCAAGCTAGCCAGGGTAAATTGGAATAAAATTTTTAAAAGCCACTAGCAGAGGGAAAGTCTAGAAAAATGTCTCTTGCCAAGGGCAATGTTTCGGCTGAGTATAGAAAAAAGCCAAGTTAGGTAAAAGGCATAGGTATGGTAAAGAGAAACCACAGGCAAGAGAAAGAGAGCATATGTCTTTTGTCCAAGAATTGGCCAAGTTCAAATGAGAGAAGTTCTTCAACAGAAGCTATTCATGGATGAGTTTTGTTGAATTTTTTTTTCCTATCCAAAGTAACTCATAAAAACTATCAAGCTACAGCATAGAGAAGGTTGGAAGCTGAGTTGGTGGAGGGACTGCCCACACTAATGAATGCACATCCCACAGCTCTGAAGTGTTGGAGGAAAGTGACATTAATGAGCTTTTTTATAAGCTTGTCACTGAATTATGGCCTTTTAAAAAATATCATGAAAAGTACTGCCTTTGGAGTCAATACCATTTTTTAATCAGCCGTGTTCTTTTGCCTTTATTATCTGCCCACTCTCTTCTAACACCAATGTCTTGATACTCCCAGCTCCTTGGCATGTTTTACCAAGGAAACTGAGGGCAATTCATCAATAAATGTCAGGTTTGGTCTAATGATGGCCCACAACTTCTTACCCTCAGGGTTGGCAAGAAAGAAGCACATAAAATAGTCCTAAATTCAAATCCTGCTTCAGATATTTAACTAGCTATATGACTCTTGTCAAGTCACTTGACATCTCATCCTCAACTTACTCAATTCAACTACTCAACTATAACTAAAGTTATAGTGCTTAACTCAAAAGCTTGTTGTAAGGTCTAAATGAGAACAAATATGTAAAGTTCTTTCCAGACCTTAAAGCACTATATAAATGCTAACTATTATTAGTACATGCCGGTTAGAACAAGTTTCCTAAAAGGTTATAAAGTTCTACATACCCTTTGATCACTACTAGGTCTGTATCTCCAAAGAACTAAAAGTAAAAGAATCAATACATTAGTTATTTCACTTGAGCATAGGAGTGGTAGGTGCTATTATTATTCCTATTTCACAGATAAGAAAATTGAGGCTGAGAGCAATTAAATGGCTTGCCTAAAGGTCACACAGCTAATAAGTGAATAAAGCAAGATTCACACTTAGATCTCTCTTACTCCAAATGTCACACTCTATCCACTGCATTGTGACACAAGACCATTCCAAGTTTGCAAGTAATCAATGGTCATCTAGTCTAACCCATGCCTGGAAAGTGAATCCCATAGCAAAATAATTGTTTGATCTAGCTTTTGCTTTTGTTTATGGGATCCTCCTTAGGAAGAATGGGGATGGTCCATTTCATATCTGTATAATTCTATCGTTTAAAAATTCAGTCTCTACATCAAATCTTAACTTCTTTTATTGCTCCTATTTATGATCCACTGGGTCATAAAATAAATAAAAATTAGATTTCTCTTCCAGCTTTAAATTATTTTAAGATAGCTATCATGGTCTTATCCCTACCATTCATAATTTTGTCTTCTCGGGATGCACAAGTTTAGTTCTTAATTTTAACTTAATATGAAATGGTCTTAGTCCCCTCATTTTGGTTGAGTGTTGCTGGATGGTCTGCAGCAAATCAATATCCTTCCTAAATTATAGTGAACATAAATGAACGCATCACTACAAATATAATTTGAACAAAATGGGGGAAAGTACTTTTAGTAATTTCACATATTTCTTGCTAGAATTTTTGCCTTTCTCACTGCAACCTAAATATATCTTAGATATTTTTGTCTCCCGTGCCATTAAATGCCATGACATGGTTAATATACTTAGTTTACTTTAAGCTCACTAAAAATCTGATTATTTTTCAAAATTTTGCCTTTTCTATCTTATACTAGTGAAGTTTATTTCTTTAACTAAAATCTACCATTTTATATGTATCATATTTGTTGAATTTATTCTTATTATATCCAGAACAATTTTCTAACTTTTCAATGTCTTTTTAGACACATATTCTATAAGTCAATGTGTTATTCTTCCTAGCTTTGTGTCATCTGTAAATTTGATAGGAATGCTGGCTTTGTCTTTACATTCACTACAATATTAAAAGAGCACAGCATCAAACACAGTTTCCTGGAGCACTCCACTAGAGAACACCATCCAAGCTGACTTAGAACCATTAGTGTCTATTTTGAGTTCAGCAATCCAACTACTTCTAAATCTAACTGAACTATAGTCTAGTCCATGTTTCCATCTTTTTACTCCATTCATGTATTTCATACCTTTCCATCAAGACAAAGTTCAAGTCTCAAAATTCCCTTTAATTCCCCATAACTGTCACAAACAGACAATAGGAAGGGCTATCCAACCAAAATTCACATGGTATTGGAACTAATTATCAGTATCAGGATTGGAAAAAGGGAAATAGAAAGTTTCTAGCAAAAGGAGACAGCAAAAATAGAAGTTGAAAAGGAGAGTCTGGATCTACAGCATTGAAGGAGCAGAATTTGGACAAATAAAGCAAAGGGACAAGAGAAAACAAACAAATCAAGAAAAACAAAGAAATGAATCATACCAGGCCTAGGACATACTACAAGTTAAGCTTTCTGTTACTGCTACATATTTTAGGAAAGTACCCTAATAAGATTCATATATTAAGTTCAATCATTTCTCAATCCTGTCCAATTCTTTGTGACCCCCTTTGGGGTTTTCTTGGCAAAGATACTGGAGTGGTTTGTCATTTCCTTCTCCAGCTAATTTTACAGCTGAGGAAACTGAGGCAAATATAGTTAAGTGACTTGCCCAGCATCACACAGCTAGTAAGTTTCTGAGGCCAGATTTGAATTCAGAAAGATTAATCTTTCTGACTTCAGGACCAGAACTCTATCCACTGTACCACTTATCCATTCCTAACAAAATTCATTAAACACATGCACGCATATGTATGCAGGTATGTGTATATGTATATGTGTAACAGTGAAAAGAGCAATGGCATTGGGATAAAAAAGTCTGACATTCAAATCATGTTTCAGATACTTGCTAGCTATGTAATCTTGAGAAAGTCACAACCATTTTCATATCCAGTTTCTTCCTCTGTCAAAAAGGATAATAAATAGCACCAAGCTCAAAGTATTGTTGTGAAGATATGTGAATTCTACCAATTATTATTCTTATTGTTGGAGTTACAGCAAGTTTGTCTGATAAAGTCCTCGTTTTTTTCAAATATATAGGGAATTGAATCAAATTTATAGCCATTTCCCAATTTATAAATGTTCAATGGATATGAAAAGGTAGTTTTCAGAAATAATCAAAGTTATCAAGTTATATAAAAATTCTTAAAATCACATTGCGTAAAGGAAAGCAAATAATAGCAACTGTGAGGTACCATTGATCAGTATGGTTAAGATGATAGAAAAGGAAAAGAACAAATACTGGAAGGGATTTGGAAAAAAAGAGTATACTGTTTCAGTACTCTTGGTGAAATTACGAATTGGCCCATTCATTCTGGTCCAATCATTCTGGAGAACAAGTTTCCTAAAAGGTTATAAAGTTCTACATACCCTTTGATCACTACTAGGTCTGTATCTCCAAAAAACTAAAAATAAAAGAATCAATACATACAAAAATATTTATTTTTGCTATATTATGTTATAAAATATTTATAATAGCTTTTTTATTTCTTTTCTTTTTTTCATTAATGAGGTACAAAGAAAGAATTAATAATATCACCTGTTTTTGTAGAAACAAAAAATTGAAATGAGGAGATGCTCATCAATTGGGGAATGACTGAACAAGTTATAATATGATCACGATGGAACACTTTTGTTTCAAGAAATGATGAAGAGAATGATTTTAGAAAAGAAAAAAACCTGGGATGAATTATATGAAATGATACAAAGTGAAGTGATCATAACCAAAAAGTTCTAGAGAATAAAAGCAATACTGTGAAAATGATTAATAATGAAAGACTTAGTACTCTGTTAAATTCCAAAGGATCCATGATTTAAAAACTATTATTTACCTCCAGATAGAGAACTGATGGACTCTGAATGCAGATTTCAGGACATTTTTTCTCTTTAGTTTTCTTTCTTTTTTGCATCATGGCTAATGTAGAAATATATTTTGGATGACTTTTTAAATTACAAAACATCATCTAGGAAAAGAGATGAAGACATCATCTAGACCTTCAGATACTTCAGACTGCAACCCAGTATTTCAAAGTCACTAGAATGACATTTCAGTTTTCTTCTGACAAAATCATGTCTCCTATCTGTATGAATCAGAAGTTATGAACAAGTTTAATCTTTCTTCACATTCTTTCTATTATACCCCCTTATGTGTTCCAGGAAGACAACAAGCTTACTGATCATATCACATCTAAGGAGAATAGTTTCCATTCTCTTCAGCAAGTAGGCAATAGCTACTTCATCTAGTCTCCCATTCTTAATGCAGAAATAATTCTCATACCTGCTGGTACCTAATTTTATATATATATATATGTATGTATATATGTGTGTGTGTGTGTATATATATATATATATATATATATATATATATATATATATATATATATATATATATATATATATTTATATTCTCTGGAGAATAGGATGCTACTGTTTCCTTCCCAGTCTAGATTTAGTTCAAATATACAGGTATAGAATTACTTATATTGTATACATATACATACATGTACATGTGTATGCACACGCACACACACACACATGCACACATATACACACCTTACACAAAAGTACCTGCTTTCCAGAGTTGCTATGAAGATCAAATGAGATAACAGATGAAATCTATCTTTTAACCTTTAAAATGTGGCGTTTTGACTATCATCATCATCATCACTTCCAGATTCTGTGAGATGAGGATGACAGAGTTGGGTAAAAGAGACCAGCTTTAGTGAGGAATCTATGACAATTGTAGGGAAATCCAGTTTAAATATAATAGGAATGAAGTGATGAGAATGGTGACATCTAAGGTGTCTGTCTCTATATCTCACTCTGTCACTCTTTATCATAGTCTCAATCCTTATGTCCATCTTTGACTCGGTATGTCTACTTTCTCTGCTTGTTTCTGTCTTTGTCTTTCTGTCTGTTTCTACTTATCTCTATCTCTGTGTGTGTCTGTCTCTGAAACTCTTCCTCTGTCTTTCCCTTTCTTTCCCTCTCTCTGTATCTATATTTCTGTGTCTTTGTCTGTCTTTCTCTCTGTGTGTGTCTCTTCTCTCTGTCTCTGCCTCTCTCTGTCATTCTCTCTCTCCTTCCTTTCCTTTCTCCTTCCTTCCCTCCCTCCCTCTGTGTCTCTCTCAATGTCTCTCTGTGTCTGTCTCTGTCTGCCTCTCTCTCTCTCTCTCTGTATATATATAATCTGTCTGTGTGTGTGTGTCTGTCTGTGTGTCATGTCTTTCTCTTTCTGTCTGTCTCTCTCTTTCCTCCATCCTTTCCTCCCTTCCTCCCTTCCTCCTTCTGGAATGATATTCTTATTCCTAATGAAGAATTTGGAGAGCACAAGTAACAGATTCATGTGAAAAACCTCTATGATTCATATTCTTGCATACTGGCTAAAAGTACAATTAAGTATAGATTAGATTAGGTAGCTTTTGAGATTACTCCTCCACCTTAAGATTCTATGAATCTGTGTGTACAAGCTATTATAGGACTCTTATACTGTGGACTGTTCCTAAACAGTCCATGTGAATCAAAACCAAGAACTTGGAATGAACTGAACTGTATGCCTCAGTATTACCAGAATGAGTGAATTGAAAAACACTTTGTACCCAAACCTTAGGGTGAGTGCTGGGAGTAATAGCTTCTTAAGTTAATGGAACAGGAGGGGCAAGTATTTGATGGGACTTTGAGTGAGACTCAGTAAAACAATTTCCAGTAAAACATGAGCCAGGAAATTAATCATATAACAACCAAATGCAAACCCATCCAGCTTCTCTAAGAGCAACCTAATAACATGAAAAAAAGTACACTCTACTCTGCTACTTATGATATGTTCAGTGCTTGCTATGTATTAATCCCTTGTACTGATTGTACAGTATAAAAACCCATTATAAGTGAAATGGATGATTCAATGAGAACCAAAACTGCAGAATAAATGTTGGCCCTGTGCTAATATGCAAATAGCAAATGATGGATTGTCTTGGTATGATATACTAATAATAAGTAGAGAAAGAAAGCAGGAGTAATGGATAGAGAACCAGCTTTGGCATCAAAATCATGGGTTCAAGTCTCATGATAGCACATAAAGGCTGTGCCATGCTGGAAGTCATTAATTTCTCAGTGCTTTAGTTAACTTTAGAAGCCTCTAAGTTACTGAATGCTTTCTGATCTTCATTAGCAGACGGAACTTCTTCATTTTTCCATACATCATTGAAATCCCAATGTCTAGACCAAGAATAAATAAGAATTACCATGAAATGCCCCCTCCAAAAAAATAATAATGCTCACTACCACATAATCCAACAAGGTAGATCTTGAGGCTCTTCTTGAAGACTTTAAGCAAAATCCCACTACCCCTTTCACTTTTGAACAATAAAATGGTGCTAAATCAAATATAATTTGACATTTTTTACCTTCTAGCCATTGCCCATAGTTTTGTCCTTTAGGACCAAGCAGATTAAATCCAACCCTCTCCAAATAATGACATTTCTGCCTGTATCTTTCACATTTAATGGCATGTGATTTTATTTATTAGGTGATCAGTGAATTAGAAATGGAAAGGGTCTTAGGGAATCAATAGCAATCCCCTTTACCTTACAGATAAGGAAATGGAGGCATAAAAAGGTTAAAGTACTTGTCACATAGCTAATATGCAACAAAAGTGACATTTGAACCCAGATCCTTTTATTTCAGAGCTACTATATTAGAATATTTTATCATGTGGTCGATGTGCTAAAAATAGACTCTAATTTTAACTGCCATTCCCAGGCATTATAGAATCCTAGATCTGGATGTAACTTCAAGAGTCCAGTCTCCCACTTAACAAAGGAATCCCTTCTACAACATCCTGAGGTTGTCATTCTCTTTGGAGATATTTGTGTCTGCTACAATGTTCTTTCTTATATAGAGCTGAAATCTGTTCTTCTGTACTTTCCACTTTACTTATTGTAGTTTTTCCTTGTTAAAGAACACAAAACATAAGCTCCCTTTGCCACTCAACAGACTGGCGCTCAATGCAGTATTTTAGGTAATGTTGAATTAGGGCAGAGTGCAATTGAATATTCATTTGAGCTTTGACAGCATGCTTCTAACAATGCAGTTTAGAATTATATTATATAGATATAGACAGAAATATAGAAAAAGTTAAAAACTAAGTATAGAAATGTGCTTGCTTATACATACATTCATATGTAAATACATGTATGTATATCTATTGTGCATATTTGAATATTGAGTTACATCTAATTGTAGAATTAACATACTGTTCATACCTCCTTCTCTTGCTCATAATCCTTATGGGCATAGCAGGAACTAATAGAATACCATTTAGAGATGTTAAATAACCCAATCATGGGGGGGAAAAAATAAAGATGGCAGCATGGTGCTATGATGATGAAATGTTGCAGAGTGAAATAAAATGAACCAGGAAAACAAAAAATCATGTCTATGAAAATATAACTGAAATAAGGAAATGGAGAAAGGGAGGAAGGAGGGAGGGAGGGAGAGAGGGAGGAAAGAAGGAAGGAAAGAGAGGGAAGGAAGGAAAGGAAGAGAGGGAAGAAAAGAAAGGAAAAGAGAGAGGGGAGGAGAGAGGAGGAAGGGAGGGAGGACAGGGAAAATCAAACTAAACTAATTATAATCACCAAGTTTGTGCCTTAAGGAAAGATAAGAAAATGCATCTCTCTCGGTCTTCACTGAAGAGGAGTTTGGGGGGAGGGATGCTATATTTATAGAATGCTGTATGTACTGTCAGATTCACTGTATGTGTTGGTGAGTTTTGTAGACAGCTTTCTTTTTTCTTCTATTTCCTATTACAAGAGATAAGTTGCTGTGGTAAGTGAAGGATTAGTGACACATTTGTAAATAGAGATCAAGAAAGCAATAAATAAAAGAAATTAGTAATCAACCTCAAGTTTACTGGCTTGTAATTTCTAGTATTTGTTTTCTCTCTTCTGGAAATGTGTCTTCCTCCAGTTTTCTGACACCAGCTCTCATTTTCTATGATCACCAAAAGTGGTTCTATGGTCAAGTTTCTGCAGTAGCCTTAGATATAATTTATCCACAACTATAGACTTGAACTCATTTTAGATATCTACATCCTGTTTATGATCCCTCATCAGCTTCTAGGTTTCAAAGACTTTTTTGTGAATGAGGCAGTTCTGGGCTGGAGGAAAAAGGGCAGACCTGCATTGCAGTCTCAGCCTGACTGTTTCCTCTTGCTATCTGCCTGCATGATCTTAAGCAAAACACTTAACCCCTTTGGACCTCAATTTCATCTTCTTTAGGATCAGGGGATTAAACACCTGATCAATAAGATTTCGCCCAGCTTTCTCTCTCTCATTCTATTGTCTCATAATATTCATTATACATTTTCTAGTTTGAGGATTGAGCTTTCTATAAAAGTCCTCTCTAATTGCTTCTTATAAACATGACTATCATTCAGTAATATAGAAAACTTACATCATCGGAGTCTTTAGTGACTACCCAAATACTATGAAGACCAAATGATCCCATCTTTAATTCATTTATACATATATATATATATCAGCTACCTACTAGGCACTATGGAGGAAGTTCTGTAAGTAAGACATAATCCTTGTCCTGTAGAGGCATATTCTCTGGTACACTGAGAGAATGACTATATGAAAAATATATTTTGCTAGACATAATTGATATGAAGAAGAATAAGACAGCATCTTCATCATCAAACAGTTCACATTTTAATTGGGAAGATGGAACAGAGAGACAGAGACAGAGAGAGTATGGTTGATTGGATATTGTTCTTCTCATTTGAATGAAAATGAAATCACTATGTGTGAGTCAAGATACAGTGTGACTGACTTTGACCAGTCAGACCAATACAAACTTTTATCACAGACCAGATACAAATAGTCCATTCGAAGATTTAGAGTAAAAATGTTGCTAATTTTGTGTATCTCACAGTCATTTTGAGCTACTATTCATTTTCTTTGATATGAGCAGAGTATGCTAGATGGTCCTGTGCCAGAGCCTGCTACATGCAATTAATTCCAAAGTCCTTCAGAGAGACCTTGAAAGTGTCCTATATATTCCTTCATCTGACCTCTGTATGAATTCTTACCTTATGTGATTTCTCTATAATATAGCATGGAGGCAAACATACTTTTATTTTATGATTGGTACACAAAGGATAAACAATAATTTGAGGTACACGTAATGGATATAGTGGAAAATGTAAAATAATAGAAACAACAATAAAAGCAATTAGCATTTATATAACATTAAGTTTTCCAAAGAACTTCACAAATATTTTCTCAGATTATTGTTGCAACAACTTTGGGAAATAAATTCTATCATTACTCTCATTTTACAAATGAAGAAACCTAGGGAAAAGAGTTTAAGTGATTTTAGGAATTCAAAGAAAGGAAAATAGTTAGGTTATTATAGATGGAGTTTCCAAAATGACAGGACTTAAGCTGCATCCTGAAAGGTGGATATCAGATATGTAAATAGAAAAATGAAGAAGGTCAACAATCTGAACAAGGAAGGATTAAAGAAGAGAATCAAGACCATAATTCATGTTTGATCCTGATGCAGATATTTTGACTAAGTTATAAATTAGATCCATCACAAAATTATCTTTTCATTTTTACCAAAAAAAAGTTTATTCTGCATTTTTTTCATAGATAAAATAATTATATCTATTACAACATACTTACACACCCAAAAGAGATAAGCTGAATAGATGAATAACGGATGTATGTAAAACACTTTCTAAAGCTAAAACCACTGCATAAATGTACAATTTGTGGCTATTATTACAATTATGATTATTATTATGAATGGTTTAGGAAGAATCATTGCTAAATCACTCAGGAAAATCAATATTTGCATGAGCAAGCTGATTCATTGGAGAATGCATCTCAGAAAGAACATTGGTCATCACGGACTCATTTTTAATACTATTCTAAATCTTTCCAGTGATGGGACAAATAAAATCAGCTTTGCAATCTATACCCCAATCTTTCAAATTATCATCCATGGGATTCTAAATTTTTATGTACTAACTCTTCTGAAAGCTGTAAATAATAGGAGAGATGAGTTTACCTGATCAGTACAGTCTTCCCATGATTCCTTATCTCCCCATGGAAAATGAGAGGAAACACATTTTCTCAATTTCTAATATATTGGCAGTGAACTTTCCCAGGGAATGAACATTTCCATACAGAAAATAGGGAGGCTGCTCTTGTGTCTTTGTTGTCTAATTCACTGACCCACTGTCAGAGCCAATAAATTTTATTGGATGGAAAACAAGGACTTTCCATTCTGCAAGGACTATCTATGTGGGCAGATTTTCTTGGTATTTTTTTCTATAATGTTTGATACATCGTCCCTGAACTTCATTGGGTAACTAACAAAATGGGTAAAAGCATTCAATACAGCGTGGCAGACTGGGGAGACTAGTGGAAAAGAGGGTGCCTATTTGTCAGATATACAGGGCATAATGGATTCTATGACTTGAACTTAGTACCATGGATTCTAAGTCAAGAAAAAACCTTTGAAGCAGAAGTCTTCAAAAGTCTGAGAGAAGTTTTAAATTGGCACTAAAACTTTTGGGACATCTTATACTTTAAAAATTATGTTCGCAGAACCATAGATCTGGAGCTGTAAAGGATGTTAGTAAGTCATTTAGGAGAACCACTTTCATAGATGAGAAAACTGAGATTTTAATTCAGGATTCCAAGCTAAACATTATTTCCATTGTATCACATTATCTAAAGTATTTGTCCATTTTACCGTGTTGATCCTAAGAATAACAAGACATATTGGAATGAAGATAATAGTTGGGATTTGGGAATAGAGAAAAAGTCTCAGTTTGAATTCTTCCTCTACAATTCAGTCTATTTAAAATCTTGGAAAAGTCAATTGACCATTCTGCACCTCGGCCTTTTTGGCAAAGTGAGGGTTTTAACCAGATTATCTCCAAGGTTCCTTCTGGTAAGCATCCAGTAATCTTTAATACTATGACCTAGATTTGAATCCAAGTTAAGTACTTAGTAGCTATGTAGGCTTAAGCAAGTAATCTAACTTCTTTTTGCCTCATTTTAATCTATATATAATAAAGGGATAATAATTCTGTATATATGGATTATAAAATAAGACAGTCTTCCCCCCAGTGTCGCTCTTTATTTAAAAAATATATTTTGTTAACCACTATATGAAATGGGGTTCTTCATCTATTATTCTGTAAATATTTGAAGGATTTCTGATATATTTGGCTGGTGGAAATCTTGGTATGGAAATGACCTACATCAATTCAGATTGCAACTCATCTGTAACTTAACAGAAAAGTTAGAAAGTACTGCCAGAAGCACTCAGAGGTTGGATTATCTACAATTTCAAATGACTTTTCACATAGTAAATATGTGAATGTTTAATAAATATTAGAATCAGGATTTTAATTTTTCTATAACCCTAAGTATAATATTTCATTAATCATGCCTTCTACTTCTTGATATACTAATATTAACTATAAAGTAAGTAGCCAGGTGGTACTATGCATACAACACTGGACTTAGAATCAGAGAAAACTAAATTCAAATCCAACCTCAAACACTAGAAATACAACTCTAAATAGGTCAATTAACCTCTTAGTCTCAGTTTCCTTAAATGTAAAATGAGGATAATAGTATCATCAGCCCCATAGACTTGTTGTTAAACTCAAATTGATCAAAAAGATCCATGCAAATCCTGAAATCCCATGTAAATGTTAGACATTATTATCTAATAATAATAGATATTATTATCTATGATCATCAGTATCATTGTTTTTATTTACTTAATTGTTGAATTGTGTCATGCTTCAGAACTACCAACTTTATAGGTATCTGATAAAAATAAATACGAATTTCAAAGATTTTTGAGCTCCTTAAATGAAAGCTACAGGAGAGTTAGATCTCATTTCCAAAAAACAACAACTCAGAAAATCCAATTGATTTAAAGAGGAATTTTCCCCCCACGAGGCTGTGCTTACGCAGCCTCCGCTTTCATTTCTCTTCCTCCCAGTGAGTCATCAGGAAATAGCCCAAAGTCACACCAGAATATGGGGCCCTCTTGGGAATGTGAAACAAATGGATCAGAGGCTGCACTGTTGATCCTACCCCAGCAATTCCACAATTCTCTGTACAGGAATCTTGCATTAAAAGAGTTTGGTTAGACTGAAGACTTATCTAGAATTATAGACACTCTATCTAGCTGGCTCCAGACCAACCAATGTTCTGCTTCACATCCTATCTAGACACCTACCCATGCCATTGGCCCTGAAACTTTACCTGAGACTTATGCTTATCTATTACCACTACTCACTCACAAACTCTCTCTCTCTCTCTCTCTCTCTCTCTCTCTCTCTCTCTCTCTCTCTCTCTCTTACACACACACACACAAACACACACACACACACTCTTACCTTCTGGAAACTGTAATCAAAAGAATGATGCCATTCTTTATGAGAATGATCTTATAGATCTTCCTTAAGAGTTGCTGCAGTAAAAATTCTCCCCCAATATTCTCAACTATAAAGGAGAGAATAATAAAACTACCTCCCACAGTTATTCTGAAAATGAAATGAGACAATATTTCTAAAAAGCATTTAGCACAATTTCAGGCACAGTTCAGTTGGTACCATTTATAGGTCCTTTTCCCCTCTGGAATTGAGATCGGTCATTGATCTGAATTATGTTATCTTTTGATGAAATTTTCCTTTAAATGAGTGGACTGTAACTATCATGTATATTGTTTTCTTTTTCTTCTAATTCATTATTTTTTAAACATTTAACAAGCTGTTTGTAGCAAAAAAAATAAAATGAGAAAATTATACATCAGGGTTTTACCTACTGTAGATAGCATTTTTTTCATCATAAGTCCTTTGGAATTGTCTTGGTTCAATATATTGATTCAAGTATCCAAGTCTTTCTCAGTTGATCATTATTATTTGCACAGTGATCTCCTGGTAGTTCTTACTCCATTTTCATATCTTTCAATAGTCAATAGATTCTGCTCTAGCCCTTATTTTAATCATGTGTCAGGCTTTCTATTGCATATATCTCTTATACCAAAAAAAAAAAAATGTTGTTAGATTCTGGTTTCTAATCCATTCTGCTATCCATTTTCATTTTATGACTGAGTTCATTTCATTCACATACATGATTACTAACTATGTATTTCCTCCCATTATGTTTTCTTCTCTCTCTCTCTCTCTCTCTCTCTCTCTCTCTCTCTCTCTCTCTCTCTCTCTCTCCTGTCTCTCCTAAAAAGTATGTTTTGCTTCTGAACACTGCCTCTATTAATCTGTCCTTCCTTTCATCACATTGAGCCTTGCCACATTTCTTCTCTCTTTCCCCTATTTGCCTATTGAGTAATATGAATTTCTGTATCCAACTGAGTACACATACTCATACATATTCACACACACACACACATTCTCTCTTTTGATGAATTTTGATGAGAGTGAAGTTCAAATATTGTCCTCCACTCCACATCATTTCACCTTCAACTATAAAAGCTCTTCCTTACATGTTTTTTTATGTGAGAAAATCTCCATTCTACTTCTTTCTTCTGCCTTCTCCTAGGGCATCTTTCTTCCTCACCCTTACATTTTTTGGGGGGATCATCCCAACTTAATTTTCTCATGCCCAGGTCTATTGTTTATGTAGACTCCTTCTAACTTCCCTAATAAAGATAAAGTTCTTGGGAGTTACACATATCATATCCCCATGTAGGAATAAAAATATTTAACTCCATTGAGTCTCTTATGATTACTTTGTCATATTAATTTTTTTATGTTTCTCTTGAGTTTTGTATTTGAAAGCCAAATTTGCTATTCAATTTTTTCATCAGGAATGCTTGAAAATCCTCTATTTCATTAAATGTATTTTTTTCTTCCTGAAGAATTATATTCAGTTTGGCTGGTATCTTATTTTTGGTTCTAACTTTAGTTCCTTCTAGTATATCACATTCTAAGCCCTCTATTTTTTAATGTGGAAACCACTAAATCTTGTGTGATCTTGATTGTGGTTCCATGATAATTGAATTGTTTCTTTCTGGTTACTTGCAATATGTTGTGACCTGGAAGTTCTGCTACTTGGCTATAGTATTCCTGGGAATTTTCATTTTGAGATCTCTTTCAAAATGCAATCAATAGATTCTTGAATATCTATTTTATACTGTTGATCTAAGATATCAAGAAGTTTTCTTTTAAAGTTTCTTGAAATATTATGTGCAGCACCATAGCATTTCCACTCTTTCTGTTATGGTTTGCTTGCATTTTTTTTTCATTCTCAGGTTTTTTTCTTTCTTTCTAGATCTGATTTTTCTTGTGCAGCAAGATAAATGTATAAATATGTATACATATATTGGATTTAACATATATTTTAACACATTTAACATGTATTGGACTACCTGCCATCTAGGGGATGGAATGGGGGGAAGGAGAGTAAAAGTTGGAACAGAAGGTTTTGCAAGGGTCAATGGTAAAAAATCACCCATGCATATGTTTTGTAAATAAAAAGCTATAATTAAAAAAAAAAAAGAAAAAAAGAAATATTATGTGTGGAGTATTTCTGTATCATGGCTTTTTGATAGTCAACTATTTATTAAATTATCTCTCCTCAATTTATTTTCCAGATCAACTGATTTTTCAGTGAGATATTTCTTATTTTTTCCTAATTTTTCTTTCTTTTGACTTTGTTTTATTATTTTTAAAGTCTCATGAAGTCATCATCTTTTACTTGCCCAGTTCTAATTTTTAAGAAATAATTTTCTTCAGCAAACTTTTGTACCTTTTTTCCTCTTTGATCAATTTTACTTTTTAAGGAGTTCTTTTCTTCAACGAATTCTTCAGTGAAAACACCTTTAACCAAGCTGTAAATTATTTTTTTTAATGTTCTTGTATCACTCTAATTTCTTTTCCCAATTTTTCTCTACCACTCATTTTTTTCTTTAATTCTTCTAGGAATTCATGGTTCTAATTAGCATTTGTTTTTAAGGCTTTGCTTATAACTGTTTTTACAATGTTATCTTCTTTTAAGTTCATGTCTGTAAAATAATGCACCTTCCTCATAGAGTTGTTGTGAAGATAAAATGAGGTAATATTTGTAAAGCACTCTGTAAATCATAAAATGTTTTTTTAAACATTGTTGATATTATTATTATTATTTGATGACACTTGAGACATGAAGCTCTTTATGGTCAAGTTATTTTTGCTGTTGCTCAATCATTTCTACCTTATGACTTTCAACTTTATGTTAAAGTTGAGTTCTACTTATCTAGAGATGGAGAGGCACTTACTAGCTTTAGTTGTGTGTGTGGTGCTGTTTTTAGAAATAGCTCTGGAAGTGTGCACCATTTTTGGTGCTTCCAAGGTACTGATACACTAGGAGATATATGGCTACTGTTTTTATGATCTGCACTCTGGTTTTCCCCCTACAAGCATCCCTACACCCCTTCAATTACAATTGCTAGTATTTTTTTTTTGGTCCTAGTATTGGGACAATGGCCTCTGCTCCTTTGTGACTGATCACACGCATTCTTCTCTGCCTGAAACTATGCCCCAGAACACCTTATAAACAATAGAACTTCCAATCAGCACCAGTTGCACCCACTTCTAGCAAAGTCTCCCCCTAGTCTCTCTCTGACCATTTGTCTGAATTCCTTACCATATCTGGGCTAAGAGCTGTTGTTGCTGCTGGCTTCATATCTGCCTTTAAGATCCACTATGGAAGGGGTATCCTGCCATGTTCTGGGCTTGTATGTACATGCAGTGATACAAACCTCTCCTATGTTCCTCCTAAGTTGTCTTAGGCTTAATAAAAATATTTCTCTAATATTCTATTGGCCCTGCTATGCTACAAAGTACTCCAGAAATTTTATAGGGATAATTATACCTTGGTCTGGTTATCACAAGATATTTGTCAACCTTAATCTCCACTGTCAGACAAGTGACCTTAAGCAAAGATAAATATCTTCAGAAATAATGCAAATTTATACACATTTAAGTATTGCTTAAGTGAGACAGAAAGTGGGGAACTATACTTGAGTAACTTCCATACCATTAAGACTCTCTTAGTGTTTTCTCAGTTTTATCTATTTGGGATTAATGGTGTTATGCATATTATCTACCTGTGTAGCCCATGAATTTATCAAGGCTGCATCCTCAGCCAAACAACAGTTATCATCTGCCTGAACTTGGCTCAAAAATATACTTTTGCATGGATTATATGGATAAGTGCCTTCATCTTCCACTTTATACTTTAAAAAATGCACAAGATGTTTGCAAATGAGATGAGATTTGTTAATGGTATAGATAGAATAGGAACAAAAAATGAGAGGGAGAAAGCAAGAGACAGAGGGAAAGAGAAACAGAGTCACAGAGAGACTAAATGAGATACAGAGACAGAGAGATACAGAAAGAACTGAAAACAGAGAAACTAAATGAAATACAATGAGGGGAGAAAAGGAAAGGGAGAGGGAGAAGGAGAGAGAAAAAGAAAAGGAGAGAATGAGATTCAAGCAGAGATTTTTTTTTTTTGCTTTTTCATAGTGAAGAAAAGAAAAATCACTGGCAAAGTTATAAAATATAAGGTTCTTTCCAAATTACCATTAGTGTCTGCATGGGATTCAGCCAATGGAATATTTAATATTAATTTTATTTCTTAAATGGGCTATGGATTTTTTTATAAGGAAATAATACAAGTGTTAATGTGCTAGTGACATTTGACATATTTTCCTACAAAAAAGACATCCTGTGCCAGTAATTAGTTGACATGAGCTGCCTGCCCTTCTGAGAAACAGGAGAGGTGCCCCAATGCAACCATGGGGCATCCTGACACTGCCTATCCAATGTCAGATTCATCTAGGCCTTTATTGATAGCCTTCACCACATTTGTTTGATTTATTTATGTTAATTTATTCTGTGGTTTGTTGTTCAGCATCTTTTCCCCCAAAACAAATTATTTCTAGTGGACTGGTCACAGTGGATAAATAGTGTGAGAGAAATCCAGTTATCACTTACCTGGTCTCAAAGAGGACAGAACAAAGTTCAAGGAGATATAATTCTCAGAATACTATCGCCAGACCCTCAGTCCTTGGCTCTGTGATCTGGAGGAAAAGATATTAGGGTTTTACCTATATGGAGAGAACAATCTATATTCATTGGGAATACTTGGGAGAAAGATTAATATGAATGAACCCTACCACCCTGAAATTTTGTAAAGTATTTTAAAATACTTTTATAAATAATAGAGTATCCTTAGAGTTCCCATTCTATCATTACCAAAATCATTTGCATTACTCTACAATGCCCTCCCTTGAGAAGTAGAGTCTAGACTCTGGAGATCAGACCACGTCTTTTCCTACAATACTGATCCCTCAAAACAGGAGAGACTAAGGAAAGTACATAGACAATGTTCCTAAATCCCAGTCTCTTGTGTAAAAGAGAGGAGATTCTCATTTCCTAGGTAATGTTATTTCAAAATAATCTCTTTTCAACTCACTTTTTGAGGAAAAATTACTGGGAAAACTAAAAAAGAAAATGGCATAAATTAGTTTGAGACCAACATATTACACCATATACCACAACAAACTCAAAATATATATGTGATCAAAATATTAAAAAATATAGCATTAAAAAAATAGAAGGCACTTTGAGTGACTTTTTCAGTTATGACTAAGAGTTGAAATCTTAACATATCAATAGGAAAAAAGTGATTTTAAAAGGTAAAATGAGTATATATATGAAATATGTAATTTTTCATAAACAAAATTAATGAAAACCAATTGAAAAGAAAAATTATCAACTGGGAAAATTCTGTGCCATATACATCTGATAAAAGTTTAAGATATATAGGAAACTACAAAAATGTAAGAGCAAAAATCATTCCTTAATAGAGAAGTCATTCAAAAAATAACAAATAGTTCTTCAAATGTTTGCAAACTAATTTTTAAAATCACTAATAATTGGAGAAATAATAATCGAGGCAAATAAGCAATAGACAAAGATGAAAAAAGATGTGAAAAGCTAACATTGGAAGAGTTATAGCAAAGTAAGCATATGAATGGACTGTTGGTATTATAAAAGTATTATCCAGTTTATAGCAGATATTACAATATATCTTAAGTTGAAATTCAATGAAATACAAAATCACATTTGAACTATGAACTGATCTAATCAATTTAGTTAAGGTTCAGTTTGGAATTATAATGAGTCCATTCTTTTTGATCCAAAGATACCACTATTAATCTTACATCACAAGGGGTTAAATGACCAAAAATGGAAGATCTATATGCATCAAAGTATTTGTAGCAGCATGTTTTGTAGTAGAAAAAATTTGCTATTTTAAAAAAGTTATTTACCATATATAGAGAATAGCTAAACAAGTTGTGGGACAGAATATGATCAAGCAATATAGTTCTATAGGAAAAAATGAATGTGGTTAATATATAAATGAGTGGAAAGATTTATATAAATAAATGTGAAGTGAAGTAAAAAGAATCAGTAAAACAATATACCCAACTCCAAAAATGTAAATAAGATAATGAAGCAATCAAAACTAAGTATTACAAGTTTATAATGATAAGGCATCTCTTCCTCTTCATTGCAAAAGTAGGGGATTACATTGCATATAATGTCACAAATTTTATATTTTCATTAGTTTTGTGAAAATGTTTTTTTTTTCAATTTTTTTGATGTAAAGATGGCTCTCTAGCAGGGATAGGGAGGGTGATACACTGGGAAATGTACATGATATAAAAAATTAGGATACCAATAAAAACTGATTTTTAAAGAATCTCCCCTCTTAGGCTAGAAAGTTACATTCTAGGATCACAATACCTGGAGAATCTGAATCTCTGTTCCCTGCATAGGTTTAACATTGATTAAACATTCTCCCTGAATTCTGCTCAATTGTGTTGGTGAGAATATACTCCCATTTGTTTCTGCAGGATATTATCTCTCTTCCCCAGTGCTTCTCTAGTCTGTTGTCTATATAAAGGATCCTGACAGTCATATCTTCTATGCCCAGGCAGGCATCAATATGTCCTGGATAGTGACATTTTTTACATGAATGTTCTCACTAAGTTCACAGGTCTGTTTATAGTTCTATCATTCTCTCCAATCTTAGAAATAAGATTGAAAGAAGTCCCAAAAACCTGGTCAAATCTCTGGTTTGTGTTTATAGGCATAACAAAGTGGTACCCCCTTGTACGAGGGACCATCCTCTCAAGAATCAGTCACTCAGTTCATTTGGAACATAGTCCCAGACACTGAGAGGCAGTTGGGTGGTGCAGTGGGTCGAGTGACACGTGTGGAATCAAGGAGTCTCATCTCCTTGAGTTCAAATCTGGTCAAATGACTATGATGGTAAACAAATCACTAACCCGGTTTGCCTCCATTTCAACAGACACCCAGGGACAGTTCCAAATCAATTCACCTCAGGGAGCTCTACATAATAAAACATTCTTCATAATATTATTTTGTTTATTTTTTAACAAAATGCACAAGTTGTACTTCCTGTACCTGAAATGTACTATCTTTCCATCTATGTCCTTCAGAAATTTTATCTTCTTTCGAAACTTTATTTAAATAATACTTTTTTTGAAAGCCTTCACTGATTCTTGATATGATTAGATCTTTTTCCTCTTCTTTGATATTAATGGAGATTTGACCTCTACTCTCTATCTGCTACTCTGCCTGGTTTCACCTCCCAGATTAAACTCATTGTCCCAAGTGTCATCACCAGGCTGTTACTCAAGCCTGGACTGACATTTTTTTCCTTAGCCTCCTCTCCCCTCTGATAGGACAGTAGAATACCAAATTCCTCCTCATGCCTTCCTTTATAGAAGGCAGAAACTGTACTGGGATTAATCCATTCTGTATCTGCTGTTCAGTCTAACACCATAGAACTTCATTCCCACTCTTCTCTCTTTGCTTTCTGCCTTCTACTATGTATAGTCTCTTCCCCTCCCCTTTAATTAGATTGTAAACTCCTTGAGAAGAGAGATTTTTGTTTATTAATCACATCCTCAGCACTTAGCAAAGTGTCTGGTATATAGCAGGGAACTTAATAAATCTTTATTGAATTGATCTTTAGTCCCCCCCATTCCTTACTCTGAATTGTATTTATATGGTTTTTATTGTGCCCTCAATTGGAAAAGCAACACTGAGGGCAGGATATTTGTTGTCTTTTTACCTAGTATCATAACTTGCACTTCCCAGAAAATAAGTAGAGGTTTGAGGAATGAGATGGAACACCACGGATCACCAAGCCTCATGTCTATGAAGACCCAAGAGGCAAATAGAAAAAAAACCAAGTGAATAGTGTTGGCAACAGCAAATTGAAATATAACTCACACATGAGGAGGGGCATAAAAGATACTATCAAAAATAGTTAAGGGCTGAAAAGTAGAGGACTGATCACAATTCAAAAGTGAAAGATAAGAGGGATTACATTAGAGCTGCACTGCTCCCTGTGAAATATTTCAAAAAACAGAATATCCTCAATGTAGCAAATAGATTTTCCAGGAATCTATAAATCATAGAACCTTAGGAGACTTATGAAAACTCTTCATGATTGCTGAAACAATAAAAATAGCACTATATTTATTATCAGGGAATCTGAGTTCAAATACCACATACTATTACTATAATAATAATAATATCAACAATGTTTAAAAAATATTTTGTGGTTTACAAAGTGCTTTACAAATACTACCTCATTTTATCTTCACAACAACTCTATGAGGAAGGTGTGTTATTTTACAGAATTTACAAATAAGAAAACTGAAACTCAAATCTCCTTTTGATCAGTCTTGCCTCACTTTCTATGTGGTGTTTCACCACATGCCTCCATCCCTCATGCTGACCCTAAATACCTTTGAAACTTCCACATATAATGAATACCACATCATGACCAATTTTCATGAAAAAATGCCTGACTCCAGGATCTTCCATTCAGTCTTTTTCATATAACAATATCTCTGTCTTGAATTCTACTTCCTCAAATGGAGATTTAAAAGTAAATTGCAAAATCCAGCCTCAGAGACTTGACACTTATTAACTCTATGACCTGGAGATGACTGCCCTCAAGAAGCTCACAACAGAGAAATAGATTGGGGGGAAGGAGAGAAACAACATGCAAACAGCTGTGGACAAACAAGATATGGGGAGGGGACTATCTAAGGGCGAAGGCACAAAAATTAAGGAGAACCAAGAAAGGCTTCTCACAAAGGCAAAACTTAGCTGAGACCTTAAGAAATCCAGTGACAGAGCTAAAGAAAAAGAGAATTCCAAGCATAGGGAAACCAGTAAAAATGCATGGAGTTTAGAGATAGAGTTCATTCTAGCCACTGTATCACATTATCTCCAAACTAAACATTTGAAAATTAGAGTATCTAATTTTGCTGCCATCACTACCAACCCAACTAGGACCTCTATCCTTTCTAAGTAACGCGATATCCTTTACACTTTATGGAATCCTTAGAAGGATCTGATATTCTCAAAAATCAACTCAACAGAAATTGATACAATCAGGTTCTATAACCAACCATCATCCCTTATAAATGCATCAATCTGAATTTACATGTGAATTCTATCAAACATTTAAAGAACAATTAACTCCATTATTATAATATATAAACTATTTGAAAAAATAGCAAATGAAGGACTCCTACTTTATTTATTGTCAGTTTCTTATCTCATCCTCTCACACAAGATGATCCATTCTGCTGGGTTGAATCTCCAGCAGCCACTGTCTAGGGGGCTCCCCTGTTACAACACTGGAGAGCAATCTGGAACTATGCTCAAAAAGCTATCGAACTGTACACACCCTTTGATCCAGCAGTGTTTCTATTGGGCTTATATCCCAAAGAGATCTTAAAGGAGGAAAAGGGACCCACATGTACAAAAATGTTTGTGGCAGCCCTTTTTGTCAAAATGGCAAGAAACTGGAAACTGAATGGATGCCCATCAGTTGGAGAATGGCTGAATAAGTTATGGTATATGAATGTTATGGATTATTATTGTTGTTTAAGAAATGACTAGCAAGATGATTTCAAAGAGGCCTGGAGAGACTTACACGAACTGATGTTAGGTGAAATAAGCAGAACCAGAAGATACATGGCAACAACAAAATTATACAACGATCAATTCTGGTGGATGTGGCTTTCTTCAACAATGACATGATTCAAACCAATTCCAACTGTTCAGTGATAAAAAGAGCCATCTAGACCCAGAGAGGACTGTGGGAACTGAGTGTGGACCACAACATAATATTCTCACTCTTTCTTTTGTTGTTTGCTTGCATTTTGTTTTCTTTCCCAGTTTTTTTCCTTATTGATCCAATTTTTCCTGTACCACAAGATAATTATATATATATATATATATATAGGATTTAACATATATTTTAACACATTTAACATGTATTGGACTACCTGCTATGTAGAGAAGGGGGTGGGGAAGAACGAGGGAATAGTTTGGAACAGAAGGCTTTGCAAGGACCAATGCTGAAAATTTTCCCATGCAGGTGTTTTATAATTAATAAGCTTTAATAAAGAAAAATAAATGTATCAGTCTTCTTCTTTCCGTTAATTAGAAGTGATAGCTTCCTAAGCATACTGCCTACTTCAAATCTATTTTCTCTCCAAATCATACTTCATATAGCTATCCAAACATTATATAGCTGCCCTAAGATATGAGGCCTACAAAATGATGACCATCGGTTTTCCTGGGGAAAGCAAAATGACCAAGAGAGCCAGAGGCTCTTCTTTGGAGGCCTTTAAAAATAGGGCAAATCTCAATTACTTTGGAATGCTCTATTGTAAGGGTGGTCCTGTCCAAAGCAGAAATTTGGGCTGATGGACTAGAAGACAGTATAAAGTTCTTTCCATCCATAGTGTGCTGAAATATGGCCTAAGTTCAAGCAAACCAAGAATAAACCATTATACTTGAAGACCATTTCATTATGCATTTTGGAATTACATTTGGAAGCCAGAGTAAGTGAGTCAGAGAAGAATAACAAACAATTTACTTTCCTGACAGACCCACATTAGGGTGGGCGATATAATATGCAACATATTACGTTCTCAGACTAGGGCTGACATTATTGGTCTCCTTGGAAATAACTATTCTAACTCCTTACTATATGCCTAATTAATTAAGGAGAATGCCACTCCCCCTTGTTGCTCCCATTCCTATGCTCCATTCCACCATTCCTTTCCATGGAAATGTTCATGTCAAGCATGGGGCATATATCATCTGTGAACAAGAGGAAAAGGATGGCACACTACCCTCTTCATTTTCTGGAAATTATAGACCTAACAGCAAGAGCTTTGGCAGCTCACAAAAGATTGTTTCATCTTATTCTGCAAGAGTTTTGCTCTCAGGAAAAAGAATTAGTTTAACGACAAATTTAACAGCTCTGACTATTAATGTCTAAGTTTAGACTAAGGCTCTACCCTGTTACTATGTTTAGCCATGAAAATGAAAATATTATTTCAAGACAAAATTGAAATGCTCATCATCCCTTTCACATGAGAAAGAAACTATTTCTGAGAGATTCTGAATTGGTTGTGAATACAATGCAATCATTCTAGTAAAAACATTGGCTAAGGGCGTTTTCTCTAAATATAGATATTAAATATATCAGAACATCCCTAGTTCATTTTTCCCTCTTGTTCTGTTAGGCAGAATGAGGAAAGAATACTGGATGGAACAACAGTCAGATCTTCTTCATCCTGCCAACAATTGGCATTATGACTTTGAATAAGGCATTTCATTTCTGTGCTCCTCAGTTTCTTAATCTGCAAGGTGAAGTAGACTAAGTCAAGATGCTGCTTCATTACCTAATAGAGGAGTATAAGGTGCAAGTACTTACAAATAAAACATTATAGAATAGTAGTTGCATAAACAATATCATTAAAGAAATGTAGAATTAAAAAGAAAGATGTACTGGTCAAATAGAGAGAGTGGTCCATAGGCATTTTCCCTATGTCAGACATAGAGTCATCATGAGATGGTACCAGTTTAATGATTTTCCCATGAGAAACTCATAATGGAAAATGGACAATACTGATATAGAATAAGCAAGTATGGGTGAGTTGCAGTTTACATTACTGGAAAAAATACCAATATGGAAAAGATCATATTGTGTCAACCTCCACTGGTAGAAAGAGTATTCTCCCCTTGAAATTACCTGTAACTAATTAAATCACTGGTACAGTTTCAAGTCTCATTGTAATTTCTGTTTTCATTTTCAATTTATTTCTCATTAAAAGTCCTAGAATTTGGATCAGACTCATCAAACTTGCTTGTTTTATTTTACCAAATCCGTCATTTCAGTCATGTTGGAAACTTCCAGTGAGGACACATCTACCTATAAAACTTATAGTCTTAGAAAATTGGGGGCAAAAAGAAGATGAATTATTTGCCCACAGTCATATATCCAATATACATCAAAGGCAACACATGAAACTAAGTCTTCCTGACTTTAAGGCCAGTGCTCTACATACTCCACTACCTATTATTTATAGAAAAATAATTAGAAAGAAGCAGGTTGATAAATTGAATGGTCTACTCTGCTTTTGGGGCCACAGATAAGTTATTCAAATCCTGCCTCTGACACTTATTAGTTGTATGACCATGAACAAGTCAGTTAACTGCTTTCTTCCTCAGTCAACTCTTTAAAATTATAGTTATAATGGGTTGCAATTTGCTCCATTGGCTGTCATATTGACATAATTCCAGATTTCATCATACCAACATATAAAAAGAGAAACAAGAGAAATAATAAAGGAATGTGGCTCAACTCAGGCCTAATTTCACCCTTCTCCTTCCAAAAATATATCTTTCCAATCAGCAGCCTCAAGATTTTTTTTCCACTACATGAATTTCTGTACTAAAGTGTATACAAAAACATGCATAATAAAAACAATTTAAATGAAAAGATCACTGAAAGTAAAATAATTTGAGTACCTGAAAAAGTAATGCAGATCTCAAAGAAGGGATAATGAGACATAGTTCTTTTTTTATTATTTTTTATTTTCATTTATTTATTTATTTGTTTGTTTGTTTGTTTGTTTGTTTGCTTTGAGGCAATTGGGGTTAAGTGATTTGCCCACACTTATACACCTAAGAAGTATCTAAGTATCTAATTTAGTATCTGAGGCTAGATATGAACTCAGGTCCTCCTGACTCCAGGGCTAATGCTCTATCCATTACACCATCTAGCTGCCACCTAACATAGCTCACTTTTATTGGCAGAGACTCAAGATTATTAGGACAACATGTATATCATCATATCTGATTACTTTATTAGATCCATTTTTGCTTCTTTTTTTTTAATCCATCCACAAGCATTAATTAAATACCTGCTAAAAAGACACAGCTAGATGGTACAGTGGATAGAGTACTGGCCCTGTAGTCAAGAAGACTTGAGTTCAAATCTGACCTCAGACACAACACTTCCCAGCTGTGTGACCCTGAGGAAGTCACTTATCAAAAAAAAAAAAAGTCACCTCACAAAAGAAAAAGAAAAAAAAAAAAGATTAAATAATACCTACTAAATGCACTCAATGCACTGAAGTTGCAAAGACAAAAATGAAAAAATAAACTCCAATTCTGATGGAGACATTTGAAATCTAATAAAAGGAATCATTATGTTAAGGAAGTGTAGGTGGGAAGATTGCAGAAAGTATCATGATATAAAAGTAAAAGATATCAATAAAATGTACTTAAGATGATTTGTGAACACTTTTCATACTGCTTATGCAATCTATGAAAATTGTTAACTCATGGTTCTATATGACCTATAATGTACTAGTTACATGATAAGTGAATTTAAGAAATACAAAGTCTAGGGGGATGAAAGGGACCAATCTTACTGGTCTAGGGGATCAAGGCACTATTCCAACTTAACAATTCTGCAGCTAGTGAGAAAGAAAAAGAACTCTGAAACCTATGATCTGTAGGTAATTTTATGCCATTACAGTCCTACAACTCCTACTTTATTCTCAACCTAAGAAATTTTTTAGGAGACAACCTACTGTCTAAATTTTCGCTCTTTTGGAATAACCTGATTCTTCTTGGGACTCTATTGATTTTATAAATCAAAGTTATAAGTTTAATCAGAGTTAAACCAGAGGAAGAGTAACTAGCAATTTAACTCCTGAACCACTCAAGTGTTATCCTGCCCCCATTCCAGACCTGTATTTTAGAATAGTGTTTGGAAATATATTTAAACCAAAATAAATAAAATATATTTTCCTGTAAATGATGCCAAGTCCTGCCAATTAAACTTGGGTCTATTTAAAAAAAATCTTTAGCTCTCAACAACTGCTGGCTGCTTTTTCCCCACTAAAAGCAATTCTGAGCATTTACGCTCTCACTTTTCCCCGTATCATTTAGCTGTGTGTTCCTCTTGTTAATATTTAAAGCTCTCCTAGCTGTTTTCTTCCCTATACACATTTGGACTGAATATAAGACTTAACTTTTCCATTTAAATGAAGGCTTGTAAAGGAAAAAAAATACTTTCATCTGTTTTTTATTTTGGTGGGGGTTGGGAGGGGGATGCTTCATTAAATATCAACACACATGAAGCCACTATAAAGTAACATCAAACAGGAAATTAACTCACAAAAGGAATGGGTAGAAACCTAACCATATTTATCAGGATGTATCTGAACCCCCAATTCTATCTTCTTAGATGTTTATAGTATGCTAGTTATGAGCAGATGTAGCATTGGGAGGCAGATCACATATTTAGTTGTCCATCTAGTGGCAGATACCTTCAACAAGGTAGTGATGGCCCTATAGTGGAAATACGAGGCCCAGCTTTCAGAGAGAAAACATAAAGTTGAGAAATTTTAGGAACTGTCTTCTCTAGACAGGGAGAGTTGATATATTACCACAGGAAATTGAAAAGAATCTGAACATGGGGCATTGAAGAGGGCTCGTTTATACTCTTATCAAAGATAAATGGTACCTTCATCCTGGAGGAAAAACATATCATCGATTTGCATTAATCCAGTCCAGATCAGGGAGAGATCCAGCAGGAAAAAATAGTTATTCTAAAGTTTGGGCTGCAGAAGGCCAAGTTTAGAAAACATACTTCTGTGAAACTTGGAAGGCCAGTATTGTCTAACAATTATCATACTGAAAATTTTACTTTCTTCTTTACTTCCTTCCCTCCTTTCTTGATATGAATGAATGAGCATTTATTAAGTGATTAACATATGTTCTAGCATTATGTTAGATTGGGGAATACAAAGACAGAAGGGAGATAGTTCTTTCATGGAACTTGTATTCTAATAAGGGAAGATAATGCATATAAAAGAAGCATAGCTAAGAAAGGATGTTTTGATCTAGAATGCCACAAGAATGGGAGGTAGAGTCATAAGACAATTCACTGACATATCTTTTCCAGAAATAAGCAGAAAGAACTGATTCTATTTCAATTCCAAATAACTATTTGAGGGTGGGGGAAAGTAGAAGAGAAAGATATCAACGGCATGTTTTTCTAATTTCCTGATAGTTGAAAACTAGTAGAAACAGTTGATATAATTGGGTGGCAGTTTCAACCACCTGGAATGTTAGGTCAAAATAAATCAGATGAATTTTAAAACATATAAATGTGAAATTCCAATGGATTAAAAAAAATCAATTTTAAAAATAGAGGATAGGTGAGATGGGATCACACAGCAGTTCCCGTGCAAAGACATCTCAATGCTTCAATGGACTCCAACTAACTCAATTTCAATCAATAATGTAACACATCAATTGAGAAAAGTAAAGCAAACAGGCATTAAAATGGGCATCATGTTGAAAACACTGAAGTGATAATCCTACTGTGTGCACTGTCCTGGCTGGTCCACATGTAATAAAATGCAAATAATGACAGTTGTGAAATCAGAGAACCTCATTTCAAATGCCAAATCTGCCACTTCCTTCCTGTATTTCCTTGGACATATCAAATCATCTCTCTGAGGACCAGTTGTCTCATCCATAGAGTAAAGTGGGTTGAACTAGATGGTTTGCAAGGTCCATTCAAGTTCCATATCTCTGCTATTAAGCTGAAGAATATCCAAAGAAGAGTTAAGTAGTATAGTACAAGAAAGACCAGAACAGGAAGGGATCAGTTACAGAAGAATGAATGCTTAATTGGAGAAGAGAAAAAGGATAGGGGAAAGGGAAGGAGGGAAATGCAGTAAGTTTTCTGTGCATGGATTTAAAATGTCATGATCTAAAAAGGGATGAAACTGCATCTGACTTTCTAGAATACCATATAAATTAATATTTTCATCTCATGTCTCATTAAGATCTAAGATGTTGAACACATGATTTTCCTCTAGACTATTACTTAAATCTTTCCCCAGTTTTGAAGCAGTGGATAGAGAATTAGCCTTTAGAGAAGAAAAATCTAGTTCCAAGAACCTGGTTTCAAGAATTTGAAGTGGAGTTGACTTATTGATTGGATAATGGGGGAAGTGACTTAATGCCTTTGTTCTAGGCAATCCTGTATGGCTTAAAAAGAAGGTATCAACCTGCCTTGATGGAAAAAGTTTCTTCACCTTGGAGGTCCCTAGACCTAATAAAAGAATAGGTCTGGGCCCAAGCCCTATCTTAATTCCTGATTTCATTTTCAATCTCTTCTTCCTCAAAGTTTCAGAATTTGGATCTGACTCATCAGGATTCTAATCATAGAATTCTATTGTGGGAACAGAGTTTAATCATGTCACCCAACCCTAGGTTCTCCACTACTTCCAGTGGTTAAGTTGAAGTTATATCCTATCTTTCTGGAGATATGGCTAAATCCTCATCTTCCTAGTCACTGCACTTCCCCATTGAACTCCTTTCCATGAACACTGATTTATGTATTTTCAAAGTTTAGCTTTATGCCAAATATGCCAAGTAAAATCTATTATTTTTAGGAAAATGGGGAGGTTTTCTTCCATGACAAACTTCAGGATATTACATACAAATCTTTTTTTCATAAACCTAATAAATCAGTAAATTATTTTTTAAGGGCCTACTGTATACCAGGAACTGTGTGGACAATGGAACAGAAAAATATAAAATAGACCCCGACTTCAGGAAGTTTACAATCTTTCTGTCAATGGAGATAATATGCAATAAATAAGACATGCACCAAATAAAAATAAGGTAACATGTTGGTAGAAAGCATATAGTGAGGAGGGATTAGAAAAGGCTTCTTGTAGAATGTATTGTTTGAGCAGAAATTAGAAGGAATCAAGGGATTCTGAGTGTCTGAGCTGAAATAATAGTGTCAGGTACTGCAAAGGCTTAGAAATGAGAGTCCTATAGGTGTAAGGAAAAGCAAGAAGACCAAGTTTCTTAGCCAATATTTGTCCTTCATTTTTGAAGAGGACTAGTGATATCTTGATTTGGCTATGAGTTAGATTTAAGTGAGGTAGAATGGCAACCTTCCTCTCTCAGCATTATTAAAGTCCAGTAATAAGACAAAAAAATCAAAATGATTGACAATGGTGCAGTATGCAATGAATGATTCTGGTATCTTCATTATCTGACCAAGCTCTAATAGCTCCACAACACCTGCCTTCCAACACCTTCATGGCTATTGAAACCAACTGCTCTCAAATTGCCCCTCCACTGAAGAAAGTTTCCATATGCTTGGGGCAAATCTTCCCCTAACTCACTAATAGGTTTAAAGCCTATTAGTCACCCTCAATCTGAGTTAACCTATCTGCTGAGATGGTTTTATTGGGGTATGTAGCTGTTACACATTTCCCAGCTTCTTGGAACCACAAGTGAAAGCTGGGAAAAGAGAACATCAAAGGCAGATGAGCAGCCCTGAAAAAAAAAGTTCAGCAATCCATACAACAAATGAACTAGTCCTCCCTAGAATACAACCTGGAGATCACTTAAACAAATGGAATATAACTTAGAAATTGTTCTAAGCCATACATAAAGATCTCTTTAGCAGCATATTAATTTAAAAAACTCATAATTAGTAATATCTACAATTTATTTCATAACAAATTTAATTATAAATTATAATAAATGTCTTTTAGTTTATTAAATATTTCCTCAATAATTTCTTAGTCTGGTTAGAGCTAAACTTAGAGATGTTATGTGTTTGACAACTCTGATCTAGACCAATCCTCTCAATTACAAATAAGAAAACAGAAAAGAGAAATCAAATAACTTGTTTGAGGTGACATAGTTTAATAAGCAGAAGCATCAGAACTTCAAACTTCATATCTTTCCCACAATGATGGACTGCATCCTGGTTAAGTCCTGACTTCTAATGTCCCCAAAAACTCTCATTGACTATGGGGTGCCAGAGGGAATTTCTAAACAAAATTTAGAAAAACACTAGGATAGATTATTTACCATCCTTAATCCCAAAGGTGTTCAATAATTTATAGCTGGTGACTCGGTATATGACAAAGAATAGAATAGAATAATTCCAAATAGTTCAGTTCAGTTTTCATTCTTACAATCAGTGTTTATATAAAGCATAAATTTATTAGAAATCAAAGTTTAGAGGCAAAGTCAGTTGTGATCAAGATCATCAAGCAATTAAATCTTTTTCAAGCCTCTTTCAATACTTTGTCTCAAAACTCACATTCTAATTTCTTCTCCCTAAAGGGCTCCCAAGGGCATCTCCCATTGGTCCCATAATAATTTCTCTCCTGGCCAGGCAATACCTCCTACTCCAGGTCTTTCCTTCCCTGCCCTCCCATCAAAATGTCATCAAAACCTATCTATCTTATAATCCAGTCATTCCCTCAGGGTCTACTATCTTCTAGGAAAATGATAAACTTAACTAGCTTTTCATTTGCATTTTAATAGTTGCTTACAATGTTATAACCCAAGGGAATGAATTAATGTGAAAACTTCAGACACTGGGGGCAGGAGCAATGGAGAAAACATGTTTGGACAAGGGGACTTTGATGCTTCCTTCAAATCAAATGTGAATGTTTATTAACTGCAGTTAAATGTAAGATCTGCTTAAAGATTCGATTTCTTTGTTAGAGATAAATTCATGGAGACCATGTCACACCTATTTTTCCTAATATCAAACATAAAGTAGGAACTTGAATAACCACTGAATTTAAATTAATTAGAGACAATATTGAGGGTTTAATGTCCAGGTTTTCAATTTTCTAGCTGTTATATTCCTGGTCAAATGACTTCACCTTTCTGGATCTCAGTTTACATATCTATAAAATGAGAATAATAACTATAGTCACAAAATCATGGATTCTTGTGAAGATCATGTGTACGAGCACATTATAATTGCAATATCCTATGGGAATGTACCTATTTTCATTATGATTCTGCTCTCGGCCCAGTTTTGTATATGAGACATCATTATCTTTCACTCTCAGGATGAGTTTCTGAAAGGACAGCAGAACATAGTCAGAAAATATAGCTTGTCAAGCACTTTTTTGGTTTACAAAGGATTTTTCCCCCAGTAACACTAAGTCCAAATTTGATCTTCTGGTAAATATTGGATGTTGTAGACTCTTGTACTTTGTGCTCAAGAACAACAAATTTTGAAATGTCAATCATTTTAACTTCCTGTGTTCCTAAAAGAAACATTGCAGGCAGTCACTGAATCTAAATATAGTATTCTTCCATTGTTCAAAGAGATACAGCCACAAAGGTCACTGGGGAAATAATTACCAAATGTAATACTCACCCAATGAAGTCTTTTGTGGACATCATGGTTTTACAGTCAATTTATCATAAAGATCTCTAATTGGTGACTTTGGCCAAAAAAGCTTCTAAGAAGCTGAATTTCTGGGAAGGGTATCAGTGTGCCTGCCAGTATTCCACTGAGTTTTACAAGTACCTGTTCATTGTGACAATGCTCAACAATGAAAATTGTATCCTTTAATGTAGAATGGACATTAGTGTGAGTTTCATATAAATTAAAGACTTCTTATTAAATTTAGTTAAATCTAGATGACTTGTAGATGAGAGATTCAATTCATTCTACTTTAATATAGAAAACATATTAAAGAATCATGGATAGATATTTCAGAAAAGCAGATTTAGACTCAGATGTAAGGAATCATTTTCTAGCTAATGGAACTATCTAACATTGAATGAGTTGTTTCAGGAGGTAGAAGGTTTACCTTCACCAAAAATCTTTGATCAGAAGCTGAACAACTATTCATTGGAGATTTTGCAGAAAGAATTCTTGTTAAGATACTAGGGAGTTTGACACATGCCCTCATGTTCTAACAGTCTATGATTTTGTCATGAAATCAAAAGCACATGTGCTAGAAGAGTCACAATTCTGGATCGAATTCAAGAGCTTTAAGAAAGAAGTGTTGGAGTAAAGGAATAGAAAGAGTATTGGCTTTGGAGTTAGTAGGCCACCTCTCAGATTTATGATCAGTGTGAACTTAGACAAGTTAAATCAACCAAGATTTATTAAATGCCTACTATGTATGTGCCTTGCATTGTGCTAAGTACTAAGGATATGAGGAAAGGCAAAAACAAAAACAAAAAGTTCATGACTTCAAGGAGCTTATAATCTAATAATGGGCCTTGGGTTTCTGTGTGTGTGTGTGTGTGTGTGTGTGTGTGAGAGAGAGAGAGAGAGAGAGAGAGAGAGAGAGAGAGAGAGAGAGAAAGAGAGAGAGAGAGAGAGAGAGAGAGAGAGAGGAGAGAGAGAGAGAGAGAGAGAGAGAAATAAGGGGATTTAACTAAATGGCCTCTAAAATCCTTACATCCAAATAAAGAAGTTTGCAAAAGATGTTTGTTTTTCTTTTCATCACAATATTTTTATTTTATTCCTTCTCTCCTCAAAAGTAACCATGAAGACATCAACAACTCCCCACCCGTATTTCTTTTTTTTCCGGTCTATAAAAATTTTATGAGAATGGCCAAGGGTATCTCTAATTAAAACATGAGGGAGCAGCCAAGCTTTATCACCTATTTTCTCTAGTGAACCATATCTTTATGGTCACACAATTGACTAGGAGGTGTGGAGAGCATTAAATCCCACTGTATGCACCACTCCTTGATTTAAAAAAAAAAAAAACTCATCGGATCCCTTGCACTCACTTCTGTTCAGATTTTTACAAAGAAAAAAAAAAAAAAAAAAAAGAAAGAAAGAAAGAAAGAAGAAAGAAAGAAGAAAAAAGAAAAGAAAAAGAAAAAGAAAAAAGAAGAAGAAAAGAAAAAAAAATCATTGGACTTTGTGGAACACAAATGCAACCTTGAAGACTCTCCTCATATAGGACGAATCCCATACATACATTAATATCAAACAGATATGGCAGATATGATGCAGAGAGAATTTTATCTGATGATCTTTGAGTAACGGCAACAAACTAGAAGGGGAAAAATAGATTCCACCTAATATCATCATAATTAAACTTTTCAGGTAACAATTCCCAAAAAAGTTAAAGGATTTCTAATTGATGGGAAAATTGCTTATCTTATTTGCAAATTTCATAACATGCATTTCAAAAGGTCCTAGAATACTACAAAGAGTTTTACTCTCCAAAAAACCAAAGTAATAATGAAGAGAATTGACATCCACTGAGAAAAAAAAATAACAAAGCACGTTTCTTAAAAATGCTTACTGTCTAGGATATACTGAAACATATTTAACATATATAGGACTGCTTGCCATGTAGGGAAGGGGGTGGAAGAGGGAGGGGAAAAATCGGAACAGAAGCGAGTGCAAGGGATAATGTTGTAAAAAAAAAATTACTCTGGCATGGGTTCTGTCAATAAAAAGTTATTATAAAATAAAATAAAATATAAAAAAAATGCTTACTGACTAGAATGCTGACACCTAGCTGGACTGATAAATAATCTAGCTAGTCTTATCTATCTGTTTATATCAGATAGATATGTTGGATGGATTGTGTTCTGAAACCAGAAATTGAACAGTAAAATAAAAGTCTTTAAATAATGCATTTGGAAAATTAAGAAGGTTTCCAATGTCTCCCAACTACCACATGCTATGTAAGTTCAACTCTTTTGTAGCAATATTTGTAGCAATAAGCTATGAATTATGGAACATTACAACCTTGGAAACCTTGGAAGGATCATTACATCCTTCTCCTTAAACTTCTTTTGGTGTGTTGTCACAAAAGATTGTAATTGTCTTATTAGATTGTAAGCTCTTTGAGAGCAAAAACTGCTTTTCTTTTTTATACTTGTATCCCTAACTTAGCCAAATTCCTGGCACATTAAATAAATGTTTATTGACTGACTATTATTGACTGATGCAAGTAGCAAGTTAGCCAAAAAAGGCATAGAAGAATGTTTCATGACTGACTTATAAATAGACTTGGTAGAGCTAGGAATTTATTCAGCTCTTCTGGATATCAATTTTGAATTATGTAAAAGTTTCAACTTTTGGACATATATTCCAAGAAAGTCACAGACAGAAACAAAGATGCCATATATACCAAAATATTCAAAGCCTTTTTATTTGAGGTCATAAAGAAAAAGAAACAAGCTGGGTCCCTGTCAATTGTGGAGTAACTGAACAAACTCATGTATATAATTCCTGTGTAAGTAGAAATGCCAAATATGGAAAGATGCATAGGAACTAAAAATGAATAAAATAAGCAAAACTAGAGAAACAGTACAAGACATGATGACAACAATGTAAATGACAAGATAATTAGAAGAATGCTGAATCCTGAAAGAAATTTTGAAAAATTAATGATTTCTCCAGGGAACAAGCAATGAAATATAACTCTATTCTCTCAACGAAGAAAAAAATGATAAACTAGTTCAGAGGGTGAGTAGGACAGAGGAAGAAACAGACAGATATAGACAGAGAGACAGAGTTGGGGAGGAAGGAAAGGAGGAAAGACACAGAAGAAAGAGAATGGGAGGAAAGGGAAAGAGAAAAGGAGAAAAGGGAAGAAAGAGATTATGGTGACATGGTCATTATATTGTATATTTTTGCTTAACTTTTATGATGTTGTTGTTGCAAATGAAGGTATATTTATTGTTTGTCCTTCATTCTTGAAGAGAACCACGACATCAGGGAAGGGATGCCACAACATTAGCAGGTGAATTGGATATAAGTGAGGGAAGTCTGTGTCAAGTCACCTGCCTCATCTTCCCCTCCAGAACCATTTGGGTCCAATGGCCAGATTGAATCCAATAGAAAATCTCGGCCTGCTAATATCTTCAAGAGTTCTTAGTCTGACTGAAGCTGCACACATTCAGTAATTAAGGCTAAATAGTAATCGAGGCAAAGAATCTCCTCTTTCATCTAGTCCAAAAAAAAAAAAAAAAAAAAAAAGACCTAGAAAAATAAACAAATGAATCTGGGAGGCAAAGACCTTCAGGGTTTTGGGTCTAAGCAGAAATGGTTGCTATTTACATTCAATCTGAGTCAATCTGGACTCAAACAATGACAAATGGGATTTGGCCTAGGACCCATTAGTAGCCAATGACAATCAGATTGGTTTTGCTTTAAGGCCTGGTCCTTTAGAAAGAAATCTAGCCACCAAACCCCAAGATATCTTGGGAGGGTGTGAAGTCCAAGTTAGCTCCTTGTTGACCTCAGGATCAGCCAGAGTCAGGATCAGCAAAAGTCCTTGGTCTTTAGAGGGAGAAGTAAAGGAAATAGAAGAAAACTCCATGAGTTCTCCAAAACCTCCTCTCTCCTCCTTTTCCACAGCCAAAGTGACCCTGGCTTGTCTTACTCCACCCCCTAATCTCTCCTATAATTATCTGTATACAGATCGAGCCAGCACATAATAGTGAAAAGGGCCATTTTTCAAGCATATGCTAATACAGTATTCTCCAATCAGTAATTAGCCTTAAGTGATCAGTTGTCTGATTCCAATGCACCTATTCAGAGTTTCAGCCATTTACAGGAGGGTTCAGAGGTACAGAAGAGAAAGAAAAAAAGAGCTTTTAAATCAGTAGGTAAGGATTTGATACGCTATGTGGACAGAAGAAAGGAAGGAAGGAAAGAAAAATAGGAAGGAAGGCAAGAAGGGAGAGAGGAAGGGAGGAAAGGAAGAAAAGAGGGAGAGAGGGAGAGAAAAAAATTGGAAGGTGAAAGAGAGGGAGAGAGGGAGAGAGGCAGTGAGGGAGCAAGGGAGGAATTAAGAAAGCTTGCTTCACCTCCATAGCAACTCCAAAACTGGTAATCTAGCTTTTATCCCAAAATCTCAGGAGGGAGGAAGTCACTGACTTCTAAAGTTATTTCACTTGGAAACATATACAAGCCCAAATCTTACCTCAAGTCCAAATTTGCCTTTCTGTAATTTCTATCCAATTCGCCCTTTAAAATCAAGGCAACCATTTCTTCAACATGGCAGACCTTCATGAAGACAATGATCCATCTTCCCTACATTTAGGTGCCATGATGGCACTCAAAAGTGCTGGACTAGGAGTGACAAAGATATGGAATCAAATTTCAACTCAGCCTGAGGTGTCAGAGACAATCCATTTCTTTGAAATACTTATTATTTAAAGACTTATTTGAATATTCATTTGATACTTAAATACTTATTTAAAAACAGTATTCTGAGAAGGGATTCATAGGCTTTGCCAGACCACCAAATGGATCTATGACATAAGTAAGAATGCCTCTTCTAGACCCTGTGACTTTCTTATTGCTGCCTAAATAGTGTGAGTTTTTTGATGGTCATGCCATACCATTGTTTTATAATGGGAATGTATAGTCAGATGGGGCATAGGGTAGATGTTCTACTCAAGGAGCACAATTAATTGAACAAACACAACTCACTACTGGCAAAGTTTTTTTTTTTTAATATCTTTCTTCAGATTCAGAGGAATATGTGTCCAGAAATTACTAAAATTACAGAAATTCTAATTTTATCTGGTTCACTTTCTCCTCAGCTTAAACTGAGGAAAAATTCCTCTTCATTGTGATAGGCCATTCCTTCTGTCAAACCCACATTACACACTTATTTGTAATGGGCGAGAATTCTGTCCTTGAAACAAGGATTCTTACAAGCTGTTAGCTCAGTGGAATTGATAATACAATGGTTATCTAGTTTAGCATGGCAATTAATAATTCTCTAGTTCAGTACAAGTACTTAGTACTTAATATAATTCTACAAGATTGGCACCTATTCTACAAGATTCACACTTACAATGATATAATTATAATACAGTATATAAAAGCCAACAAGGAGATATGTTATACTTGCATATTAAAGATTTGTTTTGTTTTATTTTTTAACCCATGTAGGATTTTATTTTTATCTCCCCTGAATATTTCCCTGAATTAGTAGATTTTGCTCACTATTAGAGCTTGTTGAGGTCTTTTTGATCTTTGACTTGGTCATCCAATATACTAATTTCCCTTTCCATCTCCATGTTACCTGAAAATTTTATAAGCATGCTCTCTATATTTTCATTCACATGACTAATTTTTTTTTTATTGATTATTTTATGGCCAACTTTTCTTGCTCCCTCATGCCAGTACCCTGTGATTATGGTTAGAAAATCATTTCCTCTATTATGCCTCAGTCATCATTATCATCAGTCCAGAAACTAATAGTTTAGTGGGGAAAGTTGAGTCACTTAATTAAGTCTTATTACTGGAAGTGCTTGCAAAAAAAAAAAAAAAGGAAAGCATTCATTATTTACACTTCTTCCATTTTTATTCTGACTTGAATTAAAAGAAATAGAATTGGGAGATCTGGAGTGTAATCTCAGTTTGACAACCTGTAAGATGTTCAATTATCCCCAGAGGATGATAGGATTTGACTGGAAGACAATTTAGAGAATCTAAGATCAAGGGCTTTTAACTTGGAGTCTATGAACATTTTTTGGATAATATTTAAAATGTTGGTGATATTATTTCAATATAATTGAGTTTTTTCTTCTTTTCTTTTTAATATACATTGTTTTATGAATCCTTTTGAGAAAGAAAAATCAAAGGAGAAAAACCATGGGAGAGGGGGAAAAAAAACAAGTAAACATAGCATGGTTGATTTGTATTCAACCTCCATAGTTCTTTTTCTGAATGAAGATGGCATTTTCTGTCGAAAATCTATAGGAATTGCTTGGGATCACTGAACCACTAAGAAAAAACAAATCTTTCATAGTTGATAATAGCACATTCTTGCTGTTACTATATAATGTAGTCCTGGTTTTGTTTGTTTTACTCAGCATCAGTTCATGTAAATCTCCCCAGCCCTTTCTAAAACTGTCTTGTTTCTCTTTTTTTATAGAGCAATCATATTCCATTATCTTCATATACCATAACTTATTTAGCATATTTATTTATATTTATAATATTTAAGATGTTTTTGATATTATTTCAGTATAATTGACTTTTCTTTGTAATCATATCATATTTCATTTTCTGAATTTAAGGTACTCTTAGACTCCATAGGTTTCACCAGACAGCCAAAGGGATCTATCACACAAAAATGTTTGAGCCTTGACTAACTTATCCTATTTTATAGACAATTCAATTTGATTCAATTCAATAAATAATTATTAAGCACCTACTATGTACCAAAAACTATGTTAAGCACTAGAGATACAAAAACAGGCAGAAGATAATCCCTGTCCTTAAGGAGCTTAACTAAGTCCCAGAGGCATGGAGCACCTTGGCCAATATCACAAAATTATTAAGATTTTAATCCAAGCACTCAGATATAGTGTTCTTTCCACGACGTATAATAACAAGCAATTTAAACCATCATGGCTTGATTTTTATCATTTGGGTTCAAAGTCCTAGTGTCTCAATTTTCATTGAGATAATAAATAGATTCTGGTCAACTGGGCTGCCGTAAAAAGTCATTTAAAATAACCCACCACTGAGTTTCTGAGACATCAGAACACAGAACTACTCATAGGCTGGAAATGAGCATTTTACATATGATGCAGGAGAAAAGTTCTTTAGATTGTGTATATGGAGATCTAGGTTTAGTCTTGGCAAAGATCCTGGACAGTAGTAATTCCCCCTCTCAAGGCCTCACTCACTTACTTGACTAGATTATGTCAATCCCTTCCAGTTCCTCCTGACATTGAATCAAAAGAAATGTTCTCCTCTCCACATAAGATTACTTACTACTGCTTCATTGCTGAGCTAAGGACAGAAAACAGAAGTTAAAAAGCAAATTCAATTTAATTCCACAAACATTGATCAAATACCCATTTACCTATTTTATACAAGACATCTTGCTAATTGCTAGGAATAATACAAAGACAAAAATGAAAGCCTCTATCTATCCTCAAGGAGTTTATATTCTTGTGGGTAGAAGTGGGAGGAACAACATATAGACAGACAAATAAATACAGATTATTTAGAAATTATGCAAAGTGTGTGTAAAAGAAAGAGAGAGGAAAATCAGAGGGGAGGCAGGGACAGAGACAGAGAGGGAAAATCTAAGGCTAAGAGTATAAATAAGGGGCAGGAAGAAAGAAAAGAAGGAGATGGGGAGGGGGGCAAAGAAAGAAAGAGAGGGAAGAGAAAGTAGAGAGAGAGAGAAAGAGGGGGAGTAGGAGGAAGAGGAGGAGGAGGAGAAAAAGGGAGAACTTTCAATTCTGAGCATAAGGAAGGGGCTTACATAGTTGTACTTTGAAGAAAAATGAGGTCCATTCAATATGTCTGTCACTAAACCTTTCAATTGCTTCTGAAAATGATAGAGATGATATCTTAAGGGATTTACCATATACATAAGAATAGTTTCCTTTGTAGCTGTCTTATAACAGTCACAGAATTATCACAGCTTTTACAGAGGGAAACATTATCCCCAAAGGCTCCCAGTGGCAATTGATTTAGCAGAACTGCTATACTCTGCTCCCTTCTTACAGAAATCTCATTATGCATTCGTTGTTATTTCACTTACTTCCCATCAGGGTCAAAGATTTATTTCAGCCTTATTTCAAGACATTAAATACCTAGGGGTTCCTAGTTGTAGATTTTCTCCCTTTCTACTATCTAAATCTGTAACTTACTGTATAGTTAATTCCAAGAGTTATAACCAAAATTCCATATGATCTAGTTGCATTTACAAAGCAATTAAAGATTTTCAAAGCACTTTATTTCATTCTTCACAATAATCCTGTGAGGTAGATACAGTTATTATCCTTACTTTACAGATAAGAAAACAAAAGCTAAAAAGAAAAAAGGTCAAATAACTTGCTCAGGATCAATTAGCTAGAAGTGTCTGAGTCAATCATCTCTGAAACCCCAGTTCTTTTGATTCTGCATAAATTGGATTTAAATGAGGCAGACTGGCACAAAATCACCATCCTCACTCTCTTCCAGAGCTATCACTGTCCAGTGGCAAGATAGAGTCAAAATGACTGGTGATGATTTGAAATGCCATAGATGATCTTAGGGTCTTCTATGTCTCACCAAGCTTGAAGCACCATGCCACGAAACTGAATCACTTCCATGTAAATTTTCTTAGGAAGATTCTGAATATCACCTGGCAGGATAAGATATCCGACACTGAGGTCCTTTCCTAAACTAAACTGCCAAATATTCCAACTCCATTGAAGACAGCACAATTCCATTGGCTGGCCACATTGTTCAAATGCCAAGTGTAAATTTGCAAACGGTATTATATGAGAGTCAATTCTGATGGAAGTGGCTCTCTTCAACAATGAGAGGATACAAATCAGTTCCAATTGACCAGTAATGAACAGAACCAGCTACACCCAGAGAAAGAACACTGGGAAATGAGTGTAGACCACAACATAGCATTTCCACTCTTTCTGTTATTGTTTGCCTGCATTTTTGTTTTTCTTCCCAGGTTATTTTTTACCTTCTTTCTAAATCTAATTTTTTCTTGTGTAGCAAGGCAATTGTATAAATATGTATACATATATTGTATTTAACATATACTTTTTTATAGCTTTTTAGTTACAAGATGGTAATTGCATGGGTAATTTTTTTAGCATTGATAATTGCAAAACCTTTTGTTCTAATTTTCCCCCTCCTTCGCCCCAACCCCTCTCCCAGATGGAAGGTAGACCCATACATGTTAAATTAAGATATACTTTAATATATTTAACATGTATGGGACTACCTGTCATCTAGGGGAGGAGGTGGAGGGAAGGGTAAAAGTTAGAACAGAAGGTTTTTCAAGGGTCGATGTTGAAAAATTACCCATGCATAGGTTTTCTATATAAAAAGCTATAATTTAAAAGAAATGTACATTTTCAGAAAAAAATTATTTTATAGAGAACTCACATAGGGCAAGTACTCACAAAGTGGTCAAAAATAGTGATACAGAGACACTCTCAAGGAATCTTTTACGAATTTAAAATCGATTGCATGACATGGGAGACACTGGCACAAGACTGCCCAGCATGACATGCCCTCATCAGAGAACGAGCTGTGCTCTAAAAGCAAAGCAGAATTGAATTAGCTCAAAAGAAACATTGAGATGTGCAAAGTTAGAGAAGCTCCCCGCCCCTAAATGTTCATAGGGGCTATTTGTGTCCTACTATGGCAGAGCATTCCAAGCATATTGGTCTGATCAGCCACAGTGGGACACACTGTAACTTGATTCCAACATAGTGATACATTTTGATCCTCTTCAATAACAAAGAACAACAACCTATCAACAATCATAGTCTTTGTAACCTCAATTAAACATTTTAGAGGTATTTTTGGTTCTTTCTTCTCCTTTATTTTTTACAGGAAACTGGTTCATGTGTGGATTTTATCAGTAAAGAATCTATTTCTTCCATCTGTTTTCCCATTCCTGTATTAGAAATGAAAACTAACAAATTTTAGGATATTTATTTATTTAATATTTTTAAAATTTATAAACCTATTGATAAGTCAACAAAAATACCACGTATTTTTGTGAAAAAGAAAACCAATATTTGGAGGTAGCTAGATGGCTCAGTGAATAAAGCCCTGAAGTCAGGAAGACCTGAGTTCAAATCCAACTTCAGACATTTAACATCTATTACCTGTATGACCCTAGGAAAGTTACTTAAGCCCAATTGCTTTGCAAAAACAAAACAAAACAAAACTGTATTTTCCAAAAGAAAAATAATCAGATACTTCAGATAGCTTTCCAAAGCTCACATGACTGGGAAGATGGGACACTGGCTCAAGAACTCCAGTCATCTGAATCTCAATGTAATGTTTTTTGTTTTTATTTTTGTTTTTCAAATTCCCCAGGCTGGCTCATTGTGTGAGAGCAAATAGTCCAGTGGTGATAATTGCCATACAGCCATTGCCTCAGTGATTGAAAAATACTGGACCAGGTGAAATTCCCGAATTCTTTTCCTGCCTATATTTCATGAATCAGTTATTGAAAACTTCCATCAAATGAAAAATCTTAATGTCATTCTAATTATCTCAGTTATCTTTCCTGATGACATCCTTAAGACTCTTAAGGCCAGACAAGTAAAATTGCACTTTAAGTGAGACGGCTAGGGTCACTGACATTAGCCTCTTTATTTTAATAGATATTTTTCTCATTCTTGAAATGGGAAGATCTAACTTCATATTCTCTCACACTGAAGGTCACAAAAGACTAGACTTTCTTTTTTTCTTAATTTTCTTCTGCGATATTTTCAGAATCCAGCTTCCAAATTTTGATCAAGGCTTTTGATTAATATAATGTGAGAAATAATTGCATAGAAATTAAATGGGCAGGAAAAAATATCTAGAAGCCATAGAGAACCACAAACTAAATTTATATCATTATTACATATTATCATTATTATATCTTTATATATGTTCCTTTTTTAATAAGCAAAACAATGAGTTGTATAACAATACCTACAATCCTAACTCCTCTCAGTTCCCTACTAAAGTAAAGGAGGTTAAGTTTCTAGGATAATTATTTAGGAAATTCTTAGATTTGCAACATTTCTAACTTGCTAATTAAGTTGATAGTCAGAGTGAAGATCAGGAGAGCAATTATGTAAAAAGAAATCTGCTTGTTTTAAGAGGCTACAGATTCAATATAACTTTGCAGTGTGATATGACAGCTTAAAAAAAAAAGAAGCAAATATAATCTTAAACTGTATATTAGATAAGGCATGGAGTCCACAAATGGGACAGCTGATAATCCCACTGATCAAACTTCACGTTTGGACATTAGGAAAACCGTTTATATGTCAGACAGGAGAAGAGTTTATCTGGTGAAGGGTACAAAGACAATGCCTTAGAAGAATGGGTTTGGGAACCAATTAGCAGAATAGTTCAAGTACTTAGAAGGGAGAAGATGGACTAGATTTAGTGCAAAATATGGAAGTTGCAAAGGCAAATTTTGACTCAATCTAAGAAAAAGCTTAGAAATAATTAGAACGCTACAGAATGGACATGGGCTGCCTCAATATAAAAGAAATTACTGTTACCAGAGATACCGAAGTAGTGTTTGGAAAGGCTCATGTTGGGAGATTGTAAAGGGATTCTATATATTCCATTAGAATGTAAGTTATTTGAGAACAGGAATTTCTTTTTATCTTACTTTTATCCCTAAAATTCACCACAATGTCTGGCATATAATAAGTGCTTAATAAATTCTTGTTGATTTGATTTAGCTCTTCAAGGTAGAAGTTGAATTTGAGCTGCCCTAGGAGTTTAAAAGTACAATGTCTACTACTTTTCCTGGACTCAGCACTAGAATGTCTTTTATAGGAATGAGACATTCCATCTTCCTTTGCTGTTCCAAACAGTGTAATCTTTTAGATTGCTCCACCCCAGGTTGTCGCTGTGTGGATTATCATAACAGTGAATGCTCTGTGTCAGGGACAATTATTAACAGGATATTTATCTCTTGGTAGGTGACACCATCTATGCCATCAGAGACTGAGAAATTAAGATTTGCTGAAGGAAAATGGGAGTAATTAATCACATTATCTTATGTCACTCAGACATGCAAGGAGCAGAGGGCAGGAAAGACAATGCTGGAATCCAGTTAAGAAATGCTAATTTCAGTTTGAGGTGGTGATAACTGGTGAGCAGTATTCCAGTTTAGAACAAGATTGGCCTCCAGTTGCTTATAAATAAATATCAGTCACTGTCATAAAAAAGCATTAAAGTATCTAGGGTTGAATTTAAAGGGGATGCTGCTAGCAAGGTGGTGTTTAGGCTGACAGGGAGAAGAGTTTGATCCCTTGTAGTGTTCTCTTCTTTTCTAAAATATGACCGTTCTCTGGGAGCAGATTTCTTGGGGAGCTTCTGGAGGCAAACTTAGTTTCAGTTCAAAGTAATAATCACCCCAAATGCAGCCAGCTGTTAAAGTACAGTCCTTTATTGTCTCTTCCCAAATAGCCCAGTTAGTTTTCTTTGAGGCCTATCTCCCTCCTTGGTTCCAAGAGCTGCTTATCCTTTGCCTCTGCCAGCTTCAGCCTCTTCTCTTCCGAATCCTTCCTTCTGCCTGACTGCAGTCTCCGGCTTTTCAATCTCTCCAACTGACTGACTCCTGACTGAGGTTCTTCCTTTTATATGCACTTTTAGAGGTGTAAACTCAAAGGTTGACTCCTCCTCCAAGAGTGGGATTATGGATTCCTGATTTGTGAATCTCCCAGACTTGTGAACTCTGTGTGAGCTAATGTGTGAACTCTCAAAGGTGTAAACTTAAGTACATAAGCATTGCTTCTATTGATTCCAGTGAGTTAACACTGTAAGTATTCTAACAATCCCTGAAAAACAATTCTTATCATTCGGAAAACAGTGAATCTAATCAATCACCAAATCAAGTCCCATGTGGTCATACAATTTCATTTCTTATTCCCTTTTTTTATCAGTATTTGAGCCTTCATCTGTTCCCTGTTTATTTGTACCTGGAACCTTCCATCCTTGACTTTAAGAGGCTTTCTCTTCTCCAAATTCATTCCCACTTTAAAGAGCCAATTAGAGGTCAGAATGATCCATGGAAAGAGCATTGACTTCTAAATCAAAAGGTCTGGGATGCAATCTGATTTTGATATTTGCTTGTGTGTCCCTGTATAAATCATTTAACATCTCTGGACCTCAGTTTCTTCGTTTGTCAAATATGAGGCTTGTATTACATGGCTTCTGAGCCTCTTATAGCTCTGAATCTATGATCTTATGTACCAAACACCATGTTACTGATGAGATCCTGAGTAACTAAGTGAAGTTAGTAGAGAAAGCCTGAAGTATTGCTGGAATTACTCCTTAAAGCAAACAGGGAAGGTGATGGGGATCAGTTCAATCTTATAGTCCTACCCTCGGGGGAAGTCATAGGCAGCCCCACCCTTGCAATGTTGTCAAAAATCCAAGTTATGCCATACTTTGTGGTTAAACCTCCCCTGTAAATCATGCCATTTTTGTTGAATCCCTTTTAAGTCGATCCGTCATAGCATTCATGGAGTCTCTCCTCATCCCTCTTCTGTGCCATATGGTATCTCTCTACTCATTCCCCCCTCTCCCCACCATGCCTCAATGGTATTTTTCTCCTTATTACAGCTAGCTAACTTTTAGGGCATAGGTTTGGTCTATCAGTTAAGGTCATACTCCCACAACATGAAGCATATGCTTTCTCCTCATTAGTTATGAGTTCCACTAGGGAACTTTTCCTTTCCACCATTAATTGTTCAAAAACCCTTTCCTTGCTAATTATATGTTCTTCCAAATCCATTTCATATTTACCATTCCTGATGTTTATTGTATCTCTTCATTTTGTCTTAATGAAACCTGCCTTTTGTTGAAGAGAATGGCCTTTGTGAATTCTTCACAATTAAACTCCTAGCCTTCAGTGTCTGAACCTTAATCTAATTAGCAATTGTTTCCCCAAATCACATTATTTGATGCTCACAACCACATCATTAGTAATGAAGCAATCAATATCTCAAGAACATGGCTATCCATCCAATTTCTACGTCTTCAATTTTCGTACAGCTTATTCTTTTCCATTTATTTTTCAGTTCAGTGACACTAGCCTCCTTGCTTTTCTCCAAACAAGACACATCTCCCAACTCCATGCATTTTGCTAGTTGTCCCCCATTTCTCTGCATTCCGACCTTCTGACTTCTGTCACATTTCAATTAAGGTTTACCTTCTGCAAGAAAACTCTCCAGATTTCCCTTAAATTCACTAACTTTCTTTTTCTTTTTTTTAATAATTATAACTTTTTATTGACAGAACCCATGCCTGGGTAATTTTTTACAACATTATCCCTTGCACTCACTTCTGTTCCAACTTTTCCCTCCCTCCTTGCACTCCCCCTCCCCCAGATGGCAAGTAGTCCTATACATGTTAAATATGTCTCAGTATATCTAGATACAATATATGTGTGCAGAACTGAGCAGTTCTCCTGTTGCACAGGAAGAATTGGATTCAAAGGTAAAAATAACCTGAGAAGAAAAACAAAGATGCAAACAGTTTACATTCATTTCCTAATGTTCTTTCTTTGGGTGTAGCTGCTTCGGTCCATCATTGATCAATTGAAACTGAGTTATATCTTCTCTTTGTCGAAGAAATCCATTTCCAGCAGAATACATCCTCATACAGTATCGTTGTTGAAGTATATAATGATTTTCTACTTCTGCTCATTTCACTTAGCATCAGTTCGTGTAAGTCTCTCCAGGCCTCTTTGAAATCATCTTGCTAGTCATTTCTTAAACAACAATAATATTCCATAACATTCATATATGACAATTTACCCAACCATTCTTCAATTGATGGACATCTATTCATTTTCCAGTTTCTAGCCACTACAAACAGGGCTGCCACAAACATTTTGGCACATACAGGTCCCTTTCCCTTCTTTAGTATCTCTTTGGGATATAAATCCAGTAGTAGCACTGCTGGATCAAAGATATATACAGTTTGATAACTTTTTGGGCATAATTCTAGATTGCTCTCCAGAATGATTAGATTCGTTCACAACTCCACCAACCATGCATCAGTGTCCCAGTTTTCCCACATCCTCTCCAACATTCATCATTATTTTTTCCTGTCATCGTAGCCATTCTGACAGGTGTGTAGTGGTGTCTCAGAATTGTCTTAATTTGCATGTCTCTTATCAATAGAGTCACTAACTTTCTTCTGTTGATTATTTCTAACCTATCCTGCCATATACCATATTTGTACATAGTCATTTACATGTTTTCTTTTTATTGGACAGTTGAGCTCTTTGAAATCAGGGACTGTTTTTTGCCCTTCTTGGTGTTCTCAGTGCTTAACATGGTGCCTGTCTCCTAGTAGCCACTTAATAAATGTCTATTGAAATATTCTCAGGAGGAAAAAACATATACATATATGTTTGCAAATTACAGACACCGAATCTGTAATTTCAATTGTACAGACAACTAACTCCCTCTATCAATAAGAGTCTTTCCCCTATGCTAAAATTTGAAATGTTTCCTGTAACACTGAGAAAGAGGTTAAGGAATTGGCTCAAAATTACCTAACCAGTATACATCACAGACAGAATTTAAATCCAAATCTTCCCATAGCTCAAATATTTATATACAAAGCAAATGCAAACATTTTGTCTGGCATTCTTTCAGTTTATTAAGCATCTATCACATACGAAGCACCATGTTAGAAGCTAAGGAGTCTCTATCCTTAAGGAGTTTTCAATCCATTGGGTAAAATACTATATAAGCAGATAAGTGTATTTTAAATTAGTATATGATAAATAGATAGTACTAGCTGACATTGATCTAGTCACCCAAAGTACTTTATGGTGGCTTTTTGACTATATCTTCAAAACAAGTCTAGGAAGTCCATTGGCACTATGGGTGTCATCCTCATTTTGTAAATCCTCAATTGTAAATCTGTAAGAAACAGATTCATAGAGAAGTGATTTTCCTAGGATCACATGGTAAATGGAGGAAACAAGACACTTCATCTAACTTCAGTTCCTATGGAATTTTCTATCTATTGTAATGCTGGAGAAACTGAGCAAGACAGAGATTAGAAAATATTTAATAATTTATTAAATGGGAGAGATTTACTGGGACCAAATAGATCCATGATTTGGTCCCAGGGCTGAATGAGACTATTGTCTCAAAGAATCCAGCAGAGAATGTCACATACAAGATTCTTTTATAGGGTAACAAGAACAATGACATAATGGGGGAGGTACCTGGATGGGGATGACCTAATGGGAGGAGGCACTAGGATGACATAATGGGAGGTACTAGAGAGGCTCTCGATATTCTAATGATGTCTAAAATGGATAAAGACCTTTATCCCATCAAACATTAAGAGGGAATGATTATAGCCTAAGGTCTAAGATATAAGACCTTTATCCTAACACTAAGAGGGAATGGTTATAACCTGAGGCAGAGTAACTGAATAGGACAATTAGGAAACCAGGTCAGTCATTAAAAGGGAACTGTCACACAACACTATTAAGCTGTGAATACTCTAAATTAAAAAAAAAAAAAAAAAAAAAAAAAAAAAGGAGGATAAAATGATATTAAATCAAAGGCAGGATCTCAGTTGTGATCTGGAAAATTCTCAAGGAGGGAAAATGCTTAGTACAAATCTTAATATTATGGACTATATTTCAGGGTTCCTATAGTCAGCTGTGTTCTCTCCCTCCTTTGAATCCATACATAACACTTGCTGAATAAGACCATTCTTGTGGATTTAATTTCTCTCATGCTAACTTGTACTAGAATGTTTTCTCCTATTTTGTGGTAGCACTAAATTTCATTTCCTTTTCTGGATTGCAAATTCTCTGAGACATGGAGCTTTATATTATGAATCTTTGTACTATTCATAGCACCTAGCACAGGTCCTCACTCACATTTAGATAATCAATAAATAGATATTGAAAGAATGACAAAGAAGTGGCCTCTACCCTCAGGGAATGTTACCATCTAATTAGAGAAGATTTACACATATCAAATGTAATCCAAATCTTACTCAACTCACAAGTCCTTGGCACTCCTGGCTTAGCATGAGGTGTTTAGGGTTATCATAATTATACAATGTATGACTATAACCCTCATTCCAATGTATCTTGTATTCATAGATGTTTCTTTCAAGTCTCATCTAAAATCACATCTTGTACTAGGAACTTTTCTCAATTCCTCTTAATTTGAATGCCTTCCCACTGCTGATTCTCTCCAGTTTGTGATATATTTTATTTGTGCATAATTGTCTTCATGTAGTCCCCCCCTATTCCAGCATTTTTCACTTATTATTCCAATATTTTTTTATTCACAAAAGTTTTCTTGTTTCCACTAAAATCTTACCTTCTATAAGAAGACTTTCTTGATCTCCTTAATGCTAATGTTTACCTTCTGGTGATTATCTCAAATTTATTCTGTACCTATTTTGTCTGTACATAGTTGTTTGCATATTGTCTCCTCCCATTAAATCCTGAGCTTTTCGAGAGAGGCGTATCTTTTGAGTGTTTTGTTTTGTTTTGTTTTCCTATGTTTAACATAGTGCCTGGCACATACTTACACTGAATAAATGTTGTTGATGGACTGACTCATAGACCAGACAGCAGCCATATATCTAGTAACAAACCATTTAACTGAGATATAATACCAAGACAAAAAAACAAGGGAACATAACCAGACAATAGAATCAATTCTCAGACTCCATATACAAATGGAAGTAATGCTTTCCAGGCTCAGGAAGACTTGTGACTGAATCTTCTAAAGATCTTCACTAGCTTAGGATGCTTCCCAATCTGCCTCCAGCTAAATTTTTCAGGCTTCTTTCACACATTGTATTTCTTTAAGGACTCTATACTCTAGACTATCTAAACTATTTGTTATTCCTCATTCATGACTTTCATCTTCAAACTCCATGTCTTTGCCTAGATTGTGCCTTAGGCACCCTTATTGGTGCCCCATAGCTACCTTTAAAGTTTAGTTAAAGGATCACTTCCTACATGAAACTTTCTCTACTTCCCCACATCAGTTCTTAGAGTCTCCAACTTGGAAAATCATCTGACATATACTATATTTTTGAATATACCATTCCTTCAGCTGAGTGCATCATTACTCCAGTTGAATGCCCCATTCCTCCAGTTGAATTCAAACTCTTTGAGACCAGTCACTATTTCCAGTTTTCTGTATATTCTCACCACCTACTTCCACTGTGATGGGAACAGAGCAACCACTTCATAAATTCTTGTTGATTTGTTGAATGATAACCCTACAATATATACTTAGGGACAAAATTATCTTTGAATTCAGTTTGTGATAAAAAGCTTAGGTTCTAGGGCTTTCTGCCTCATGATTAGCATTCATATAGCCTTTTAAGGTCTTCAAAACTCTTTATATGGGTTATCTCATTTCATCCTTACACCGAGCCTGTGAGGTAAGTGCTCTCATTAGCCTCATTTTGCAAAATTAAGGCAGATTGAAGTTAAGTGACTTGTCCAAATGTCAAGACCTGAAAGCATCATATCTTCCTGACTCTAAATCCAGTATCCTGTCTTCTATGTTTCTTGAAGATCTGCTGAAGCCTGATGTCCTGGCTCCAGAGTTAAAAGAGTCCTGCTAAATCTTCTGTCAGGGATACTAAAGCACTTCCATTTTCTAACCTCATCTCCCATTTCCCAACTCCAGTCTCTCTAGCTTTTCTGACAAGACCTCATCTCTACCCTAAGACATGCTGTTTTTTTAACCTTTAACCTCTAAGCCAATTTCTACCAATAATGAATCTCAAAATGTAATGGAGCCACTTTAGTATTTCAGCAGATATACTACTGCCTACTGGGAATAATGTATTGAGAGTTGGCTGAAAGTTTCAACCAATGAGCAAAGATTCCTAAGTATCAACTCTTAGAAGAAATGAGGTCCTCCATGTTCCTATTAAAGCATAATAAGAATAACAACAATACAGGTTCAAATTTACATAACATTTTAAAGTCTGCAATGCATTTTCCATTTATTATCTCATTTGGTCTTCTTGATAATCCTGAAAAGTAATTACTGCCATTGTCTCCATTTATTCCTATTTATATATGAGTTCTAGAAAGTACTTATATTTACTAGAATCATTCTAGAAGATTGTCTTCAGGGTCAGAGCTACCTGGCCAAGCCTAAATTCAATGGACAATGATAATAATGAACACCAACAGCTTTCTAGGCATCAACCACTCTTCCTTCTCCTATCCCTGCATATTGACATCCTTTAAGCCCCAGCTCAAATCTTTCTTACTCCCTCTATGATGTGCCCAGATGAAAATGATCTCTGCTTCCACTAAACTGAAGAACCCAGTATTGATAGAGGTAACACTCTAGTGTTTAACGCAGTATTGAAACTCAGTCCTTCATGACTATCCATTAGAGAAAAGTATGAATTAATATGTAATTGAAATATCATTTTGGGAACCATTATGTTATATAGGGAGCTACAGGAGAGAGAGACCACAGAAAACTTCAACACCTAATGAAATTTTGCAGGAGAAGGTGAGATTCCAACTAGGCCTCAAAGAATGGATAGGATTGGTACAAACAAAAGGAGAATTCCAAGTTAAATGCCTCAATATTAATTTACATGGGATAGTAAATGAAAGGATCTGATAGGGTGGAGAATATATATTGGGGCCGATTAGAAAATAGAATTAAAAAATATGGTGAGGCAAAGGTTAAGAAGGGTCTTTAAATTAAATACGCATCACTAATCTAGAATCCTACCAAACATTAAAGAATTGTAAGGGAAATCTAGAAATGAAATTGGAAAAAGGTAAAGCTTTCTTTTAGGCCTTTCATTTAACAAGGCCCAGTAGCAAATTGACCCTGCTTTTGAGTGAATCGTCTTGGATTCCTACTATCTTATCATCAGGAAATCACTACAATAGATTGCCATTCAATTCCAGTTGTCATCCCACTGGAACAGATAGCTGCAAAATACTACCGAGTGATTTTCAAAACTTTTTTGTATGGTCTCAGTGAACACTTAAATGAATATCTGGAAGATAATACCAGACAGATCAAGTTCAGTGCAGCTTTTCAGCTTTCCTAGCCAGACCTTTGCAGAGAAATTCAATGTGCCACTCTTGTCAGTCATATACACCATGAACCCCAGTGGAGAGTCCTTCTCATTTTGTGCCAGGTTTATGTACCAGTTCCTCACAACCACTCTTCCCACTGATGTCACAATTATATATATGTATACACACACACACACACACACACACACACACACACATATATATATATATATATATATAGAAAGAGAGAGAGAGAAAGAGAGAGAGAGAGAGAGAGAGAGAGAGAGAAGAAAGACATCATCTATATGTACCCAACTTTTTAATAAGTGTTTGGCAACCCCATATGGAGTCTCATAAACAAATGTTGGGGTCATGAAATTATGATGTATTATCAATATACTTGATTTGTATTCCTACTTTATAGACCTATATTAATTGGGTTCTGTAAAATTTTCTCTGGCAAAAAGGAGCTGAGAGTGGAAAATTTTTAAGAAGCTCTAGTATAGTAGAAAGAGCCTTGCATTGGGAATGGGGGAGAGGGGGTGAGAGTACTTGGATTCAAATCCAAGTTCTCCCATTGACTATTTGTATGTCTTTGGATAAGTCCATGCTTTCAATGAGTTTATACTCTAATGAAAGAAGGCAACACATAAAACAAAGATGAAACTAAGTCTGGACAGTTAGAAATAGAGGAGGAAGAGAAGAGGAGAGAGCAATAAACATGACTAGTTAGGGCACTTCTTAAAAACGAAGGTTCTGAGAGGAACTCATCAACTAGACATCACTGAGAAGAGTCATGGTCCAAGGCAACTAAGACATGTTGGAAAAATCTAGCACCTCAAAGGTAAAAGCAGGAAAGGAATAAAGTCATAAGGATGGCCAGGCTAGGAACTTCTTTTCCTTAAATTAATATATTAAAGGGATTTATTTATTGGTGGATACATTGTGTTTTGCAGTAGAATGTCAAACTGTTTGAGAGCTTTTTGTTGTCTTTGGCCTGACACATAAAAATTGTTTTTATATATTCTTTGTTACTATTGTTACAGGGAAGAAAATATCTCCTAATGTTCTAAAACCTCTGAATCATCCCTGGGGCTACATATAAGGTTATATAGCACAGGTGTTTTTAAATCCAAGGTATGTTCGGGGAGTTCCAAGCCTTCTTCCAACTCTTCCCTTTCCTTTGCGTGACTCAGCTCTAATGCGAGCACACAGAGATTTCACATAGAACAACCCATATTGCTGGGTGACTCACTACCTGCTGGGGATTTCTTACAGGGGAGCCAAAGATATTTCAGCATGTCTATCTTTAGTTGGTGTTTGTGCTTTGCTCATTTACAGCTGATGGCATGAAAATAAAGACATCAATAATCAACTGAATCATAAATTGTCATTTAATGTCCTTTCACTTTTCACAACAGCATGATCACGAATAAAAGCACAGAACCTATTTGAAGTGCATTAAAGAACAAGTCTATTTTAACAAGAGCCCACTAGAAGAGTTGAAACAAAATCATAATATTCTGGCTCATGGATCAGAGGCACTATATCTGGAAGTCCCCTTGCTTAGGAGAGACTGAGTATGGGGCAGTGGAAAATGTGTTGACCTTGGTGACACAGACTATGAGTTCAAATCCTGCATCTGCCCTTTTTGTGACTTTAGTTAAATCAATTGACTTCTTTGGGTCTCCATCTTCTCATCTAGAAAATGAAATTATTGGACTAAATCACTTCTGAAGTTCTTTCTATCTCAAGATATCTGATGTTATAAATCTCATCAATCAATCTTAGAATTCAGTCTCAAAAAACTCAAATGACTCACCCATCATCAACCAAGTAGTAAAAAGAAGAGCCAGATTTGGAATAAGTCTGTCTTCCACTCAATCGAGCCTTCTTTCCATTGAGCAACAGTTTAGCCCGAAACTTTTGGGGCTTTGATCCTTGGTGAAAATGTTTCTAAAATGGTCCCATCTCATTTCTTTCTGTCTTTGTTAAGCATATTGAGAAAAACCAGGCAAGTATTTTATATATCAATTGAACATTAAATCAATTCAATTATAGGCACAGTGTTAGGTGCTAAGCATAGAGAAAAACAAATGCAAAAACAGTACCTAGCCTCAAGAAATTTACATTCTATTTCCCTTACACGATCAATAAATGTAAGCTTTAGAGGTCTAGAGATATAAAATTGAAAGGGAACTCAGAAGCTCTCCCATCTCATTTTACAGACTGGGAAACTGAGGCCCCAAAAGGTGAAGTTATTTGCCCCATCTCACAAAAGTAATAAGTGACAGAGAAAGTTTTTGAACCCAGGTTTCTCCTAAATTCAAATGCAACATATTTTCCACTACATTATGTTACCTTTAATGATGATGATGATGATGATGATGATGATAGCTAGCATTTATATAGCATCTACTATATGCTAGGCACTCTATTAAGCACTTTACAAATATTATCTTAGCTGATCCTCACTACAACCCTGGGAGGAATATACTATCATTATACCCATTTAAAAGTTGAGTAAACCAAAGCAAAGAGGAATTAAGTTACTTGCTAAGAAGTCACTAGGCTAGTTTTGACTAAGGTCTTCATGATTCCAGACTTAGCACTCTATCTACTATATCACCTAACTGTAAGGCTAGAAACATGTATATAGAAGGAGATAGGAGATTTGTCTAAATCTATCTTCATTGCTTTATCTAAGAAATAGTTCTACAGCCTCTACTTTGTATAAGATGTTGAATTAGCTGCTAGAAGAATAACATACAATTAAATAAAATGGATCCTGCCTTCAAGAGGTTTCCATTGCCTGGGATGATAAGACTCGTGTTTTTTAGAGATGTATCTTAAATGAATAGAATCCAAATTCTATAAGATTATTAAGCATATTGGGGTCAGATAATTTCCAACTGAAAGCATCAGACATGGAATCAGAAAGCCAATTTTTTGCCTGGACCCTGAAGGATATTAATATGCAGAGATGGGAACAGGAGGGGTATATTTATTTGAATATCAATTGGCTTTATTATCTTCCCATGAATACAGGACTGGCTACCTTTAGAAGGGGCTGAAATGGCAGTTCTGTCCCTAAAGTTAGTCATTTGAGCACCCATAAGTAACCAGGAGTAAGTGAAGCTGGTAGGGTGTAGGCTGAAGGGATGAAGGTGGTCATATTGTCTTGACTAAAGCTGGCTCACTTGAATTGAACTCAATCAATAGAATTTTTTCCGATTTCCTAAAGAGAATCTGAAACTATTACTGTATCCCATGGTAATTAGCCTATAGGGAAATGAAGTATGTGTAGTATCTTGATTGGTTCATCCTGGCTCTTTCACCACACAACTAAATATCTAGAAGAAATGAACAGCTACCTTTCCAACCTACAATTAGGGGCACTGTTCCAGAACTCCATACTACATTGAATCCCACTGAAATCAGTCAACCTAACCTGAGACACCAACTAGCAGTGTGATGCTGGGCAATTTACCCCCACTTGCCTCAGTTTCCTTATTTGTAAAATGAGCTAGAGAATGAAATGGTAAATCAGTCATGTATACTTGGCAAGAAAACCCCAAATGGGGTCCCAAAGAGTCGAACATGACTGAAATGACTGAACAACAATAACCTCACTCCTATTGGAAGGGAAGAGGAGGGACGTAGACAGCAGCAAAGGAGAAATTCCCAAGCAATCCCCATCTGGTCTAAACAAATTAAGCAAGACAATTTTAATCGAATGTATCAGATCAGAATATGCTGTGTGTGTGTGTGTGTGTGTGTGTGTGTGTGTTTCCTTTCCCAAGAATAGCAAATCTAGAAATATGGGATCTGTACTGTTCCAGTTTTTATAAATGGTGAAAGCTGTTAATTTCACCGTAGATATTATGCATGTTTTCTTCACAGCCCTGAAGCTATGTTATTTGCAGCTCATCTACTATGCTGCTGTTAGGTCTCACAGAATAGGAATCAGTAAAATATACCCTCTTTGTCTCCCACCCCCAACCCCCCTTCTGCCCTCCTGCCTGGGCACTTAGAGATTTCCCAAAGGGAAAGAAAGATCTGCAAATACATAATTACTCAAATATTAGGACATGTTATGGCATGACATTTATGACTGAGCAATCAAGACTGAGCCTAATTTATGAATGTTAGTTATAATCTTGCATTTTCTGCTGAGAATCGTCTCTAGATTTGTGTAGGATGGGACATGGAGGAGGGACCTTGGAGACCATCTAGTCGACAGTTGCCCAAACTCTGTTCCTTGAAAATGTGGTATTCAGTATGACAAGAAGAAGGAGAAAATGTCATGAACAAATGTCAGCAGTAGTGATAAATCCTCTAAATATGAAAATGGTGTCCTATTTTGTGCAATAGTTGGGAGGATATAAAATTGGACTTATTTTTATCATCAAAATAGGTTTAACAACTAGTCTTTCCCTGTTATCTCATTGGAACCGCAAAACAACCCCAAGAAGTAGATATTGTTTTTTTATCCCCATTTTATAGGTATAGAAACTGAGACAGAGTCCATCTCTTGGGTTTGTATAATCAGCAAGTATCTGAGGTGAAATTTGAAATTAAAACTTTTCAATTCAATACTCTTAACACTCTGTCAATCCTATCACTTTGTGGATTCTGCTCTTCCAATTTCTAATACAAAATTTTCAAAGTCCTTCACTGTCCACAATCTTTAACACCAGCCTTAACATGTATCCTAGATTTATCATTGAGTCACAATTCTTTTTTTTTTATTATAGCTTTTTATTTACAAGATATATGCATGGGTAATTTTTCAGTATTGACAATTGCAAAACTTCACGATTCTTCTAATAAGGAAACTGAAGAACAGGGAAGGATTTTGTTGTTTTGCTTAACATATTCTGAGGCACAAAGTGACCTATAGCCTGTTTAGATTAGTGAATACTAATATAATACCACCAACCCCTCATTTGTACAGATGGATTACTGTTCAATGATTACTTTCCACGGGTCACACAATTTCTTAGTAGCCAAGTCAGGACAAGAACTCACATTTCTTAGCTACTATTTCAGAACTTTTCACTATACCATCGGTAGCTGATCGCTTCATTCTTATAACTATACCATTCATTCAAGAAAAGAAGTAAACATAGAACCACTTCTATATATACTCTTAAGAAATCATTATAAAGTGTCCCTTTTTTGCAACCACATGTACAACTAATGAAAGAAATGGCACACACGTATCTTTATTTGTAAGCAGCAATGATTAAATTTACTTAGGGATGGCTAAATCAGGTTGTGGACAGAGAGTGGTGCTGAACATATCAGGAAAATCTGAGTTAAAATCTGGCCTTAGACACTTACTGATGGTGTAATTTTGGGCATGTCACTTAGCCACTGTCTGCCTCAATTTTCTCCTCTGTAAGATCAGAATAATAATAATACATACATACATACTTAACAGGGTTGGAGGGGCTTCTAGATGATGCATTAGATATATATCCAGACCTTAGACACTTACTAGCTGAGTGACCCTACATAAATTACTTGGTTTCCTCATCTGTAAAATGAGATGGAGAAAAAAAAAATGACAAACCACTCCATTTTCTTTTCCTACAATAAATGGGATAACAAAGAATCAAGCAAGACTCAAATAATGGGACAACAACAACAATAAGAGTTGTGAGCATTTAATGAGATAATATCTGTAAAGTATTTATTTAGCATGGTACCTCACATATGGTAAGCACTACATGAATGTTGTTCATTCATTCATTCATTATTATTATTATTATTACCCTTGGTCTCAGGGCAGGGAAATTCAAACCTAGCTTCCTTTTATGAGTCCTGCCCTAAGTCTTGTCCTCCACCTTGAGGATTAAGGACAAGTTAGTAGTACCTGGTCTTTGGTACCCATCAATTTCCATTTTCATTTCTCCATAAAGAGCCAGCCAGCCAACCACCTGCACTGTTAAACTCTTTAGGGAATATTGTAGGCGGGGAGCCATAGATAAAAATGCACAAGATCCCCAGCTCTCTAAGTTGGGATTTAAACAAAGTCTCATTAAATTCCAATCTGTAAGCAAATGCAATGACAACAAATCCCTCAGGACAGCCTTAGGTGTAGGCAAACACTCTGGCTCAGAATGCAAACACCCCCATCCATCATCAATCCATACACTGAGAACCCCATGCCAGGGGAATATTAATTCCTGTTCCATTGACTACAGAATTATTGCTAGTCTGGGGCGCTTTAGGGGAGGGTTCCTTATAGTTTCTTTTGTTCCCACCACACTAACAGAGAGGGAGGTTTTCTTAGCAGGGACAAATATGCACCATTAGAATATCAGCGAATCTTGACTAGAGATTTCATCAGAGTTCTCAAAAGGCATTAACTAGGGCCTCCCATAAAAAAGAGTCAACTGTTCCTTCTCCAAAGTCACTGGGCAGCTAGAATTGGGGGTTGGGGGTTGGAGCAGAGAAAGAAAGGGACAGAGAAATTCCACAAATGACAAATAGGAGACTCTAAATTTATTGTAACTAAAGAAAACAAGGGAGAGGGTTGGGTAGGTGTCATATTTCTCCATTTCTTCCACTATAGTCATCTTTTTTTTTTTTTCTGGGAAGTGGGATGGGGGAGAAATTCCTCATTAATCAAATTACAAGTATTTAAAAATATTTACTATCTTAGAATTCAAAAGGGGAAAAAAATAATCCCTGGCCTTAAGACTTAAGAAATGCACCTTCTATTTGAAGAGATTAAAATATTATACGTGTGTGTGTGTGTGTGTGTGTGTGTGTGTGTGTGTAGCAAGGTGATGGGGGGGGGGGAGAGTGTAAAAGCATTATCAGTTGATGAAATCAGAAAAACCTTTACATTGAACATCACACCAGAGCTGAATTTTCCAGCCAAGTACGTATTATCTGAAACAGAGATGAAGAAGGAGTGGATTCCAGGCATGAAGATTGGAGCATCTTTTGTGAGGAATCCAGTTATCTCTTCTACTTTACAACTTTGCCCATTGTAGTTTCAATATATTGTAGGTCAGCATAAAAAAATTAAGTGGGAAAATGGAGGGAGATTTGGGGAAGCTGCCCACAACACACAAAGGCCAGTAGATGACACAGAAAAAGTTCAGAAACTTGGAAATATACAAAATATATATGTAATATTCTATAATAATATTATCTTTTTATCTTTTAATCCCATAATAATTCAGACTTTTTCTCTAAGACAAAGGAAAAGTCAAAACAAAATGTTCCAGAGTGCAGGGTCACTGCACCCCTCCCCACCTTCCTCAAAATGTGGAAGAGAAAACTGTGGTAATAAGGGCAGGGTGAATGAAGGGAGTAATATATAATTAATCTGAAAAAATTAATTTGGGACCATGTTCTAAAGAGCTTTAAATGAAAGAGGAGTTTTCTTTTGATCCTAGAGGTAATAGGGAGGAGTCTATGGACTTTGTTGAATAGGGAAACAGCCTGATCATATTTATCCACTAGAAAAATTCCCTTGGTGACAGTGTGAATAGATAAGAGAGACTTTAAAAATGCAAGAAAAGTAATGTTGGAGTGTCATGGGAAGATCTAGTCCCCAAGCTATTCATACTGTTCTTGCAAAGGAGAAATTTTCTCAAGAAATCAGCAAAGACACTTTTAGACAGGGTGTACAAAAAGGGTTGCCAGGGGGTCTGGGATGTGGTTGTTTTTATAATCTCAGGGATATGCCTGATAGAAACCTAGGGTACCACAGGGGTTTGTTTCAATTTAACAAAGTTCTAACCTCTGGATAAGAAGTGGTAGCAGGGATTTCATCTGGGAAATGTATGATCAAAAAGAAGGCAGGCCAGTTATTGAATGAGAGTGAAGGATAACAGATGGGTAACTTGGAATACTGCTTCAGTGCTTGTAACATGTTTTAATGAGTGAGAGAGACTGAAGGACTACCTCCAACACATATGGGTAACTTCAACTCAATTCATAGAATATTTATTAAATCTTTACTATGTTCCAGGTACTATTTTCTGAGGATTTCTAAGGAAACAACTCCTATCCTCCATGAATTTATATTCTTCTTTAGGAATGTGAGGACACAGAGATGGATCTGCACAGAACCCCAAGATTCAGAGCAATAGGACTTCTTGGCCACTGCTCTCTTCCTTGACCTCTGCTCCATGCTCCCTCATACCTCTCCACTCCCCAGCACCTTTGGCCCATTCTTTCTTTAACTTCTGCTGTGCCTTCTACATCCAGTTCTATTAATAATAAATTACTCTTTGTATTAGATCCCCCTTGAATTTATTTTATATGTTAACTTCTCTTTATTCTGTTGTGCACATGCTGCTTCCACCTAAATACTAGGTCCATGAAATATTTTATTTTCTGTTGTCTTTGTAATTCCAGCATTCAAGATTTTGACTAACACTATTGTGCCACAGTTCCCTTTAATTGTCCTGCCTCAGTTCCCCTAAATTGCCCTGCCTCAGTTTCCCTAAATTGTCTGGTTTTGGTTTTCCTAATTGTTCTACCTCAATTCCCTTAATTGTTCTGCCTCAATCCCCCTGGTTTCAACATACCCACCCTCCTGACCATTAGGGCTGAGATAACTTAGGGCTGGCTACTCTAAGGTTATAAACTGTAAATGTATAATCTCAAGATAAGGGGGAGTGCAGACATACTGGCTCCTAAGTCCTCCTAAGTTATTAAGAATTTATGGTCTACCCCCTAACCTGTCAGAACCGGATTGATGGTCCCCTTCTTGGAAATTCCCACTCACCAGAGTTTGGACTCCATCCCCCTGCCTTTGTCCACACTGATAACTTAAGAGCCATATATATATATACACACACACACACATATCATTGATATATATATATACACATATCATTGATATATATATATGTACACACATATCATTGATATATATATATATATATATTATATATATATATATATATACACACACACATATCATTGCTATATATATATATATATATATATATGTATATATATATATATATATACACACATATCATTGCTATATATATAATTGGAATCTCACATTTGATACTGGATTCTTTGAGACAAAAATCTGATTCAGCCCTGGGACCAAAATGGATCCTTTGGTTCCAGAAAATCTCTTCCTCTCAGAAATCCAAATAAAATATTGAAAACTCTCTAATCTCTATCTTGCCTCAGTTTCTCCAGCATTACAGCACATAATTGGTACTTATTGTTTGTTGAATTGAATGATGTCATACAAAGTAGGGAGTGAAAGAAGATAAGGAAAGATTGGACTCTATGAATATTTAAAGAAGCAAAGATTATGATTGGTTGGAGCGGAGGAGACCAATAGACCCTTGATGAAGAAAATGATGGCTAAGGAGATCCTTGAAACAAAATAAGATGTCCTAAAGACTGAAGAAGTCGGGTATTTCTTTATGGAGACTGATAGAGGCCAAAGATAGAACACACAGTTTGGGCAAAGTGCTGGTAAGTCAGTTTGTCTGGGATGGTTTGAGCAGGGGGCACAGTAATGGGAAAGAAATCTAGGAAGGTAGAATTGCATTGGATAATAAAAAACTTATCTACTCAATTGAAGAACATTGATGTTATCTTAGAAGCAATCTGGAGGCATTGAAGTTTGTGTTGTCAAAAGTAGGCCGTTATTAAGTAAGGAAGATTATTTTAATAATAGTATGGAGTATAGATTAGAAAAGAGAAAGATTGGACGTGGAATTCATTTATAAGTTATTCACGATAGTTCAGAGAATGATGATGGAATCATTTCAGTTTTTTCAGGCTATTTCACTCATGTCCAATTCTTTGTGATCTCATTTGAAGTTTACCTGGCAAAGGTACTAGAATAGTTTGCCATTCTCTTTTCCAGCTCATTTTACAAATGAGAAATCCAAGGCAAGTAGAATTTGTTTAGGGTCACACAGATAGTGTCTGAGGTGGGATTTGAAATCAGGTCTAACCCTAGTGTTCAATCCAATGTGCCACTTAGCTGCCCTCAAGGGACAATAGAATCATAAATTTGGAACTGGAAAGAACCTTAGAGATTATCTAATTCCATATCTTCATTTTTCAGATGAGGAAACCTGAGGCTCAGAGAGATTTAAATGGTTTGCCCAGGATCATATATCTGTATCTGAGGCAAGATTTGAATGCAAGACTTCCAGTCCCCAACTCCAGCACTTTATGCAATAACTAAGCACTTCACACCATATGAGTGAAGAGAAGGGAATGACTTGTAAAGAGATGACATTGAGATAGAGTGAAAAAAAGGAGACAAGTAATTGGATATGGAAGGTAAGCAAGAGTCAAGTCAGGAATGGTTTTAAGATTGCAAACACAGGAGAATTAATGCAACATGGTTCTGGAAGGGGGGAAGAGAAGAGGAGACACAGAGAGAGACACAGAGAGGAGAGACAGAGAGAGACAAGAGACAGAAACAGAAAGAGAAAGAGAAAGAGTGGGGAGAGAAAGAGGGGGAGAGAGGGAGGGGACACGTAGCTGATCCAGTAAATAGAATGTTGGATGCTGAACTTCAGATACTTAATATTTATATGATCTTGAACAAGTCATTTAATCTGTGTCTGTTTTGGTTTCCTAATCTCAAAATGGGAATAATAATAAATAGCATTTACCTCCCAAGATGGTTGTAAGGATAAAATAAAATAGTATTTTTTAAAAAGGAAGGCAGGCAGGTAAGAAAGAGGAAGGGAAGAAAGAGAAAGCTACTTTGCAAATCTTAAATATTATATCAATATTAGCTATTGTTCTTGTTGTTATTATTTTGATTCCTCTATCACTATACTCACCAATTCTGTGATGCCCCAGACAAAACTCCCATCTGTAGTTCCCATTATAGTACATATGCTGATTTCTTCTGCTCTTTGAATCTCAATCCTTTGAAAGCAAGGACTTTTGTTTTTGTGACAGAATATCTAACCCTGTGTATAACAAAGTGTGGGCACTTTACAAACAATCCATTCTTATGCTAACAAGTTCATAAAATAACAATAAAAGTTACTTGACTAAACATATTTCATTCATATGAATACTTATTTTTAAAATGAATGATCAACATTATGATCCAGATTATGAGGTCCACATTAACCCGAAGAATTGGGCTTTGTTCAATAAAAGTCCAATCCAAAAAAGCTCTCAATTTATACATATGGGTAATTTAATTTGTCAAATCACTCATAAAAACCAAAGATATGGTCCTGCTTTATATAGATATCTTCTTGTGGTCTAGTTTTTCATGATTCTTCAAGTCATGTTTTGAATCTCCATAAAGAAATATCTGACTTCTTCAGTCTTTAGGATGTCTTTTCTTTCAAGATTCTTCTGAAACTTTCAGAAAGTGTTGGAAACTAGTTTTTGTTGAATATACATAGTGACATATCTCTTTGTAAATGCAGACATGCACACAATAGTCACCTTTGTTTTAAAGAATGACAATACTTAAGATTTTGTTGTTCAGTTGTTTCAGTCTTGTCCAACTTTCTGTGATCCCATTTGGGATTTTCTTGGCAGAGATATTGAAGTGGTTAGTCATTTCCTTTTTCAGCTCATTTTTCAAATGTGAAAACAGAGGCATACAGGGTGAATCGACTTGCTCAGGGTCACACAGCTAGTAACTGCCTAAGATTTGATTTGGACTCAGGTTCTGATGGCTTTAGTCTTGGCTCTCTATCCACCTAGCTGCCCTAAGTTAAGATACAGTGAAGCTAAAAAGATCAAAAGGGAAGACCAGTACCCCTTCACAGACTTATCACAGAAGAAGAGTGGTTTGCTTGGAAGAGCACTAAACATGTAGTCAAAAGATCTGGAATTCCTGAATTGACAATCATACATATTTGATTGTGTGAAAGTCACTAAATCAAGTCATAAATAATCATTTATTGAGTGTCTCCTGTATGTTGGCACTAACGAGAGAAAGTAAAAAAAGGGAAAAAAATGAAACATTCTACTCAGGGAGATAATGTATGTATGTACAAGTATGTGCACTTACTAACTGTGTGACCCTGGCAAGTGACTTAATCCTGCTTATCTTGGTTTCCTCATTTGTAAAATAAGCTGTAGCTTATCTTACTCTGCTCTACTCTAGTGATCCAAATGCGGTCATAAAGCATGGGAAATCACTGAACAACAACAAAATAAATACAAAAAGAGGAAGATCCTAGTAGTAGTAGTAGTAGCAGTAGTAGTAGGGTGGGAGGCATCAGTAAATATTTCATGAGGAAGGGCTTATGACTAGTCTTGAAAGAAGTAAGGAGTCTGTCAGGCAATACATTCTAGGCTAAAAGGCACAGAGATAGGAGCTATAGCATCTAATTAGATGAACTGTAAGTATGTCAGTTCACCTAAAATGGAAAATGTGAGAAGGGGAGTCATATATAATAAGATAGGAAATGGAGGTTAAGGTCAGTTGGTAAAGGGCTTACAAAAACAAAAGATGTTGATTCTGGAGACAAAAGGGTATTCCTGGACTTTGTTGACTAGGGAAGAAACATCATGAGACCTGCACTTAAGAAAAATTATTTTGGCAGCTATGTGCCAGGTGGACTGGGAAAGAGACTTGAAGAAGGGAAACCAATTAGCAGGTTTTCGAAATTCTTAAGGAGAGAGTTAATGGGCCTGATCAAGGGATGTGAACTGTGTGAGTGAAAAGGAAGAGATAGGTGCAAATGAGTAGACCTGACAACTGATCAAGTCTGAGGACTGTGGGGGGGAGGACTGAGCAATGTAGAATCATGCTTACAATGTTATGAACCTGGGAGATTGAAAGGGTGATGCTATCCTCAAGAGAAATGAAGTTTAGAAGAGATAACTCTTCTTTGAATCACTTCTTTCAAGTATAAAAAGAAGATAACACTGTATTGCTTACCTCACTGAGTTCTGAGGAAGGAATTCTGTAAACTAGAAGAGTATGTGAACATGAATTATCATTGTTATTTTTGCTTGTGGTGATGGTGGTGGTAATGTGATGGTCTACCAATCTAATGCTTCTAACATTTGGAAAACTATCCCTATTTGTGACTGTTGGTCAACTCTTTATCCCAAGAAAACATTTCCTTAGGGAATTATTAGTCTGATTCTTCAAGACATGGATTTTCTTATAGGATATTCGATTCTAATCATAAGCCAAATGATTACCTACCACACACTGGCAAAATCTGGTGGCTTCTTTTCCATTGTAAGCTTCCTTAGCCTACTCACTGCATTTGACACTGTTTGATATGTAAAGTCATATCCCTCTCTTGATCAAAGCTTCTATTTGGCCTTCCCACTTAGGCTCCCTGGTATCATCATTCTCTATTTCTTCTAGAATTTGTTTCTAGCGGTTACATTATTAGGTCCTTCTCTCTCTCTTGTCCCTAGAAGCTTATCCCTGGCCCTTTCCACGGTTTTCCCCACCATATACTCAATCCTTTAGGATGACCCATCTGCTCTTAGAGTTCTTTCCAGTATTCTAAATGCTTCATAAGTAATTGTTTCATTGAAATGCAGAGAAATGGATTGCGTGTAGTTGAATACTCATTTCTCTTTATCCAGTTTTGTCCTTTGCTTTGATTCGCTGACAATATATACTCTGTTCAGGGTTTTTCCAATTATATTTCTTTCCAAAAGCTGAAATACAACTAAAAGACAAAGTCAGTTCAGGATCTTTCACCCTGTCCCAATTCACAGATCATAACTTCAGAATTATATTTCATTTCCCAATTTATTCTATCTTTTCCCATCAATAGCTTCTTTTTCACATATTTAGCACCAATATATTGTCTAGGAGCTGGATTTCCTACATTTGAATTTCTATGGCATTGCCATGCTGTGATACCTTGCTCCCATAATACTACTGAAGTCATCTCCTACATCCTACTGACCCACTACTTTGATCAGGTCATGTTATCATTCAATTTTGCTTAATGGATCTGCCCTTCACAAATTGAAATACCATGAGCTCCAAGACCAATTGGTTTGCCATGGCCTGACCCTCATTTCTGCTTGTTATATCCCAATCTGATCCTTCCATTACAACTATCTCTTAATTTGGCTATTATTTATTCCCATGAGCATGGAGCCATCTGCCATTTGTTGCATACTGTTCCTTCCATTTCAAAATTGTAGCTCAGGGAAACTTAAAAGAAAATGAAGCAATGACCCATAATGCTGCAAAAATATGAAAAGAAAACATATTACACATTTCAAAAACTGAATTGGGATAGGAGAATGTTGCTTTTGTGGTAAAAGGAGCTGGTTCTGAATAATTATGAGGGACTGACTTTGAAAAACTCATTTTAGTGGTCTAGCCCTCAGTTTTCTCACTCCTAAAATGAAGGGATTATACTATATGGCTTCCAAGATTCCTTCCAGGTCTAAGCCTATGAACCTACAATAAGGTGTGATATTCTAAAACTCAAACTGTCTCTGGCCAAAAAAAGGATATCAAGGCAGGAACAAGCCAGGTAAATGCTCATTTTTTTTCTTCTGCTAGTCCTTATTTCATTTACATCTTTTTTTGGTTTGTCTTTATGACACGCATATGACCTTTTTTTCTGATCCAAGGCAATAATCTGCAACTCTCTCTAATTGTTTCAGTTGGACTGTTGCCATACTAGGAAGCAATATCACTCACTCGTGTTCCACAAAGTATTCTTTCTGATGTTTGCTTACTTAACTGAAAGAATTTGGTAGGCGATGATCTTGCCAGAAATATTTTTCCAATTTCCACTTCATATGCTTGCCGAGTTCATCTATAAAAATCCAAAATGTATAAATTAAGCTCTATCTTTAACTATGACATGCAAAGAAAAATACACAGAATTCAAAATGCTCAAGTCTACAATAACCAACTCTCTTAGTTTGCTATAATAGCAATAAATGGAGAACCCAGAGACTTCCACAAAAGCCGTGCTGGACTTTGTGGGAATGAAAGTTTCATGACAGCAGAATATACAAGCAGCTTCTTTACTATGTGTCTGACCTTTACATCGAGACAGTCATTTTGGTGGTAATGAATTCCTTAGTCTCTATTGATAGAAGAAGCATCTATAAAGGACAACTTTTAGCACATTGTAAATTGCTAGAGAATGAGAAGAACCTGGACTATGAGTGGAAAATTAAAAATAAAATTAGATAATAACAAAGCCATTTGCTCTTGATATCTAATTTGGTATCATCTTTTCTTAAGAAGATAGATGTAACTTTGTAAATCTCATTCTTTTATCATAAAAAACCCATAAATTTTCATTTTCAGAGGGTTTCACACAGGCTGGGAGCCACTTACAGGAAGCAGATGACTAAGAGTTATAGATGCTTTGTCCTCATTTGGAAGATCGAGAATATCAATGAAATCTTAAAGGCTTTGGTTGGCCATAGGCCATGTTAGAATCAAGACTTTTAGATTGAGAATGACTCCCAATTCTCAGAGGGTCCCCTCGGATTTGAACCTAGCAACTCTTGCCACTAGAACCATGAAGCTAATCCCATCCTTTCAAAGTATTTTTGAATTATTTTTTGATAATAAGCTGATAAGATCAACATATTGATTATCAGTTGTGGGCAAGTCACTTAAACTCCTGATGTTCTAGGCAGCTTTATAGACCCAAAAGTTGCTAGAGAGGTAATTCACTTGGGAATTCTTTATACTAATGAAATCACAGGTCAAGTTTCTATTCTGATTGCATTCCGGGCCTATAAGACCCAGTCAAATGGAAACTACAAACAGCTGATATATAATTCTGGTGCTGAATTCAGCCTTTGTTTTGAGATGCAGCTTGATATTCTAGATGGGCACTTGACTTGAATTAAGAAGACTTGGATTTGAAAACATGTCTTAAAACTGGGACATGAACTGTGGTCTTTTTAGCTTCAGGTTTAGAGCTCTCTCTGCTACTCTATATTGCTTCTCAGAGATGCAAAATAATTGTGAACAAGATGAGTATCTCTCTGTTTTGTTACTGCTAAGCTTTTTACAATTCTTGCTATAAGAAGTTTTGTTTTTCTCTTCCTAAAATTCTAAATGTCTCTCTCAGATTTTTTTTTTATTTTTGACTTCAAATTGATAGTCACTCTTCTCCCACATATCATTTCTTTTTTATGAAAATTTTCAAATAACGATTGATATATTTTCAAGTATATTCTTCCTATCCTTTGTCATACAGAATAAAAATAAAGAAAAATCACAGTTCAACAAAACCAACCAACACATCAACAAGCCTGATAGCATGCACAATATTCCATTTTCATAATCTTCCAACTCTATAAAAAAAGAGGTATAGCTTCTTCCTTCTTCTTTGGGGTAATTATTGATCATAATTATATAGCATTTGATTTCTTTTTTTATTGTTCTTCTTCCCCTTTGTTTCTGTAGTCTCATATGCTATTCCCCTTATTCTTTTAATTTATCTCTCATCCATACATAAAAGTCTTCCCATGCTTCTTTGTGTTCTCATCATTTTCTTTAGCAAAATAATCATTCCATCCCATTAATGTGCCACAACTTATTTAGTCATTCCCCAATACTCACTTTCTTCAAATGAAAAACAATCTTAAGCATCACTTAAAATTCCAAACATGTCCATTTAGCCTGCATAGAAATTTCCTCCATATCAGTTCTTTTCTTGTTAAGAGTGGAATCAAAGATAAATTGTGATATTTTTGTCTGACTTCAGATAGATATAAGATAGTTACTTTCACTGAGTTGGAATCCTTCAATTTCTTAACTAGAAGATTAACTCTGATCAGTTGTCTTCAACCAGGAGGGATATCCAGAAATGGAAAAGAAGGTTGATGTCTCTTTTTGTGGACACATGACCCTAGATTTGAAAAAGAAATATCCCATCAAATAAATGAAGTTCCACTATAATATTTTTTAAAGTGATCTACCAGCTACTGCTAAAATATTTCTATTCTCAAAGAATTCACTGTTCTTGTGGGACAGGGGGGATTGTATTCTGTATAATGTGTTGAAATCTGCCTGCCTGTGGTTTTATCCATTGGTCATTAATAATCTTTTTTATCCTACCAGTTACTTTGCAGATATTCAAAAGCTATCTCTTAAAATATGTAAATATTTATCTGATTTCTCAAATAGAATCCCAGACATACTCCCAAACCTCTATATATAACAATAACCTATGACTCACAGCTATAATCATAATATGGCAAAGAATGAATGTCATTTGCCCCACAAATATTATTTTTTTTCTCTCTGTTGTGGATCATCCTTCAAATAAAGTTCCCTAAATGGAGACTTCCTTCAGACCAGTCCAAAGGCATCCTACATGATAAAGTCAAAGTATCTTTAATGCAGTATTATTAGTCCTGCTTAAAAAAAAATTTGAATAATGCAATAGGGAGCAATTGGTAAAGACTATGTCTCGCACTCTCTCTCTGGGGAAGGGAATAACTATTCATGTGGCTGCTATTCTGTGCCAGGCATTGTGCTAAATATTTTACAAATATTTCATTTGATCCTTATGATCACATGAGGTCATGTGAGGTAGATTTTGTTATTCTCTCCATTTTATCATTGAGAAAACTGAGACAAACAGAGTTCAAGTGACCTACCATGGATCACATAACTAATAAGTATTTGAGATCATATTTGATTCAGTTCTTCCTCATCTCAGTCCCAGCATTCTATTCTAGATGTCTATGTAGCTGTCTATCTAGCTGTCTCTAAGTTCCATTGTATTGAATAAAAATATGGAATTGTAAGGGTACTATCTTATCTGGTAATGTTTACTTGTCTGATGGATTCTATTTCTTTCTCTCTCTCTCTCTCTCTTTCTCTCTCTCTCTCTCTCTCTCTCTCTCTCACACACACACACACACACACACACACACACACATACACACACACACACACACACAATGCTGAGAAGATACTTAATTACTTATCATCTGCCTAAGAACAAAGATAAGAACTTGACAAAAATCCTGGGGAAATTGGTCCTACTGAATAAATAGTCTCTCACTCAAAGAAGCAGGTTAAATCAAAATATTCATTTTTGGAATGAGTAAATGTTATACAACACATAGAGCAAGATACTGTTTTTCCCAATTTTTAATACTATTCTAAGGAATTTTGGGATGCATATTCCTTATAAAAATTGCTAAACTAGTAAAAAAAACACATAGAATGAATAAATTATTCAAACAAAGCTATAAAAGAAATTCAAATGCAATTATTTTGCAGCAAAAATTCACAGTAGGTATGAAGTGAGATAGATGTTTCCCATTAAAACTTCACATTTATATTGGTTGCTCCTGTCATGTACTACTCAAATATTATTTTGTACATTAATACACATAAGGAAAGAGAGGTTGGATTCTAACCATCATCCAGATCAATGAATATAGTCATAGAATAAAATCACAGATGATTAGTTATTCATGTTTTTAAAAGGTATTTTTACCTTTTTTACCCATTTGGAAGCCATAAATAACTTTTTCACTCTGTTTGAAGTAAAAGAGAACAATTCCACTGGATAAACATGATATAATTATCCAATATAATATTTATCCAATAAAATGGTCACTCCTTTAGGTAACTTTTAAAAGATACAGTTTGAGATTTTAGGCAAGGGACACCAATTAACTACCATATATCATTATGAGCTTATAAAATATTTTACTTATTAAATTTCTTTGAAAAATGAGCACTTTATCGTTTATACTGTGTGAAAGTCAGATAATAATAATAATAATGATAATAATAATAATAATAATAAAATTATCAAGGGTCAGCTAGGTGTCACAGTGTATAAAACACCAATCAAAAACATCAAGACAGCTATATAAGTTCAAATCCAGCATCATTTACTAACTGTGTGATTCTAAGCAAGTAACTTAACCATGTTTGCCTCCTTTTCCTTATCTCTAAAATAACCAGGACAAGGAAATGGCAAACCACTCTAGTATTTTTGCCAAGAAAACCCCAAATGAGGTTATAGAGAGTTAGCAATGACTTAAATGATTGAACAAAAATAATAGTCAATGAAATTCTATCATATGAAACTCTATCAACCAATATTTCTGTAAGTAGTGGGGGGAAAGCATGTTATGAGATAATAGAAAGGAAAGCGTTAAGTTTAGAATAAGATTGTAATTTAACCCCGGGCTCTGTTGGTTTCTTCCTTGAGCAAATCCTTTCAATTCTGAACTCAGTTTCTTCAAATTGCTGAGTGAGAAAGATGGAGCATGGAGAACTTGGGGTAGAGATACACAAGAAACACATGGGATCTGCTTAGATCTTCCTTACTAAGTGCCATTTACTTTATATATCACTGAAGATACTGACATAAAAACCAATTTGTTCCTGAAATCAAGAAGCTTCCACTCTATAATGTTGGGACACAATGGGTATTGGGGAGAGTAAATACAAAATAAATACATAATAATGTCAAGGGAGGGAGAAGGGGGAAAGTACTTATCCAGGAGTGAATACATAAGCAGGGTCCTACTTTTAGAGAATTTACAATCCCTTCTTGTAAATTCATACTAAAACAGTTTCTTTTCTAATCCCATAGAAATAGCTGACATTCATTTGGTATTTGACTATTGAACTTTCTAAGCTTTCCTCTAAAAAAATCTTGGGAAGTTGTTCATACAAGGACCATTTTGTTAAGCTTGGAATGCCTTTTCTTGCTTTTGAATGAGGTCCCTCCTAGATGTAGCTCACTTCTACTTAGAGCTCTGTATCTGTACATAAAACAGGGCAACCTTTAATACAGTACATAACTAGTAAGAACTCTAATGTTACTTGAGTTGACTTTATATTACAAAGAAAAAACTAAGGTCTTGATAGGTTCAGTGACTTGCCAAAAGTTACTCAGGTTACAAGTGATAGTGGAAAAATAAGAACTCTGGTTTTTCTCTTCTCCATAACCTATATTATTTGTACAAACTTTGTCTTATTTCCCCTTTTAGTTTAATCCTTTACATTCAGACAACTAGATTCTATTAATATTTCTTCTTGTATCATACTTCTATTGTATACAGTCTCACGAACCATGATCTTTTGGTGGATAGAGAGCTGGCCTTCTGACCTGTATTGGCTTTTGACCTCTAAAGTCATGATATATGTCTGGTTATCAGTTTCCTCATCTATAAAATGAGGAGTTAGGCTTAATAATCTCTAAGGTCCACTCTGGTTTTAAATCTATAATCTGATGAACTTCTGGATGTTTTTCTTAAACATTGTGTTTTGTGTGTGTGTGTGTGTGTGTGTGTGTGTGTGTGTGTGTGTGTGTTTAGATAAAACACACACTTTAATATCAGGAAACATTTTCTTAATTCAAAATATTTTTTCCATTATAAATTGTGCTTAGAGGGGGGCAAAAAGAAAAGGAAACATTGCTCTGACTCAGTCAAAGGGAAGGGCTATGAAAACCACAAATTATCTTTCTTAAAAGGGTGTCTTGCCCTCAGGGTTCAGACTTTTAAAGTTAGTCCTAAATTTAGAACTATATCCTCAAGTTAGTGAAATATGTTCAACCAGAGACAAAAATACATCTTTTTCAGCAATCCTTAACAATTAAAAAATTGATTTCAATAGAATGATTGTTTTATCCCTAAACCAAACGATATTATAATATGTCCACAATTCACTACTTTCTTCATTATGGAGATGCCCATCTAGGTCACAATCTATTTGGGTCATTTCATCACTGAAACTCTTGTCAATCTCCTCCCATGAATGACACATGGGGAGAACCCCACAACATGAGATCTCTTCCTTCTAGGTGCCTAGACACTATGTGAGTACAAAGCAGACTGCTGGATATGCATGTTATAACTTTGCTATTTCTATATGCCTAATTTTCTTCCTTTTTTCTATCATAAATCTGTAGCAGGATCTCGAAGATCATTTCCCAAATTGCTACTCCCCCTGGTAAGATTGATTCCCAGAGAGGAAACTGCAGACCATTTCAAAATAATCATTCCTCTTTCCCATGTCCCGTCCAGTCTTCAAAGGATAATTCTAAAGAGTTTTGACTTCCAATATACTACTTCTTGATTTCCCCACTCATGTGCACCTCATTATAAATCATATTCAATTAAAATCCACTAACTCTTACAAAAGAGATTGACCAAGAAAGAAGAGTAAGAATAATGGGGGGGGGAGGGGATAATCTCTCCAAAGTATAAGGAATTGCCCCTTTGTGCCTACAAGGTCCATGAAGATAATAAAGGTTCAAACTTAAAACATGAAAGTAGTAAAGCATATATGTAGAGGAAATGTGGGGCTAACAAATACCTTATAATTCATGGACCTACGAGAACTTTTGTTCCCTTGTGAGGTCCTCACGAAGTTCCCCTTAGGTGTAGCTCTTGGTTAGGGATCAAGAATTTCTGCTTTGCTAGAGTCTAAAGCTAGCATTTTTGTCTCAATTTATTGCTATTTACAATTGATTGACTTTTCACATCTGTCACCAAACACTTCTGTCACTCACTAGTGCTACTCTGACATCCACTGTTACTACTTTGAGTGAACTCTGCTACCACTAAAAGGTTCCGGTTGGATCACTAGTGACTCTGATGAATCTGCTGACAATAAAGGATTGCTTGGACATTCCCATTTTGGAATATGTATTTACCTATAATAAGGAAAGGACAAATCCAAGAGAAACAAGGGACCATGTGCTCATAGACACTTAGGAGACAAATGGGAGATAGAATAGCTTTTAGTGGTTCTTGGCTCCCTCATTGCCAAAAAGGCAAAGAGATGAAAAGATTAATAGATTATCCCTTTTATATGAAAATCCCAATCCATCTCAACACCTCCAGAGTCAACAATTCTTCTGATTCTTTGGCCAATTAGGTTTTTTGTCATCACACAATACCAGTCACATGTGACTGAGAAAGACTTCCAAAACTCTATGTGTTGGATTGTAAGTAGATAGGGTATCTCTCCTCATACTTTATATGACCCACAGAGAAGGGCAAATCTGAGCATGCTTTAAGGCTTGGCTCCGCATTAGTCAGTCCCTTCCATCACATATCAGCTAAATTCCATTCTTAATGTTGCTTCTGTTGACTGGTCATTTCCCCTATATATCAGTTGCCTTTATGATTTACAAAATAAAAGTTATATCATTATAATCCACTTTATTAGATTATTGTGAGGAAAACACTTTTTAAACTGTGATATATTTTGTACACATGAATAATAATGTAAAATGTATAATACATTTTATGCCTCTGTTATGCTATCATAAAACCATTTAAATATAAGTTCCTTGAAGACAAGGACTAATTTTTTTTATATTTGTATCTCCACTAGCCTAGCAGGTTTTTAACAAATATTTGTTGATTAATGAATAGATTCTGTCTCCTTAGGATATTCCCCTTCTATTTTTCCATCAATCAAATCCAATTTACATTTCAGGCCCTACATCCAGTTATAATCCATCCATAAAGTCTTCTATATTTCTAAAATATATTGACTTTTTTCTTCTTTGAAATTTAATAATAGTTTCAGTGTATATTCCTTATTTTAATGTCTAATTATAAATTTTATTCTATGTTTCTATAGTTACTTAATCTGTATCAGTCTCCCAGCCCTACCCCCCAAAAACATAAGCTTATAAAGAGTACAATTCATGGCTACTTGTTATCTGCAATGCCATTTAATTCAAGGATAGATACAGAACAATTCCTCAATAAAGACTTGTTAACAGATTTAAAATTAGAGAAGTAATTTTTCTATTTCTCTAAAAGTCCAGAATAGCTTGATACGGAGCTCCATCTCTTTAAGAAAAACTTCTCCATCTGGTAGGTAAGGATCTTTGGACCTCACATAATGAGTAACTTTTTACATTCTTAATGAAGTTGCCAATTCCTAATGTGCATTTATAATCACCACTATTACACTATTAATGTCTTCTTGTGTGTTCCTAAGAAGAAGGGATCTGTGCGTGTGTGTGTGTGTGTGTGTGTGTGTGTGTATTTTTACATTTCCTATCTTCCTAAGAGCCTAGTATAGCTCTGTATATAATAGGTATTTAAGAAATATTTATGGGAAGAAGGAAGGAAGGAAGGTAGAAAGGAAAGAAGGAAAGAAAGGAGGAAGGGAGGGAGGGAAGGAGGGAGGGAGGGACAAAAGAAAGAAGGAAGGGAGGGAGGGAGGGAAGGAAAGGGAGAAGAGAAGAAGGGAGGGAAAGGGAGGGAGGGAAAGAGAAGGAGGGAGGGGGAGGGAGGTAGAAAAGAAAAGAGCAACATCTCTCTGATAAAAAATGTCCTGAATGAGAATCATTTGACACTACATGTTCATTTTGTTCCCTTAAAGAAAGATGTTTTCAGAACCCTAAAATAATTTCCAGAAAGTTTTGCTGAGCTAATTTTTGAGATCTCCATAATTCAAAGTTTCAGTATTGCTATGAAAAACACCATACATATAGGCCATATATCCGGGTCTGAGGCCCAGGTCTCCCATTTTCTAGACAAATGACCTTGAGCAAATCACTTCAACTCTGAATTTTAAAGTGACAAATACCTGCTGAAATTACATAATTATTGTGAAGATTAAATGAGATAATATATGTGAGTGGAGCTAGGTAACACAGTAGATAAGAGTAATGAGCCTGGAGTCAGGGAGAGGTGAATTCAAATCTGTTCTCAGTCATTTATGTGACTCTGGACAAGTCATTTAATTCTGTTTGCCTCAGTTTCCACTTCTGTAAAATGAGCCAGAGAAGGAAATTACAAACCAGTCTAGCATCACTGCCAAGAAAGCACCAAATGTAATCATGAAGAGTCATACATAACTGAACAATGCATGTAAAGTTACTTTGGAAACTAGAATGCCACATAAATGGCAACATGGTATTTTTATTGATGTAATTTCCATGCAAACTAATATGTCATTTTGGATAGAGTAAATAAAACTTTGGAGTTGTAGTCAGAAGATATGAATTCAAATCCTTCCTCACTTATTAATGTATGACCCTGACAAGTTTTCTCAACCTATTTCCTCATCTGTAAATGAAGAAAATAATAGTATCTACCTTTGTACTATTGATATAACTATAAATGAGGTATACAGTGTTCTGCAAACCTTAAAGTAATATATAAATGTTAGTTTTTATTATTGTTGTTGTTACTGTTTTACTTTAAGAAAAACAATGAGATTCTTCTGAAGATACCACCTTAGAATATTTATAAAGGAAAAAAATCACAAAAATCATTTTTAAGTGAAAACAAGATTTTTAGAATCAAATTTGTCCATGAATTAATCCCAACTGGTCCTTTCTGGAAATATCTTTATTTTCATCAACACAATGATTTCCTTTCAGTACAGACTGTAGAAGGAAAAATACAACAACACACACAAAAAAATGAGTCTTTAATGGAGTTTTCAGTGTCTTATTTTTAGCTTCAAAGGGATTGAGTGAATATTTCTAAAGAAAGCCATAAAATGCTTCCTGTTTGCCTCAAAGTATTTGCATTTCCAGAGTGGCACTCCATTTAGCCCACTGCATTCGTATTAATTTTCTGTGCTGTGAGCAGCTATGTCAGTGTATATTAGCACCTGATCTATAAAGGGAATGCAGAGACCTCACTCCAAGTATTAGTCATTGCACCTTGGGAATGCAGTTGTGTTGTTGCAGTTGGCTCCATTGCAGAGAGGAATATGACTTGATTCTTAATGGAACATGCACACCCTATTGGTGATACCACTTATAATGACACTGAGTCACTCCAAACTTGCTCCAAAATAAGAAATCATCAGCCAGCAGACAATCTCCTGGCTCCTTTTGCTCCCAAGTGAGAGCTGTAACAGGCACCCTCAAATTCCAAGGTCAAAAACTGGGAAATATATCAGGGAATTTCTAATCTACACCCTTCATTTTAATAATGAGGAAACTGAGACCCAGAAAAGAATAATGCTTCCCTGAAGTTCACATAGGTAGCAATGTAGCAGTTGTGTTCCTTCTTGTCCCCTTTCTGAGATGTCTTCAACAGGATTTAGCAAGTTTCCTCAACTCTTTGAATGCCCATTTTCAACTTCACACTGGAATAGGTTCTTTCCAGTTTCTTTTGGGGAGATTTATTGCTGTTTTTCCACTTGCATGATTGTATCTATTGTGTAAATTGTTTTTCTAGTGGCACTTATTTCATTTTGAATCAGTTCATAATAGTCTTCCCTTATACTGTCTATCCAAAATAGTCTCCATTTCTTATAGAACAAAAACATTTCTTTACATTTATACATCAAACAATTTGATTAGAAACTCCACAGGCAACTGGCTCCTGCTGTTTTCAATTCTTTGCTATCACAAAAAAAATTGTTGCTTTACGTATTTGGAGATATGTGGGGTCTTCCTATATCCTTGAGTATCTTCCTACTAGGAGAATCTCTAGGTTGAAGATATAAATAGTTTAGTCACTCTCTTCACATAATTCTAAATTGCTTTCCCATATGGATAGACCAATTTAAAGACCCCACCAAAAATGACTTAATTTTTTAAAAATTACTTTTACTGATGGTCTACTCTAAGAGTTTTAACTTTGCTCAGGAAACTCCAGTCATTCCTTCCTTCTTCCTTCTTCCAGAATAATATAGCATCCTCTCTTTGATATGTTAGACACTTTAAGGTTGGCCCATTCCTACTTTTCCAGTCTTTTTTAAACTATCACTCTCTGTCTACTTCCTGGGCTGGGAATACCAGCAATATTGGTCTACTTCCCCTTCCTCATATGCAAGATCTTGTCTTCTCTTTCCCAATACTTGTCTGAATTCCCAAAATGTTCTCTGTGGTGACTGCATTAGCCCCCTGGATACCTTAGAATCAGCCGGAGTCAGGATAAGCAAAAGTCCTTAGTCTTTATTCTTGGTCTTTAGAGGTATGATTGAATTGGATGGAAGCAGAATTTCCGCAACTGCCTTCTCCCTCGTCTACCACCAAAGTGACTCTGGCTAGTCTTACTCCACCCCCTAGTCCCTCCTACAATTCTCTGTATACACCAATCATCGAGCCAGCACAGGATAGTGGGAAGGGCCATTTTCCAAGCATATGCCCATAGAGTACTGTCCAATCAGTAATTAGTCTTAAGTGCTTGGCTGTCCTGACCTCAGTGCATCAACTCAAGAGTTTCAAGCCCATTACAATTCTCTGTTTTCACCTTTACCTACTAATATCTCTGTATTTTTTTTAATACTCAGCTCACATACCATCTTCCACTGGGGCTCTTCTTGGTCCCTCCAGTTACTTGATCTAGCCTAAGACTACATCCCTTCTCTTCTATAGCTGTATGTTTTGCAAATGTATCATCTCTTGCATAATAGTATGCACACTCCCTTGAAGGTAGGGACTCCTTCTGTGTTTCTATGTTTCTTTGACACATAATAATCACTTTAAACATATTTTTGATTGACTCAACTGATTCAGGACATATTCACCAACTCTTGGTTCATTTACATAGGAGTTAATTTTGGAGGAGAAATATTTCTTTTTTTATAAAGTATGACACTCAACAGATAAAGACTGTTTATCAGCTTTTGATTCTTTGGGTAAGGAAATGAGTAAAGCTGACAACTTCAGTGAGAAGACAGGGGAAAACACTCATGAAATTCCAGAGGACTGGAATAAAAATATTCAGTGCTAAGAAGGTGAGGGAATTCTTATTTGAATTGTAGCTCCAGCAGTCCTTTTCATCTGGCGCTTAAAGATCATAAAAGTTATATTGTAATGTTTCATCTACCTTCCTTTCTCATGCTTTACAGTATGGGATAATGAATTTCAGGCTCCTAAAACAATCTACATGTTAGAAAACTAAATGGGTTTGGTAAATTTGTTTAATATGAGTTGTCTGAGCCAAAAAATTTCTCCCTACAGAGGAAAATAACAACTATTACTGATAAGAAACAGAATAAGAAAAAAGAAAGAAAAGAAATATAAAAGAAAATGAAACAAAATATTGTTCCACGTACCCAGCAGAGCATTGGGGAGAATTCAAAATATATAACAAATTACCAGTTCAAGAAAGTATGTATGTGTGTATGAATATAATTTCTTCTATTAATATATATATATATATATATACATATAATTATATGTATACATAATAATATATGTATACATATTAGTAGAAGAAATTATATTCATGAATTATCTTTTATTTCCTTGTAAAATATTCTTTTGTTCTCTGCTGTGCACCTTTTTTATTTTATTCTCCCCCACTTTCATCCCCCTCTCCCAGGCAAGAAGGACCCAGTCATTGTTGATGGGTTATATAGAGGACTGACAATATTTTATGTCTGTCTCTAATCCAACACATGGAGACTTGGTAAGGAGAGAGTATTGTGATGATAAAGGATATTATAATCATCTGAGGAGGTAGAATTGGGGGTGTGTACAAAAGGTTCCAGCTGACAATCTCTTGATCGTGTCTGGCTACTTTCCAGTAAGGATGACTGGTTGCTATGAGCTGCCAGATGAGAGAAGCCTTCCCCTATCTAGTCTCCATGTGTCCTCTTGTCTCTATTGTCTTTCTTCTTTCCTAATCTTAGGTGAATGAGTATTTAGAGACATACCTGACTATACACGGTTCCTCTTGTCTGTATTGTCTTTCTTCTTTCCTAATCTTAGGTGAATGAATATTTGGAGATGTACCTGACTAGACTGAAAACCTGTTAGCTTCAAAATGTCAGAAAAATCCATCAGAGGTCTCTTTAGCAATCAGAGTCAGCATCAGAGACCATCAGAGCCAATAGTGTTAGTAGCCAAGTTGAACAAGAAGTCGACACCGCAACCAGAGAATCAACTAGACTTACAGCCAAGACAAATCCTCAAAGTTACCACTCTCCATCATTTTACTCTACCTAGAATTGAATTTGATAAGAAATCTGCAAAGGTAAAAGATGATATCCATTGTTGACATAGCAGTGAGTCACCTTTGCCTGATATCTGAAAGCACCATGTACTTATATTTATTGCAAGAGGTCAATCATACTATATGTGAATCTAACCCTACAAGCTTCATCATATTCACATGTAGAAAACTTTATATGATACTTAACTGAACCAACATAAGAACCAGTGCTCCCCTGCTTTCCAGTGTGAACGGGGTTAGGGAATTCATGCCCCCTCCTTAATCTACTGAAAAGAGTACCATAGTTGGACATTTCTAAGTCATTACAAAAGAAGCTTCAATGGACTGAGGATGGAGTCTCTATAAGTTACATCTCCACAAAGGCTGAATCTTTGCTTACAGAACTTAAGTCTCATTTTTCTTGATATTCAGCATCAAGGACAATGAAAGAAGGAATAGTTATTCATCAAACAGTATATTTGTATAAACAAATCAAAGGCAATCTATATAGTTTGGAAGATGGTAAGAGAAAATTTACTATAGGTAAGCCAGTTTTCATTCAAGTAAATGTCATTTTCCTTCAAGAAAAATGATATGTTGTCCTCCAATGAGAAGTTTTATCTGGTTCAAGAAAGAGTAGAAGTAACCTTTACTTAGAGGTTAACACAACCCAGCATATCATCTTCAAGGTTTTTGCTGTGATGTCTTTATTTCTTCCAATCAACAACAGAGATAGAGGAAATTCCTTATTGAGATTCTTTTCAAGCTCCAATATTTAAAAATCAACCAGTCTATCTACAATGGAGAACACTTTTTATCAGCGGGTTATTATACCAATGCCTTGACAGCAATGTTACCAAGATGAGATGGGGAGGCGGAATATAATTACAGCAATGATTTAGATTAAGGATAATGATTTGCATTTAGAGTGCCTAGTACCTTTTCATTCATGAAGAGCCTGAGTAACTTGATTTGTTTTCCTTTTCAATAAATTACTAGAATTCAAGAAATATAATAATTATGAGTGGCCAGAATGTCTCCCATTTTTGCTATCTCAGTTTCTAAACATGTGGATGTCACACAGGTCATGCACTCAAGAGATCTCGCCAGTTAAGGCTATTATACAGTATTTGGCCTGATTTGAAAATCTAGCCTTAAGCCAGGATACAAAAAAGTCTTATTTACAACAGTGGATGGTCTTTTCGTCTTATTTTTTTGGTAAATATAACTGGAGGCCAAATGTATAAGATTCCTAAGTAATATTGAGTTAAATGGAGAATGGTTAAATTTTTAACTCTCCATAGCATAGAAAATGTATAAATAATTTAGTTCTGTCTAGGGAGTTCCACTGGTAAGGCACAAAAAGGTTCCCAAAAGTAACCACCATATTCTGAGTCTGAGATTAAAATGAACTGGTTTTTGACTGCCTCTCTGGGGGTATAGACAATTGTATAGAGACACTTAGGACACTGTAGCACTTTGATTTTTCCTTTCTGCCTCCAAATAATATCAAGTCCCAGGCCAAAAGGTATAAATATTTTGAGGAGTCAAATTTTGTGAGTTTGGTAAGCATGCTATGATTTTAGATACTCTTTTTCATGCTCCATTCCCTCAAGGGGTTCCTTTTAAGGAGGTTGACTAGAGGTTCCCAGTACTAAGGTACAAGATTCTGAGATCCTTTTTGTCTTTTACAAAACACAGAGACTTGACTGAGTCACCTTAAACAATTCAGACTTTTTAATCATTCCTGGTTGAAATGCTTTTGATTTATTTATCCAATGGAGAAAAACTTCCACCCTTGTTCACACCTAGTTATTACTTTTGATTCCTTAAATCAATTGAGATATGTCCTCATTTGATCAATATATTGAAATTAAGTGTGGCTGAGTAATTGATTGACTGAATCAAATTCCATCCTCTTTCCCCTCTGCCCTTACATATGTACAACTGTGAAAATGTCACACAATTTCAGAGATTAATCAGTTTATGCTATATCAACACTCTCCAGAGTATTTCCTTTACAAAATGCTAAATAATTAGTCATCCTCCAGTGAAAGTGAATCTACTTTTTCTTGCATCAGACTATTCTATTTTTATATAGTTTTTTTTAGGACAGTGTTTCTCATTTTTAACCCCAATTTGCCTCTTTGTGACTTTTACCCTTTGCTCCCAGTTCTGCAGTCTGGGTCAGAAACATTACAAATCAAATTTTCTTTTCACATGGTAGTCTTTCAAATATACAAAAAATTTTCTAGTTGCTTTAGCCTATCCTCATATGTCATGAATTTGAAACTCCTTCCCTTTGTGTTGTTCTTCTCTGAACATTCATCAGTCCATCAATAACCTTTCTAAAATGTGATACATGGGGGTCCGCAACATAAAAGGCAAATAGAATGGTCATGTATTCAAGGATGTTGTTTCTGAGACTTGTTCCTTATTGTTATCACAAAGGCAGTAGGGTAGAAATTGAGCTGTTTTTCTGATTCCCAATCTGAATCAATAATTTTTTTAATGTTTTAATGTTTCTTATGTACCAGGTACTATATCAAGTACCAGAGATTTAAAAAAATACATTAAAAACAACATCTAAGATGTATACAAAGTAAATAAAACTTAACCTTAAAGGGGAAGTCATTAGTAGTTTAAAGATAATGGAAAAGTCCTCCTACAGAAGGTAGAATTTTCATACATGATCAATATTTGAATTTCTTTTGCCTGATTATATTTATTTATTGTGAAGGAAGGATTGTGTTAGGGAGAAGGAATGAGGAGAGTTATGATGAGGAAAGGTAATAAGAATTTATTAAACATATATTATGTGTTAGGCATTATGATAAACATTGGGGATATAAATACAAGAAAAACAAAAGTTCTTGCTTTCAAGGCATTTACCTGTAATAGGCTGAAGCTCGAGTTGACGCACTGAGGTCCCAAGCACGTGAGGCTAAATAGTAATTGGACCATACTCTATTAATATATATGCTTGGAGAAAGAATGGCCCCCGCCCACTTTTTGTGCAAGTCCTGATGTGTTGTATAGGAAATGACACTTTTGGTGGATGGAGGCGGAGGGGCAGAGAGAGAAGTGGAAAGAGACTGCTGGCTGGCGTCTTGTTGCAGCTGCTCACATTGCTAATCCCCCTTCACATCAAAAAGAATAAAGGTTAAAGATTTTCCCTTAACCTGAATTCCAACTCCAGCTGATTTTAAAATACCCAGTCATCACACTTACCTTATAAGTAAGATAATACACAAGGTTACAAAAGTCTTGAGGTGGAAGTGGAAAGTACCCTAGATCCTAATCTGGAAAATCAGAAACAAAGCCACAAAAGTTATCTTGGACCTCTTTCTAAAATGAAGGCACTGAAAGAAACATAATGATGAGAAAAGTGTTGCTAAAATGGTGAGGGCATGCTCCAGGATAAGAAGGCTCCATGCTCTGAGGCATGTTCCAGAATGATGGGTAAATAACAAAAAGAGTAGAGATTAATAGAATACACATTATGAAGGCAGGGAGCAATCCTAAGCTCACCTTACCTTGAATATAGTTGCCAAGCATAAAACTTTCTAGGTCACAGAAACAAATATTGTCAGATGCCAGAAAAGGATAGCTTATATGCCAATTATGCCAAAAAAAATTTTTTATTATAAATGAGAAATCAAAGAAAATCTAGGGATATGGTATATCAACAAACAAAAATGCTTGCAACTAAGGACCACATATGACTTAATATATACAGGTCTGAAAAAGAAAACAAAGAAGAAACAAAAGAATTGCAAAAGTTAGATTTGAAAGGAAGAAGGTCAAGTGCTTGTGATTTGACAGAACTGGGAGGGAAGGAAGAAAATAAGAGATTAGGGTTGTTCAAAGCAAAATAAATTTGAGTACAATGAATGCTGATTTTTTTTCTTTCTTAAAAATAAAGAAGAAACATTTTAACAAGATTTGATGGAGAGAGAAAATCAACAACTATAACTATGCATGTTAATTGAATGATCTCATAAATAAAATTGAAGAGGGTACCAGAATAGATTAAATAGCAAAATCCAAAATAATTAGTTACACACAAGAGTCCCAGTGGAAACATAAATATTCATACATAACTCAAATGAGGAGATGATTTTGAATTTGTTTTAGCTGAATTTTTTTAAAATGGCTATCATAATATCAGATAACTTTAAAATGAAGGCACTGAAAGAAACATAATGATGAGAAAAGTGTTGCTAAAATGGTGAGGGCATGCTCCAGGATAAGAAGGCTCCATGCTCTGAGGCATGTTCCAGAATGATGGGTAAATAACAAAAAGAGTAGAGATTAATAGAATACACATTATGAAGGCAGGGAGCAATCCTAAGCTCACCTTACCTTGAATATAGTTGCCAAGCATAAAACTTTCTAGGTCACAGAAACAAATATTGTCAGATGCCAGAAAAGGATAGCTTATATGCCAATTATGCCAAAAAAATTTTTTTATTATAAATGAGAAATCAAAGAAAATCTAGGGATATGGTATATCAACAAACAAAAATGCTTGCAACTAAGGACCACATATGACTTAATATATACAGGTCTGAAAAAGAAAACAAAGAAGAAACAAAAGAATTGCAAAAGTTAGATTTGAAAGGAAGAAGGTCAAGTGCTTGTGATTTGACAGAACTGGGAGGGAAGGAAGAAAATAAGAGATTAGGGTTGTTCAAAGCAAAATAAATATGAGTACAATGAATGCTGATTTTTTTTCTTTCTTAAAAATAAAGAAGAAACATTTTAACAAGATTTGATGGAGAGAGAAAATCAACAACTATAACTATGCATGTTAATTGAATGATCTCATAAATAAAATTGAAGAGGGTACCAGAATAGATTAAATAGCAAAATCCAAAATAATTAGTTACACACAAGAGTCCCAGTGGAAACATAAATATTCATACATAACTCAAATGAGGAGATGATTTTGAATTTGTTTTAGCTGAATTTTTTTAAAATGGCTATCATAATATCAGATAACTTTAAAATAAAGTCATGACATATTTGAAAACTACAACAGGCTTTAAAACATGGATAATACAATAGTATTAATATTAATGAATGATCAATAAACAGGTAGATATAAACATTTAGATAGAAAACATCAATTGCCCATTCAATAAACTTTAATTAAACACCTATGTGCCAGACATTGTGCTAAGTAATGGAGCTTCAAAAAGGGGCAAAAAGACAATCTCTGACTTCAAAGAACTAACAATCTAATAAGTGCATATTTGTTTCTAATATGATAAACTGCCATTATAAAATTATAATAGGCCACATACAATTAATAAACACATAAACAAAAAACATCTTTAATACAACATAATACAAATTATAATCAATAAATGAAATGTAAACAAAAACCATTTAGATGAAGGCTAAAAAATGTTATATTATATGGTAAATGGATTCGAAAACAGATCAGAGAGAAAATTAATTATATCAATGAAAATATTGATGACAATACAACAAATTTTCTGGAAAAAGTCATTAGAGAAAAATGTATATACCTCTAAATTCTTATAGCAATAAAAAATTAATACTAATTCTGTGTAGCTCTGAAAATCTACAAAACTGACAATTTTTATCATTCTCAATAAACAATAAAATAAGACATTTTGAAAGTCAAAGGAGAGACAAAATGTGAAACAAGAGCTTTTAAAAATATATAAAATTGAGCTAAAATGATAAAAATTGATCATATTAATTGATTGAAAAAGAAATATAAGACCAAATTAAGATTGAAAATGAAAAGACAGAAGGATTATTTTGTAAATTATAGGAATCTAATATAATCTACGATAGGCAAAAAAATGAAAGCTTGAAGGAAAGGCATGACTAGACTCAAAAATACAAAATCTACAAATTTAGAAGTACAAAATAGAAATCAAGAATTTCAGGAAAAAAACATTAGTTGAGTTTTAAGTACCAAGGAAAGAAAAATCCTGTTCTAATCTTAATAGATTAGAAAATCCTATCAAGCAAAAAAATTAATATCTATGACTAAAAGGAGATAAAATTTGTTGAGAATCATCCAAATGTAACAACTTTCAGATAAGTAGCCAGGACTTGACAACTCATTGGAGCAAATAGTTTATATGATAGCTGAGGATTATCATTTCCCCCCATTTTTATGTAAAGAGAAGATGGAAGGTTGGGAGAACATATTTTTTGGCTCCAGAGAGAGTCTGATTGGGAGCTATGGCAATAGAGATAGGCCAAGTACAGAAACAGTTAGAGTGGATTTAAGAGCCACTAGGAGTGCTACCAGTGGTTACTGTTATTGTCCTCTATAGAAAGAAAGGATAGAACCAGCTTGAACTGTAGAAAAGTTCAAATGACTGTCAAACTACTTCCCATTATTGCAAAGCCTAGTGGCTGAGAAGTATTTCACTTTTCTTCTCTTCTCCTCATTCTTCACTCTATAAGATACTTATTTATGTTGGTCTTTTAATATTACAATGATTTTTTTTTCAAAAAAGCTTAAGTGACTTGTCTAATGTCACATAGTAACTTGATTAAATTTTTAAGCTCCTTTGAATTTACATCTGGTGTCATTTCCTCTGCATCATGTTGGCTCATAGGATCCTGTTTCTGTTTATGCCTTCTATGTGGTTTCCCAGAGGAGAAATCACTATGGAAGGCTTGGAAGAAGTGAAATGTCAGATAAATGTTGGTTAGTGGGATAATACCTAAATTACATACCACATCTTCAGTCATGAAAGATTCGTTTTCATCAGCACAATTCAGTAATGCAATCCCCACTCGGAGTGAATGCACCAGTGTGCTGTTTATGTACTTCTGAAGTACTCCAGCTTGCTGTAATCATGTCAATTGGTTTGATCTGTGCAAGTCAAGAACTCTAAAGATGTGGACAGAATGCACTAATTTCAGAAAGGGAATAAAATTCTACTGATGTCTAATTCTGAAACACAAGTCACCCCCAACTTAGTATAAACTTAGTGGTTGCCAATCAAGCAAGAGTGTGAAGGCATCAATTGGTCCAGTGGGGACTCAGTTTCATAGAACAAGCAACAGGAACTCTTCTTGACTTGGAAAGTCAATATAATCAAGAACAAATCATTTCTCTAAAATACACAGCACAGCTTATTTTCAGAAGGTTTTCAAAAGCAGTCATCTAGATGGTACCTTCCCACACTTTTTACAGTTGAAGAAACTAAGGTCAAGTTGGAGAAACTGAGACCCAAGTTCATATTAGGTAATAATACACATATTTGAGCCCAGGACTTTTAAGTATTTGTTGCACATTCATTTTACTAAGCGATATTTTTTCAATAGGCTAAAGGATAAAAGGCGGGTATTTCTGTCCCAGAAAGTATAGATCACATTGTTCTTGAAGTTTATTCTTTGTTTTTCCTATCTTTAACAGTATTTTAATTTTTCCAAATACACGCAAAAATAGTTTTCAAAATTCACCTTTCCAAAACCTTATCTTCCAAATTTTATCCCTATCTCCCCTTTCTCCAAAACATCAAGCAATCCCCTATAGGTTAAACATGTGCAATTTTTGAAGTATATTCTTTAGAGAGAAATAAGAATACCCAGAATAGCTGGGCATGATGATAAGTATTAATGATGATGGTGTAGATAACAATAATAATAATTAACATAACAGTTATATGCTAGACAGTGTGTTAAACTCCTTACAGCAACATCAGGACATAGGCACTATTATCATCCCCATGTTACAGATGAGGAAACTGAGGAAAGCAAAGATTAAGTGGCATGTGCAGGGTCATACAGCTAGTAAGTGTTTCATGATGCATTTGAACTCAGATTTTCCTGCTTCCAAGTCCAAGCTATCTGAACAGCACTATCTAGATTCCTCTAGTGTTTTAAGTGCTGCCTTCTGAATCAAAAGAGCTCAATTCAAATGTGACCTCTGAATATTTACAGAACAAGCCACTGACCCTCTTAGTGTCAAAGGCAACACTTTAAGTTGCAGAGCAATTGGTAATCTTCATTGGTAAAAAGTTTCCTTCCCATCATTTTTTTAGCCCAAAGAAAGTATAGATCTAGTTTAAAAATGTTTTTTAACAGTAAAAATAAATTAATAATGCCTCACATACAATGATAGAAATAATCTAGACAAGATTTTTTGAAATCAAAAGCCATTGAAATGAAGTATTAGTATCTTGGAAAAAATCTTAACTTTTCCTCTCATAAGGGAAAAGTACCTTTTATTCTCTGGGTCCTCAGTTTCCTCAAATTACAAGACAATGGGGAAGAGAGCAATAAATTTTGGAATTAGAGGGCCTGAATTGAAGTCAAAGATCTGCCATTTATTATTCAGTACTTAAGTGACTTAGAAAAATCACTTAAACTTTATGAACCCAGTTTCTCGTCTATAAAATGAGGGGATTAGATGAGTAACCTTTGAGGTCCGCTTCAATTCCAAACTTATGAGCTGTTTTAAGCTCTTATTTATAAGATTTATAAGAAAAATATAAATCTGGACCCGAGATATGACAGGATTTCAGAATTAGAAGGGAACTCAATAGCCATTTATACCTTATATGCACTTTTTACCTGAAAAGAAGTCCCCTTAAAATAGACCCAAGAAGCAGCTAGTTTGTGCTTGAAGAATACTAATTAAGGGGAGTCCACTCTGTCTTTGGCAGCCCATTGCCTTTTGGATAGCTTTAATATATACTTAGAAGCAGTGACAAGAAGTTGGAAAAAGAAAGACATCAGCTGAACATCAGGAAATGTTTTCTATTAATTGATGACAATTCTTTTTCAGTTATGAGTTGGATTCGGTCACTAATTGATGTCCTTTCCAACTTGGAGATCCTATAATATTGAAATTTTGATATATATTAATTATCATGTTATATTTAAGTTGTTACATGAAATTATAATGTCCATTCATATATCATGTTGTTGTACTACATTGTGTTGTTACACATATGTATGTAATATGTGGTTTATTATATTATATTATTAATTATATACTAATATATTAAATATAATCAACATGTTGATTTATAATAAGCTTAATATATTCATATTGATATCACTATATATTTAGAGACTGATATTATATATGATATGGAATGGTATATGTGACTGTTATGATAGTTCCTTCCCTACTGCTTTTAAAGTCACCCACTAAGCTTTAAAAAAAAAAAAACTTCTCTAGATCCAATACTCCATTCACCTCAGGCTGTCATTCCATTTTATCCTCTCTTTTTTTAACCCAAACATTTTTGGCTGTGATGCAATTGGGATTAAGTGATTTGTTCAGAGTCATACAGTTTAACAAAGTTAAAGGGTTAAGTATCTGAGGTTGAATTTGAGTTCAGATGCTCCTTACTCCAAGGACTGTGCTCTATCCATTGCACCATCTAGCTCCCCTTAACCCAGATTTCTTGAAAAACTTGTCTATATTTGCTGCCTGCAGTTCCTATTCTCCCCCTTGTTCCTTAGCCCTTATAACCCGCCTTCCAATCTCATCTGAAATTGCTCTGTCTCCAAGTTACTAGTAATCCTTTAATTGCCAAATCTGATAGCCTATTCTGACTCTGAGTCCTTATTGATTTATCTGTTGCATTTTACATTACTGACTGCCCCAGCCTCCTGGATCCTTTCTCTCTGGGTTTTTAATAACACTACTCCCTCCTGGTTCACTACCTATTTGTCCCTCTGCTCCTTTTCCATATCCATTTCATCCTTGACATAACACTCAACAATTGTAGTTACTCCCTAAGATTTTGTCCTGGACTCATTTTTGTTTCAGATGTTTACTCTTCTTTCTGTATGTCTCTCTGTCTCTTTATCTCTTTGTCTGTCTCTCTGATTCCTTCTCCCTCCCTCTGTCTTCCTCCCCCCTCTGTCTCTCTGTCTGTCTCTGTGTGCCTCTTTGTCTCTCTCTTTTTCTCTGTGTCTGTGTCTGTCTCTCATCTCTCTCTTATCTCTCTCTTGGCATCTCTGACTTTGAGTGTCTCTCTTTCTTTCTCTCTGTCTATTTCTGTCTCTGCCTCCAATTTCTCTCCTCCTTTTCCTGTCCCTCTCCTCTCTTATACATATGACTCACAAATTTTTATATAGGGAACTAAATAGAACAGTGTATAGACCATCAGGGTGGGAACCAGGGAAACCTCAATCCAAATCCAACCTTACACACTTATTAGCTGTATGATCCTGAGCAAGTCATTTAACCCTATTTGCCTCAGTTTTCTCACCTGTAAAATAAGCCAGAGAAGGAAATAGCAAACAACTCCAGTATCTTTGCCAAGAAGATTTCAAATCGGATAATGAAGGGGATATGACTACATGTCCTACAGCAATAACAGATCTGACCCTTTGACTCTGGTACTCAGCATAGTGTAAGTGCTTTCTTATTGCTTCCAGAAGCAAATGAAAATTCCTCTATTTAGCTTTTAAAACCCTAATCAACATGCCTATACTCTGAGTTTTTTTTCAGATTTGCATCCCCTTCTGTATTCCTTAATCCAACCAAACTTACCTTCTTTCTGTTTCTCAACTTTGTCATTCGATGGCCATTTCTGTGCCCATCCATTCGTACAGGAGGAGACTGTACTCTCTCCTGACTTCTTCCCCATAGAACGCCTCTCTCCCTGCACTAACCTCTTCAGGAATTGCAGCTGATAACATCCTCCTTTCCAAAACTAAGTTGCATTTGTCTATGTAACTATTTTGTACATATTCACTTTATATTTGTGTCGCATATGTAAGACACAATGCATTTGGTTTCTCCTACATCACAATGTACTATCACTGGGGGGAAGAGGAGTTCTTTCCTTTTTTTGTATTTGAATCACCAATTGTCTAGCACAGTTCTTGACACATTTCTTGCAGGGACGTAACAAACATAATTCTTGATTGTTGTTGATATGAATAATAACTGGCATTCCCACCTGCATCCTTCGGATGAGACCACAGATATATTGGCTATTAGAAAAGCTAAGGTCACCAATGTAAGATAGAGGAAGTGATTCCTTAAAGAAACATCTGCTTTTGAGAGATCTCTGCTAATGTTCATTTGGCAAAAGATCCTTTTTCTGAGCCTTAGTTTATTTTTCTGCTGTCCGAAAAAGAAGGTATTGAAACAAAATGTACCATGAACTCAGGGTCTGTCTCAGTTAAAGTCAGAGTCCAGCACCCCAACGGCACCTATTTGAGGGAGACTTATCTCATCTGCTCTGGCATTTATATAAATCCATGGAGGGGTTTTTTCTTACTTTTTAGAAAAAAAATTCACTTGTGTGTGGATCCAATGTTCACGCATTAACAAGACTTCGCCACCCCCCTGCTGCCCGCTTCGCGCAGGGAGAACCATGTGTCATCCTAGGAAGGCTGCAATGAACGGCATGAGCAGTCAAAATATTTACATATTCTTCTATGAGATATTTCATAGAAAGATTTAACAGGCATAAGTATGCCATGACAAGCATGTTCACTTATCTGAAGAAAAATATTTTGAGTTAATTTCTTGGCTTTGAGAAAAGAACTCGTGAAGTGACATCCTCATTTATGGAATGCAGTGATGTCATCTGCTAGCCTTTCGCAGGAAGGTCAAACTGATACCAGCTATTTCTTTTAGGGCCTAAAAAAAGAATATTCATACTCTGAAGTTATGTCACTCCCATTAGTAATATTCATAAAGTCAAACCCAGCAGAGACTTTTGGTGACAAGAGACAGAAAGTTATGCAAAAATGTACTTATGTTTATGAATAATTTGCCATAGAAATAGGAAGAACCCAAACTACCAAATGCTCGAGAACGTTTAAAATTTAAAACTGAGATTTCAAATACCTCCAGATGGAGGCAGCTGTGGTACTATATGAGAAACAATGATTTTCAATTCAGAAAGCATAGATTCCAAATTTTAATTCAACTTAAGGATAACATTTCCTATATACTGGAACTATCCAACAACAGAATGGACTGTTTTGAAAGTTGCATGATTTCACTCTATGGAAGTCTTCATGCAGAGGCTGGATGATCACTTGGCAAGTGTGTCACAGTGGGAATTATTGCTTCTTGTATGGGTTAGATTAGGTGACTCTAAGCATTTCTTCCAAATCTCAAATTCCATGATTCTGTGAATAACAGATCTGTTATTGATCATCCAGGAAAGATGAAATTACTCAAGTTCTCTGGGCTTGATTACATTAAGTGATTAAAATCATAGAACCATAGATCTAGAACTGGAAGGAACCATAGTCATAGGCAATCTAATCATTTTACAGGTGAGGAAACTGGGGCAAACAGAAATTTATTGACACTATCCAATGTTACACCAGAAGGAAATATCAAAGATAGAATTTGAACCCAGGACCTCTGACTTCAGAGCTGATGTTCTTACCACTGTATTCTGATTCTTTATGATCCCATTTGAGCTTTTCTTGGCAAAGATACAGAAACAATTTGTCATTTCCTTCTCCTATTCATTTTACAGATGGAAACTAAGGCAAATAGGGTTAAATGCTGAAGCTATATACCCAACATAGAACTTCCACTATAACATTACTGAAAAGGGATCATCTAGTCTCTGCTCAGACTTCCTTCTATTATAACCATTCCATTGTTGGACCTTTTAATTTTTCAGAATTATTTTCCATAACTGAGTCAAAATTTTCACCAATTGGATCTAGTTCTAACCTCAAGAAACCAAGCAGAAACCTATAATTCTTTATTCTCTTCTCAAGATTTTGAACTCAATAGTCAACAATGCTTCAAACTTAGCCTGTTCCCTTCATATCTCCTTCTCCTTCCTATCTGCCACATATTTAAAAAGAAAAGTAAATTCAACCATATCCTTCTCTTTTCCATTCAGGCTTTGCTTATCATTTGATATTCAATAACAATCAAAATGAAGGTAGGACTTTCTCACAGAAATCCACATGGAGCTGGACACAAAGTTAAAAATCCTGTGAAAACTTCTGATGCTCGTGTGTACACATATGTACAATGACATGTTTAAAGAATACTCTATGGTAAAAATACTGGCCTCTCGTTATTGTTTAGTAGGGTTTTCTTAGTGAAGATACTGCCATCTCTTCCATCTCAATTTACAGCTGAGAAAACTGAGACAAATAGGGTTCAATGATTTGCCTGGAGTCATACAGCTAGTAAGTGTCTGAGGCCAGATTTTAATTCAAAAAGATAAGTCTTCCTTACTCTAGGACAAATACTCTATCCACTGTATCACCCAATGGTCTAATACTGGTCTACTTTCTTGTCTTTTTTTAATGATAAAATCACTTAGGAATGGCTGCTGTCTTTTAGAGAATATAGTCACAGGAGCAAAGAGAAAGCAAGGTAGTAACATCTATCTTTCTGCTGTTTTCTCTTTATTGTATTTGGGGCTTAAAGAGCTAGCTGTCTTTCTAGAGGAAGTTATCTCTTAACTCAGTCCTTGGAACACAACTTGACTTTCCCACACTGACTTAACAACTTGAATAGAACAGTCCTGAGCAAGAGATGGAAAGAACTCCAGAGGGGACCACATTCTAAACCAAATCCTTGAGTCTTCCTGATGGCTTGTATCCACTTCTACTTTCTACTTTTCCTCAACTAGAAGAGAGAGAACAAGATCCATCTTGAAATTATTCCAAGACTACATTGAGTTACAATCATCTGACTTCTAGGAAGAGGATAGCATATTCTACTTTGGAGATAGGTTCTAAACTCAAATTAATAAGAAGTCATCTTTTCCTACTCTTGAGATGCTCAGCTACCATAAAGGTTTTTAATCTGAAGTATGTGAACTTTTTGTAAAAAATATTATGAGGTTGGTTGGTTGGCCTTTGTTTTCTAAGATGACAAAAATGACATCACTGTGTTAGAGTCTAGTGTGTCTGATGTTGGCTGAACAAGTTGGCTATACAAGCTCAGAATGCTCTGCCACAGGAGAGACACAAATAGTCCCTATAAGTATTTGGGGTGGCTTCTTTAATTTTGTGTATTTCATGTTTCCTTTGGGCTAATTAAATTCTGCTTTGCTCATAGAGCACAGCACCTTCTCCCATAAAGACATGCCATGCTGGGTAATCCTGTGCCAGTGTCTCCCATGTCATGCAATCAGTTCTAAAGACACCCTGAAAGTGTCATTGTATCACTTTTTCTGACTATCTTGTGAGTACTTGCCCTTTGTGAGTTCTTTGTAAAATAATTTCTTTGGCAAATATACATTTAGCATTAGAACAATGTGGCCAATCCAACAGAATTGTGCTCTCTACTACTGTAGAGTTGGAATGCTTGGCAGTTTAGTTCAAGAAAACAACTGTGTCTGAGATCTTATGCTGCTAGGTGATCTTCAGAATTTCCCTAAGACAATTAAAATGGAAGTATTCCAGTTTCCTGGCATGACACTGGCAGGCTGTCCAGGTATCATAGGCACACAATGATGAGGTCACCAGAATGGCTCTGTAGACCGTCAGTTTGATAAACAGTCTAGTACCTCCCTTCTCCCACACTTACTTTTGGAACCTCCCAAACACTGAACTAGCTCTGACAATGCATGTGTCAATCTCATTATCAAAGTGGACATCTCTGGAAAGTAGACTGCAAGGTAAGTGAAGTTATCTACATCATTAACAACTTTACCATTTACTGTAATCCATTTTATGTAAGCCACATATAGAGAGTATGATGGCTGATAGAGGATATGTGTTTTCTTGGTGTTATTTGTTAGGCTAAAATTTGCACAAGCAACAGAGAATTGATCCATACTTTATTTTTATTGGAATTGTTTTCCTTTGAAATCCTATGTTTTATTTTATACATTTAAAATAATTATAGAGATACATGATTAAATGAGATTTCCTCATTTTTAAAAACAAAAAAGATGACATAGACCACAAATTCTGATACTGTTCTCTTCCATACTAATTTTTTTCACCAGGATCCATGCAGAGACAACAAAAGATTTGGGCTACATTCATTCATTCAACAGATATTTATTAATCACCCCTTTTGCTCTGGATGCTCTACTTAGGGCTAGTGATACAAAAACCAAAATGAAACTATCTCTGCTCTCAAGGACCTTTCATTCTACTATGAGGAAACAACTTGTAAGATATAAATTCATGCAAAATGCATACAAGCTTGGTTAAAAAGTCCCTATTGCTTAGTTTTGTTTGCTTTGGATGTTTGAGCCCCTAAATTCTAGCTTCATTCATTCAAAGGACTTACAGTTGGAACAGACTTAGAATTTGTCATCCAATTTCCTAGTGTGATTGATAAACTGAGATCACACAGGTTGAAAATTACAGACTCATATCCAAACAAGATCCTTTAATAGTAAATCAAGTGATCTTCCCACCGTATTCATAATTTGCTCTGTGCAGAGGACTGGATTCTGAAAATTCCTTGAGGGAAGGGATAGAGCCATTTTTCATCTTTGTGCTTCCTAGCCCTACTTACCACAGTACTTGGCATATAGAAGATGTTTAAATCATGTTAGTGGAATTTGTCGAATTATAGACAGAAGAAAATAAAGTAAATCCATATGATAGAAAAAGCTAGTTTAGGACAATAAAGCATCCAAATGTATAATAGAGCCAGAAACAGGAAAAAAAAATGCTTATCCATCGATGCTGATCTTTTCTTTCCAAAAGCACTTGCTGCAATGTTGGAATCCTCTTTGTTTTTCTCAGCAAGCTTTTGTCTCTGATTTCTACCTGGACTTGGAGGATTCCCATCTTCCAGTATTCCTCACAATACTGAGTATCTAAAACCATGTGTCCAATGCTGATATCAGACTACAAAGAATTGAGAAACACAGTCCCAGCCTTTGAATAGCTTTTTAAGGTTTTGGTAACTTTTGAATTGAAGGTAAAACTTTGGTCTGGACTAGAGTAAACTTCTTTCTTTGTCCCTCTATAGCAATGAGAGATTGTGCACAAGGCTCAAATTAATTACTTTCTCAAAAAGAACCATACAAGGAATACTGTAAGAAGTAGGAGCTCAGAAACTAACCCCCAAAAGTAAAAGGTGTTAGACAATTAATCTCAATCAAAGAAAGGCTATTCAGAGGGTTAGGGGAAAAATCTCTCAGATTCCAATTGGGAAAAAAAAAGATTTAACATCTGTCTATAATTCCCATTGTACAATTCCCCTAAATCCTGTATAATGACAGGAATTCCCTATTTTTCAGAACATCAGTTACTGAACTTGTTGAGCATTCATTTCTCCTGAGACTTTTTTGGGGGAAAGTGTAAAAGGAAATAAGTATAATATGTAAAAACATAGGAAAATCATTCCAACTCCATTCCTACTCCTCAACCTTTTTAAATTACTCAATAAATGAACTAAAATTACTCAATGAATACTGGAATATTTTTGCAATATTTCAAATTATTCAATAAATTACTGCAACAAATAACTGATACATATAATTCCTAATAGAAGATTTGGCAAAAGAAGCTCCAGTCCTGAGCACATGCATGCACATATGATGAGACTGCTTCTGAATGTTCATGATTATATGTTATAGAATAGAATGACTTTTCTGCAAAGCATGAAAAGATATTTTATGTTCTAACTATATGGTGAAGTGGAGGTCTTTGGGCTGTCTACTGAGCCCAAATTGAGTTTGCAAAAAAGATATCACTTGGCTTAAATCATTCTCTTTTCTGGTGATGCTAGAGGCAAAGATTGCTCTGTCTATAGAGAGAAAGGTATGGATAGTGTCTTATCTTCCCTACCTCAATTTTAATGTGTTACCATGAACATGCTGAGACTGTGTTTTTTTCCATCTCATTGTGTCTTTTTTCCACTCTTAGATAATGGGGCATTCATTAGAGAAAGAACAGATCTTACGTACTATGAAAAGTCAAAAGTGCCACTAGTTAGAGGAATAAAAACTAGAGTTTGCTGGCAGCCAAACTTGGTATACCCAAAAAGCCCTGAGAAGCAATCTATTTGGCTCTGGCTAATATTAGCTCAGTGATGAGACTCTGTGTTTTACAGATATAGGAATGACTTCATGCAATGATTATGTCTTATTAAAAGTTAATTTTGGAGGGTCAATACTTTGTAGCAACTACTTTAAGTCTGAGCCCATTCTCCTTAGGGGCTTGGGTATTGAAAGGAATATTATACCTATGGTGAGATAGAAAAATGTTTTTGTGCTTTCCTTTTTGCCATATCTTTTCAGTAAATAGTCCTTTATCAATAAAACATGTCAATATAATTAACAAAATTGGCTAAATCATAATCTGAATGTCAATCACTGGGTCAATCAATGAGAGAGAGAAAATACTAACTTGGTAATTGATATGAGAGGAACACATCAGAATGAGGGTATGAATGAACACTGACCCTGAGACATTTTATCTTTAGAATCTTGTGAAGGTGCTATTAAGCAGCTACCCTCTAGAAAATGAGCTGGCCAGGACTGGTAGAAGTTGGAAAGAAGATATCTAAAGGCTATTTGGTTAAAGTATATAAATGGAATGAGGTAATAGGATGTACTTGGAAGTATTTTGGATACCCACTAGTCAAAAGTTAGGAAAGACCAAAGTTGAGGACTAGGAGCAACCTAGATAGGCTAACAACCTCTCCATCTCAGTTGCCAATTATAAAACTTGATTTCAGAATGAGAGCCCTGAGTGGATTAACAAGTCTTGGTAATTTTAGTAAATGTGGAGGAGTGAGGGGTTGAGTGATTTTTTAAAAGAATTTTCTTTGATTATTATTATTTTATTGAAACTTTGCATATAATAATTAACTTGCCCCCAAAGTAGTCACCATTTCCCTCATTTTTTCTCATAAACATAGACATATACATACACATGCATAGACACACATACTAACTACAAAGAATTCTTAAATTGTGTCCTCAAACTCCTTTTCAAATTTTCAAGTGTTCATTTAGTAGACCACAATAATAACTCATAATTATATAGTACATTAATGTTTTCAAAACATTTTCCTCATAATCATCCTGTTGAGTAGTAATTATTGCTATTATTGTTCTTCTCATTGTTAGTGTATCAAAAACTATGATTTCACAGAATCTTCCAGGCATATTGGCATTTTCTGAGTTGTCTTGAGTGGGGGGATATAAAGTTTAGTGACTTGCTCTTGGTCAAACAGCCAGTAGGCATCAAAAAGATACAGACCCTAGACTTTCAGGCTTCCATCTTAAACTAATTAATCTTTCAAAATTTTGTCATTATCCTTTTCTATATCAAGAAAGAAAAGCAGATTCTCCTGCTGCCTAGTTTGCTGTTCTTGATGCCAGGAAGATGAGCTTAAATTCCAGCTCTGGTATTATCTGTGCCACTGAAACATATCATTTAACATTCTGAACCTCAGTTTCCTCATCTATAAAACATGGCCTTTTCCTCCTCTAAAAATATGATCCAATGAAAACTTAGGTTCATATCTAAGTTCATATCATAAGTTCATATTCATATCATAAGTATTCAAATCATGTTTCCAACATTTACAAGCTGGGTGAGATGTGGCAAATTACTAAATCTCTCTCAAGTCTCTGGTGACACTCTTCAGTTACAGAAGGGCTGCAATCTGGTTTGTGGAACAAGTTCTCTCATAGCTGAAGTTCCTATGTCCTTAATGTATTGAAGCATTGATAGATTAAGAAATTGGGGTCAGGGAAATTAAATGAGTTGCTTATGCTCCCACAGCTATTAGATACAAAGTCCAGGTTTGAGCCCACATATCCTGACTGCAGTTTCTAAGACACCACACTGTCTCATGGGAAGCAGCATTATATTCACATGACACTTTCCTATACACAATACACATTCTAAAGGTTTATAAATAATATCACTAAGCATTAATTTTGACGTAAAAAGAAATCATCTTTAGAATTTGTCCCTTGCTCTGACGGTACCTCCACTGTGAGTTTGCTAATTTCTGACATGCTCTCCCTGAGCTGTTGGTCTTATGAATGAGAGTGTGAAGCAAACAAATAATATATGCAGGTGCCTTCTACTTCGGTGGATAAAGGTTAAAGAAAATTGATTAAAAACAAATGAGATCTATGGCAAAGGGAAAGGAGTAGGATGACTTCTCTTTCCCCCCCAAATTAATCAGCATATAAATTAATCTTGCCTCCCAACCAAAAGTAGGACAGGAAGTATTGTCATCAGCATGCTACAACCAGGAGTCACTTCCCCTCAGGAATGCTAATAATACACATTGCCAACAGCTGGGTAAGAAAGGTGCATTTTTACAAAAGGACAGAAGGCAAAGGCAGTGAGGAATAAAGAGAATGAACAGGTTCGATATTGCCTTTGTTACAAACTACCAGTATGACCTTGTCCGAGTCCTTTAAACCTATTTTCTCACCCAACATTTAACATGGTGCTTGACACATAGTGGGTATTTAATAAATGTTTTGAATTAAATTGAGACATCTCTAAGACGTCTGCCAGCATTCAAACTATATAATTCCATCAGATCTTTTGGTTGGCTAGAAAGCCCACACACATTGGTTTCAAGGCATGGCAATAGAATTCTGAAAAGGTCCTTGTTACAATAAGTGAATCACCTGTGGCAAATTAAGAGATTGTGCCAAATTAAGAGATTTTGGCACACTCACAGGACAGGCAGATCTGATTGATTCATATTCTGCATCTGTAGAGAGAATGACCAACTGAAGAGAGCTCCATAAGCTGTTGTTCTTATGAATAAGAGTAGGCATCAAAAAGATACAGACCCTAGACTTTCAGGCTTCCATCTTAAACTAATTAATCTTTCAAAATTTTGTCATTATCCTTTTCTATATCAAGAAAGAAAAGCAGATTCTCCTGCTGCCTAGTTTGCTGTTCTTGATGCCAGGAAGATGAGCTTAAATTCCAGCTCTGGTATTATCTGTGCCACTGAAACATATCATTTAACATTCTGAACCTCAGTTTCCTCATCTATAAAACATGGCCTTTTCCTCCTCTAAAAATATGATCCAATGAAAACTTAGGTTCATATCTAAGTTCATATCATAAGTTCATATTCATATCATAAGTATTCAAATCATGTTTCCAACATTTACAAGCTGGGTGAGATGTGGCAAATTACTAAATCTCTCTCAAGTCTCTGGTGACACTCTTCAGTTACAGAAGGGCTGCAATCTGGTTTGTGGAACAAGTTCTCTCATAGCTGAAGTTCCTATGTCCTTAATGTATTGAAGCATTGATAGATTAAGAAATTGGGGTCAGGGAAATTAAATGAGTTGCTTATGCTCCCACAGCTATTAGATACAAAGTCCAGGTTTGAGCCCACATATCCTGACTGCAGTTTCTAAGACACCACACTGTCTCATGGGAAGCAGCATTATATTCACATGACACTTTCCTATACACAATACACATTCTAAAGGTTTATAAATAATATCACTAAGCATTAATTTTGACGTAAAAAGAAATCATCTTTAGAATTTGTCCCTTGCTCTGACGGTACCTCCACTGTGAGTTTGCTAATTTCTGACATGCTCTCCATAAGCTGTTGTTCTTATGAATAAGAGTATGAAGCAAACAAATAATATATGCAGGTGCCTTCTACTTCGGTGGATAAAGGTTAAAGAAAATTGATTAAAAACAAATGAGATCTATGGCAAAGGGAAAGGAGTAGGATGACTTCTCTTTCCCCCCCAAATTAATCAGCATATAAATTAATCTTGCCTCCCAACCAAAAGTAGGACAGGAAGTATTGTCATCAGCATGCTACAACCAGGAGTCACTTCCCCTCAGGAATGCTAATAATACACATTGCCAACAGCTGGGTAAGAAAGGTGCATTTTTACAAAAGGACAGAAGGCAAAGGCAGTGAGGAATAAAGAGAATGAACAGGTTCGATATTGCCTTTGTTACAAACTACCAGTATGACCTTGTCCGAGTCCTTTAAACCTATTTTCTCACCCAACATTTAACATGGTGCTTGACACATAGTGGGTATTTAATAAATGTTTTGAATTAAATTGAGACATCTCTAAGACGTCTGCCAGCATTCAAACTATATAATTCCATCAGATCTTTTGGTTGGCTAGAAAGCCCACACACATTGGTTTCAAGGCATGGCAATAGAATTCTGAAAAGGTCCTTGTTACAATAAGTGGATCACCTGTGGCAAATTAAGAGATTGTGCCAAATTAAGAGATTTTGGCACACTCACAGGACAGGCAGATGTGATTGATTCATATTCTGCATCTGTAGAGAGAATGACCAACTGAAGAGAGCTCCATAAGCTGTTGTTCTTATGAATAAGAGTATGAAGCAAACAAATAAAATATGGGCTACAGTTCTATTGGAACTATGTATAGTTTGTATTTATACAAAAAAGGAGGGATTTAGTTGCTTGTAAGGTTGAATTGAGACAACAGGAGAAATGACTGTTAATACCATATTTTATTTTCTTTGGTTTTCTTTTGTTTGTCCAGACCTATAATCTCAGAATATGGATAATTACTAGTATGGAAACTATTTCCATTAAAGCATATTAACAAATTTATAACTTTAGAATATTTCCAGGGATGCTGACAGTTTGAATAATATACTCAGGTCATTCAGCTGATATTTGTCAGAGATGAGACTTGAATACAGCTCTTCCAGTATGCCTTTATTATTTCTAAAATAAAATTATCGGGCAATATCAATAGACTTGGGATGAAAAATGCCATTCACATTCACAGAGAAAACTATGGAAACTGAATATGGATCAAAGCATATAGTATTTATACCTTGTATTTGTTTCCTTTGTTTTTTTTTCTTCTCTCATGTTTTTTTCCCCTCTTGCTCCATTTTTTCTTGTACAACATGACAAATATGAAAATAGGTTTAAAAGAATTGCACATATTTAGCCTTCATCAGATTACTTGATGTCTTGAGGAGGGGAAAGAGAAGGGAGGGAAGGACCTTCATCAGATTACTTGATGTCTTGAGGAGGGGAAAGAGAAGGGAGGGAAGGAGAAAAAATTTGGAACGCAAAGTCTTAGAAAAATAAATGTTGAAAACTATATTTGCATGTAGTTGGAAAAATAAAATCCTATTGAAAAATTTAAAAAAGAAAACAAAAATTATCATAGCATTTCTACAACTGTGTTAGAATGCAAAATCCAAAAATGTTTGTGTTTCTGTACTTTTGGATTTGTATCCTAAGTACATAGCAAAGAACTTGGCATATGGTAAAAACTTTAAAAATGCTTTTTCATTTATACTAACTAATTGATTTCAAATTTTCTAAAAGGTTTCTAAAAATCCCCTTCTTTTGTATTTTATTTTAAATTTTGCTTCTCTATACCTGTTCATTTCATTCATTTTTTTTTGTTTTTTAGTAAGTTTTTCTGATTATTCAGAGCCCCAAACAGAACAGTTCCTGACCTCAGGAACATGATTTGGAAGATATCAAAGTCCCATCTTTATCCTCTTATTAGAACTGCCTATCCTGTAATGAAGAAACACTAATTAAGCAAAGACAATAACCACTGCTTTTGATAATACACACGCACAATTCTGCCTCCCTTGTCACCCAGTTCTACTGAGAGTAGAGTGGTATGCATATTTTCATTATCTTTTCTCCAAGAAACAGACTGGTTATTACACTAAACCAATGTCTGGTTATTTTTAATTACTCTCATTTATGATGAGTACCTAGATGGCAGAATAGAGTTCTGGCATGAACTCAGGAAGACCTGAGTTCAAATCTTACCTAAGAAACTCACTAGCTATATAAGCCTAAGCAAGTCACTTAATCCTGTTTGCCTCAGTTTCTTCATCTGCAAAACGATATGCAGAGGAACATAGTAAACCCCTTTAATATATTTGCAAAGAAACCCCAAAATGGAATCATGAAAAGTTGGACACAACTGAACAACAAGAAACATTTATGTTACTCGGATCATTGTGTGTATTGTTCTCCTAATTTTGTTCATTTCACTGAGGGTCATTTCATGCAGGCTTCCCATATTTCCTTGAAATCCTCACATATGAACTTTCTTACAAAACAATAGTATATTTCATACTCCAGAGTAGGTGCAATCATGCTCCTATAAATGGGTACCTACTTTGAGTCATTTGCAATCCTGGTAAGAACTTCTATGAATATTTTGGTATTTATTGAACAGGTTGAATATTCTGCTGTTTTTCTCATGATGTTAAAAGAAAGCAAGGAAGGTCTCCTGCATATTGCGGTGGTGAGCTTGTGAGAAGACATGAGCCAAAGGAGCACTGGTGGGCAAATTATCATCTTTATATTGAAGGGAAGATCCCACCCGATGATTTTGATCCCTAACCTTTTCCTATCTCGCTTTTTCTTTTGACATGTTTTCAGGTTATCATGGATTCCTTATTTCTGATATAGACTTCCTTCATTAACTTCATACCTTATACATTTCCTCTCTATTAAAAAAATCTATGCAGTTTCAGTGACCAGACAATCTGTCTAGTCACCCAACATGTTCAACTAAAGAGCACATTCATTTAAAAAAAATTAAACATGGGGATAAAAGTAGAAAATAAGAGTTTTACTTGAGGGATTTTATTCTTTTCTTACATTAGTCCTGAGCATGTGGCACAGAATTCTCTTAGCTCAAAAGCAGATTTTGTCTTCAGTTACGTGTCAATACTAAGTATAACACTACCCATTGCTTCTGGAATACAACAGCCTGGTTATTTCAGGCATGTAAAGCCTTTACAATTACTAAAATGGGTAGCAGGTTGGGGAACCACGAAATTCCTATTCCTTTTTCAGGGAAGGTTTCCAAGACATATGATGTTTTGATGCTAATAAATTCAAAAATAAACTGTGAATATAAATGAAACCATAGTACATAGGATTCAGGACAGCTTCCAAAAGTGAGGACAATTTGCAAGAATGAGCTGGGCCTTTTGTCCTTCAGTTTGGGGCTAGTGGAAAGAATGCTATAAAGGAGGCAATCCAGACTGAACACATTTCCCTGGATATTCACACTTAAGGAGCACTGAGGCCACAGAGGGAACACAAACTGAAAGAAGCTGTCATTTATTTATTTATGTCATTATTAAGAAAGAAGCCATGAAAAATTAAAAATGAAATGAGAGGAGATGAGGAGAACAGTGCAAGTATTTTTTTTTTAATTAAAGCTTTTGTTATTTACAGAACATATGCATGGGTAATTTTTCAACACTGACACTTGCAAAATCTTGTGTTGCAAATTTTTCCCCTCCAGATTCTTTCTACCCTCTCTCCTAAATGGCAGGTAATCCAATGTATGTTAAAAATGTGAAAATATATGTTAAATCCAATATATGTATACATATTTATACAATTATCTTGCTGCACAAGAAAAATAGGATCAAGAAGGAAGAAAAAAAACTGTGAAAGAAAACAAAATGCAAGCAAACAACAAGAGAAAGAGTGAAAATGCTATGTTGCGGTCCACATTCAGTCCCCACAATTCTCTCTCTAGATGTAGATGGCTCTCTTCATGATAGAATTATTGGAACTGATCTGAATCATCTCATTGTTGGAAAGAGCCACGTCCATTAGAACTGATCGTCATATAATTTTGTTGTTCTGCAGATATTTTCTTAACATATTTTATTATTTAAATAACAAGTTTTGTTTTCTTATTTTATTTATATTTTAGTCATTTCTACATAGAATCCTCACCCACCAAATGAGTCCTCCTTTCTTAAAAGGAAAAATATTTCAGCAAAACTGAATCCTATGTTTATTCAAGGTAACCTGTCTTGACAGTGTACAGAGTATTTCTCCCTCTACTGAAAAGAGGGAAAAGCTTCCTTATTCCTGCTTCAGGAGCAAAATTGTTCTTTATTATTATTGAATTTTCAAATTCAATGGCCTTTCTCTTTTTTCCTACCCCCTCTTTGGTCTTTGCTGCTGTCAATCACCCTCTTCTCCTTGATGCTTTCTTTTCTCTAGGTTTCCATACTATCTTTCTTCTTCCATCTGTCTGACCACTCCTCAGTCTCCCTGGCTCTATCCATAAAAATCCCCCAATGCTCTGTATCAGACCCCCTTCTCTTCTCCGTATATATATTCTCCACTTGGTAATCTCCATCAACTCCCAAGAATTCAACCACCATCTCTATACAAATGATTTTCAGATCTATTCATCCAGCACTAATCTCTAGCCTAACCTCCAATCTCGTATTTCCAACTGCCTATAGAACATCTTGAACTAATTGTCCCAAAAACATATTATATTCAACCTATCCAAAATTGAATTCATTATCTCAGCCTTCCATTTCTTTCCCTCTTCAAAATTCCCCTGTTACAATTGAGGACATCACAATCCTTCCAATTATCCAGTCTGGTAACTTGTCATCCTTGAATCCTTCCTCTTTCTCCCTCCTCTTATCCCACATGTTGCCAAATTGAAATGTTTTAACCTTTGGAACATCTCTAATGTTCCCTCAACTTTCATCTAATTCTATCATCATCTTGTTTACAAGTTCTCACCACTTCATAGCTAGATTATCCCAATAACCTCTGGTTGTTCTCTCCCTCTAGTTTCTTTCCAGTTCAGCTCATCATCCACTCTGCTACCCAAAGTGATCTTATTAAAGCACAGATCTAACCATATCAACACCAAATCAATAAACTCCGGTGGCTATCTATCATCTCCAGGATCAAATATAAAATCTTCTGAATCATAAAATTCTTCATAATGTGTCTCTTCTCTATTTTTCCAGTTTTCTTACACCTTCACCGCCACAAACACACACACACACACACACACACACACACACACACACATATAGATATGCTTATTGATCCAGTGATACTGGCCTCCATGAACAAGACACTCCATCTTCCAATTTCTTGTCCTTTCACTGACTGTCCTTCAAGCCTATAATGCTCTACCTCCTCCTCCCTACTTCCAGGCTCCTCTGGGTTCCTTCAAGTCTCAAGGACATGCAATGTTCTTCTCTAAAATATAACATTCTCTGGGAGCAGATTTCTTGGGGGGCTTCTGGAGGCAGCCTTCCTTTCAGTTCAGTATAATAATCACCTCAAATGCAGCCAGGAGTTAAAGTCCAAATCCTTTATTGTCTCCTTTTTTGGGCCCAGTTAGCTTTCTTGGAGGCCTATCTCTCTCCTTGATTCCAAGAGTTCTTGCCGCTAGTCCTTTGCCTCTGTCAGCTTCACCCTCTCCTCCTCTGAATGTCTCCAGCCAGCACAAAGATAGAATATGGAATGAATCTGACTTGGCCTCCGAGAGTGGGCTTGTGGGCTTCTGTGTCTGGCCCTGAGAGCTTCTTGCTTATATGCTGTGCACTGAGTATACTCCAATCATTACATCACTAGGAAACCATTATTTGTTGTAGGATTAAATCAATGCTAAATTAGATTTAATCATTATCTCCTCAATTCCACTTAGTACTTTCTTTCCAGTTCAGCTCATCATCCACTCTGCTACCCAAAGTGATCTTATTAAAGCACAGATCTAACCATATCAACACCAAATCAATAAACTCCGGTGGCTATCTATCATCTCCAGGATCAAATATAAAATCTTCTGAATCATAAAATTCTTCATAATGTGTCTCTTCTCTATTTTTCCAGTTTTCTTACACCTTCACCGCCACAAACACACACACACACACACACACACACACACACACACACACATATAGATATGCTTATTGATCCAGTGATACTGGCCTCCATGAACAAGACACTCCATCTTCCAATTTCTTGTCCTTTCACTGACTGTCCTTCAAGCCTATAATGCTCTACCTCCTCCTCCCTACTTCCAGGCTCCTCTGGGTTCCTTCAAGTCTCAAGGACATGCAATGTTCTTCTCTAAAATATAACATTCTCTGGGAGCAGATTTCTTGGGGGGCTTCTGGAGGCAGCCTTCCTTTCAGTTCAGTATAATAATCACCTCAAATGCAGCCAGGAGTTAAAGTCCAAATCCTTTATTGTCTCCTTTTTTGGGCCCAGTTAGCTTTCTTGGAGGCCTATCTCTCTCCTTGATTCCAAGAGTTCTTGCCGCTAGTCCTTTGCCTCTGTCAGCTTCACCCTCTCCTCCTCTGAATGTCTCCAGCCAGCACAAAGATAGAATATGGAATGAATCTGACTTGGCCTCCGAGAGTGGGCTTGTGGGCTTCTGTGTCTGGCCCTGAGAGCTTCTTGCTTATATGCTGTGCACTGAGTATACTCCAATCATTACATCACTAGGAAACCATTATTTGTTGTAGGATTAAATCAATGCTAAATTAGATTTAATCATTATCTCCTCAATTCCACTTAGTACTTTGTTTCAAGTTTTGGCCCATAACATCTCCCTGTAGGATCAGATCAATCATACTGAACCATACTAAATTACATAATTATTGTCTCTATCAATTCCACTGTCTTAGTACCTTGTAAGAATCATAACAAGGACATATTCTCTTCACTTTCTCAAATCAATCTCCACACAGCTGCCCTACTTATATATCCTAAAACATTGATCTGACATTGTTTCTCCTTACTTAAATATCTTTAATGGCTCTCATTGGCCAAAGAGAATCCTCAGCAGAGAATTTCAGATGTTCTACCACAAGATTCCCACTTGCCTTTCTATGTTAATTCCATGTAACGTTCTCTCTTCGAGTCCAATTGATTTACTACTTTTTGAATATGATCCAAATGTTTTTCAGGGAGCTGAAAAGTATTTCCTCATCTCTGATTCAAGAACCTCTAAGCTTTCTTCAAAGCATAGAGGACATGTTTCCTCATGCAGGTAGTCTTAGCTTATTCTCATGGATATTAGTTGTCTTTCCTTCTAATAATTAATTCATGTAATGTTGAAAACATTTTCATTTGTATTCCTTGTGTTTCCTCAGTAGAATATAAGTTTATTGAGTATATGGGCTATGTAATTTTTGTGAGACATACTTGTGAATCTATATCCCCAATGCACAGCATAGAAAAGCTTAATACATCTCATCAAGTGATTTATAAGGAGAGGAGAAGGTCTTATCTAACATTTCAGATCTCTTCCAAGGTCTAGAAAATCTTTGGGTGCATAGTCAGTCAACAAGCAGTTACGAAAAGTGGCTAAGTATGGATAATACAAAAAAGGGGCAGTCCTTGCTTTCAAGGAATTAACAGCATTTAATAAGTGTTTATAGAATTAGGTTGAATTGATTCAGAATTAACTGTGTAAGTGGAAGATATAGGCTGGGTCTGTGGATAGAAAATTTGGATAAGAGAGCTAAAGTAGTTGGGATCCCACAAAAAGGCTGGGGGATAAGTGTGGGTGTTGAGCATAGGGTAACCTTTGAGTCTTTCCATTCAAAAGCTCTATTGAGAAGAAATTGCCTGAAGAAAAGAAGTTTGGAATTCTCTTTCCAGTAGAACATCAACCTGGCCAGATAATTTGAAAGAAAAAATGTAGATTTCTGCAGGGGAAAAGAGCTGAGGCCACCAGCTTTTTATTTTACAAGCTGAATTTCATCTGTGAATTGATGCTCACTCCATCCCCCGCATCCCTGAATGAAATAAATGAGAAAGGCAGGAGATGGAGGTAGCAATTCAATTTTCTCTTTTGCAACAAGATGCGAGTTGGTGGGTCTCATCTGCTTTCAGAACTTTAACATTCATCCATATTTTATACGCCTTCATAAACAGTGTTTAGATAAACCCATGGAATTATGGGACTGAAAGGAACTTTGAAAGGTCATGTCTTACATCCCCCTGCTTCCAGGCAGGCTGGCACTCCCACCCACCCTACAGACAGTTCCTTTTTCAGATCTTTTTTTTTAAGGGTGGTCGGGGGAGGCTGGTAATGAGGAGGGTAAATGTCGTAAATGCATACAAAAAATATTTTTAGCACACACTCTCCCTTTATATAATGCCAGGGGCAGACTGTACTCCAAATGCCTTACACATCTCTTTTTTTAATTTTTTTCCAGTTCTAAATGTATTTGTGCAAATCTTATGAATCATCAAGGCTTTTGAAAACAATTTATAGGGGGAGAAACTCAACCCTTTTCATTAGGGTGAATAAACTCACATCACGTCTCTGTTGTTTAAAGAGAACAATGGATGGGTGGATGAAAGAATTTCAACTAGACTAACAAACAGCTGTTCCAACCTCATGTTCAGCCAGTTTTTTTTTGTGGATATGTTGTTTTTCTTTTAAATGATTGTAGCATGCTACCTTTTTGGAGTGTGACCTTCCTTGTTTCCTCTGTTAAAACTTCCTAAATACACATCACCCTTCTTAGACATACTATAGAATCAGAGAACTGGTCTTCCAAAAGAAAGTTCTATTTCTCCATCCCACACTCCTTTTTTTCCTCTCCTTTTTGTCCTGTTGTGGTTGAGTGGTTGGTTTATGAGTATTATCCTTTGTTTGGATCTTTGTTTCCATTCCCAGGGAAGAAAACTTCAAAACTACCAAAGAGAACACATTTGTGGGTGTTCTTCCCAGTGCCTAATATGGAACTCTGCTTTTCTCTCTTGCCTTAATTTTAACACGATTTAACACAATTTTTCGATTCAACAAACAGTGATTATAAATCAGGCAGAACATTTATTACTATGTATCAGGTATTGTGTTAGGTGTTGAGGATGTGAAGAAAAATAGCCCATACTTTTATTGACTGAGTGTAAATCAATCAAAAGAATTTTTTCACTTGCCAAAGCCATCAAGGTATTGGACAGCATTTTGAGGGGCTAATTGGAGCAGAGGTAAGTGATTAAGTCTAAGTGATGGCCACTCTTCTTAAATAGATGGGGCAGCTAGATGGCACAGCGAATAAAACACCAGCTATGGAGTCAGGAGGTTCTGAGTTCAAAGCTGATGTCAGAAATTAAACTTTTACTAATTGAGCAAGTCACTTAACCCCAATTACCTTACCAAAAAAAAAAAAGACAAATAGATAAAAGGTCTTTGATTTCATTAATGTAGGGAACTTCAGGTATAGGAGTTCTCTCTAATAACACAATTACAACTTACCTGTAACTTAGAAATAAGCTTTAAAGAATTTCCTGAAACACATAGCTTAAGTGAATTTCCCAAGTTCATATAGAAAATATCAGAGTCAAGATTTGAAATGAGATTTGTGTTCTCTAAATCCTGTAAGTCATCTACTAGAGAATAATGATTTTGATGTATAATATACCCAGAGGTCAGCTAGTAAATGTTTCACAAATCTCAGAAACAATGTATGTACAACAAGTTTTCTGTTTAATCTGCATTATTATTTCTCAATCACTTTATTAAATCTAGAAAATCAATAAAATAATAGATTAAATCTTGATCTATAGTATTTGCTGATATCTAAGCTATAAATGCACACAGTGAAAATTTAACAATTGACTCTCAGAGCCAATTTGAATGGATTCCAGCACACCTCTGAGTACACGCATATAAATATCCCAGGCGCAATGGTACAACATCCTGAATTTATGTTTGTCTTTCCATCTATCATGATATTTCAACAAGGCATCCATCATGTCGCTGGTATTACATTTCTATTTTTCACTTTTTAAATTAGTGAGCACTCTGAATTCTGATCTGTTTTCTCCCAAGGTATGAAGCCTTACTATTGATCAGCCTGACTGTTATTCTTTCTAACAATTAGAGTTGCATAACATTGGAATAAGCTGCCTGTGGCTAGAATAGAGTCTCCTACACTAAAGCTCTTTTAGCAGGGGCTAAATGACTAGTTGTTGGGGAAACACACACACACACACACACACACACACACACACACAAACCTATCCTTAGCAGCCCCCTTTGTGTTAGGTCAAAAATTGAAAATGAAATAGATTCTTGTAACCTAGGGAATAATTTAACAAATTGGGACAGATGAATGCAACAGGAGATGATGAAAAGTGATACAGAGTGAAGAAATCAGAACCAGGAAGAACTACAGAGATTACAATAATGTAAATGAAAACAATACAAAAATGTAATTAGGCCCGGATGAAATGAAATTACTAATGTTGGTCCCAGAAAACAGATGATGAAATATATTTCTTTCCTCTCTGTGAAGAAGAGAAGGAAGATTACAGGTACACAGTATTACATAGACAAGGCAATAAGCATTTATGAAGTCTTTCCTAAGTACCAGCTGTGGTATCAAGTGTTGGAAGCTTACATTGTAATAAGGGAAAACAATAAACAAAAGAGAACTATAAACCTGAATTGTAGAGGAAGACAGAGGAAAAGTGAAAATACCAAGAGACAGAGCATAGAATTGAAGTCCAGATTCAGAAGCCAAGAGAGGAATGAAGATTGGCTAGCATGAGCCCTTCCCCAAAGTGGAAACACTAGAAGAAATTTGTCAAAAGGAGAAGGGCAGGTATTCCAGAGTAATAGTCTATAGTAAAGAATATCACAGAGAAATAATCAAGTGTTCAAGAACTCATCGAGCACCTATTAGATATGAGGCTCCATGCTAACAAACACCTAGGGATGCAAAGAAAAGAAAGCAAGGCAATCTCTCTCCTTTAAGAGTTCACAAACTAGTGGTAGAGGCAACATGGAAACAACCAGGAATGCCAAGATATATACAGGACAAACTGGAGATATTTCAGAAAAAAGGTGTTAGCTTTACTGGGATCTTTAAAGGCTTCTTACAGAAGATGTGGTTTTAGTTGGACTTGCCAGAAAAAGGAGACAAGGAGGGAATTCAGGCCAATGAAAATGACTAGTTGAGAGATGCATTGTCTTGCTGGAGAAACATCAAGGAGACCTGTGTCATTGGATCATAGAGTAAGTGGATAAGAGTAAAGTGTAAGAAAACTGGAAAAGCAGAAAAGTGAAAATACAGAGCAGATAGCCTGATTTTCTGAGCTCTTCACTACCTGGCTCTTGGTACCTTTTCAGTCGTATTACACATTCTCTCCTTTATGAACTTTATGTTGCAGCCAAACTGGATTATAAGCTTTTCCCAGGGGGAATGACCCTTCATGTCACGCCTTCATGAATTTATAAAAAACCATCTCTCATGCCTGAAGTGCATTTACTCCTTCTTGCCACATCTCACATTGTGTTTATAGCATCAGATGCAATTGTTGCTTCAGGTTGTTGAGATATGAGGGTGTACAGATTCTCCCCATAGCAGGCCACCAAAATGATGAAGTATGGGATGATATGCCAAAAATATTTTGGGGTTACAGGCCATTGTTGCAAGTCATCTCAAGGCTTAGACAGCCTCCAAATCAAAGAGCAATGATTTTTATTATGCTGTTAAGAATGAGTTAAATCCATAATAATATTTATTAAGGAAAAAGGGTTCTAGCAATTAAAAAAGGGAAAGACACATTCCCTAGCAGAGACACCATTAAGATGTGGCAAAAGGGGGATTACAGAGCTAACCCTAGGAGAAATTTCCAGTCCTTATAAGTATTAGCTATTTGATACTTAGCAAGCAAACTAACCCCAAAAGTAGTATGAAAGAAAAGAAGTATGAAAAATAAATATGCCATTTACTGGCAGGCTAATCCAAAAGAGATTTAGCACCCTAAAAAGAGTTAGCGGGGATCTACAATATTAGAAAAGATCTCTTATAGATAATCTCCAGGATTTGACATCATAACCTGGCTTTCTGATTGGATCCAATAACTTAGGGGTTATGATGATTTTGCAAAAAATCCAGCTAAGAATTCTACTAGTGATCTCTACCTGGGATAAGGGTAATAAAGTTCACTTAAACAAAAGGCCCATTTAAGGACTAGGGGATCCTATCAGTGCTCCTCCCTGCTTGCCTCAGAATGTAGCTAGACTTCCAGATTGTATACGGTAATTTAGGTATTTTCTGCTAAAGTCCAACTGGATACCTAGGAGGCAGAGTAAGGCTCTGAGCATTAGATTAGGTGAATTCTAGCACTCAATTCATAACTTACCTTTTCCCCAAAATTCAAGTTTCTCATACCCTATTTACAATACATACTTTGATTTCATTTTTTAAAGTCACAATTGACATTCCTACACTTTAAGATGAGCAAAGCGAGAACACTGGAAAACAAATGTGAACTATTTGCATTTTTGTTTTTCTTCCCGGGTAATTTTTACCTTCTGAATCCAATTCTCCCTGTACAACAAGAGAACTGTTCGGTTCTGCAAACATATATTGTATCTAGGATATACTACAACATATCTAACATATATAGGACTGCTTGCCATCTAGGGGAGGGGGTGGAGGGAGGGAGGGGAAAAATCGGAACAGAAGAGGGTGCAAGGGATAATGTTGTAAAAAAATTACCCTGGCATGGGTTCTGTCAATATAAAGTTATTATAAAATAAAACAAAATATTTTATTTTTTTTTAATTTTATTTTATTTAATAATAACTTTGTATTGACAGAATCCATGCCAGGATAATTTTTACACGACATTATCCCTTGCAATCACTTATGTTTCGTTTTTTCCCCTCCCTCCCTCCTCCCCCCCCCAGGATGGCAAGCAGTCCTATATATGTTAAATATGTTGCAGTATATCCTAGATACAATACATATTTGCAGAACCGAACAGTTCTCTTGTTGCACAGGGAGAATTGGATTCAGAAGGTAAAAATAACTCGGGAAGAAAATCAAAAATGCAAATAGTTCCCATTCATTTCCCAGTATTCCTTCTTTGGGTGTAGCTGTTTCTGTCCATCATTTCTCCAATGAAACTCAGTTAAGTCTCTTTGTCAGAGAAGTCCACTTCCATCAGAATACATCCTCATACAATATCGTTGTCGAAGTGTATAATGATCTCCTGGTTCTGCTCATCTCACTTAGCATCAGTCCATGTAGGTCTCTCCAAGCCTCTCTGTATTCATCCTGCTGGTCATTCCTTACAGAGCAATAATATTCCATAACATTCATATACCACAATTTACCCAGCCATTCTCCAATTGATGGGCATCCATTCATTTTCCAGTTTCTAGCCACTACAAACAGGGCTGCTACAAACATTTTGGCATATACAGGTCCCCTTCCCTTTTTTAGTATCTCTTTGGGGTATAAGCCCAATAGAAACACTGCTGGATCAAAGGGTATGCACAGTTTGATAACTTTTTGGGCATAATTCCAGATCGCTCTCCAGAATGGCTGGATTCGTTCACAACTCCACCAACAATGCATCAGTGTCCCCGTTTTCCCGCATCCCCTCCAACATTCATCATTATTTTTTCCTGTCATCTTAGCCAATCTGACAGGTGTGTAGTGATATCTCAGAGTTGTCTTAATTTGCATTTCTCTGATCAATAGTGATTTGGAACACTCTTTCATGTGAGTGGTAATAGTTTCAATTTCTTCATCTGAAAATTGTCTGTTCATATCCTTTGACCATTTATCAATTGGAGAATGGCTTGATTTTTTATAAATTTGAGTCAGTTCTCTATATATTTTGGAAATGAGGCCTTTATCAGAACCTTTAATTGTAAAGATGTTTTCCCAGTTTGTTGCTTCCCTACTAATCTTGTTTGCATTCGTTCTGTTTGTACAAAGGCTTTTTAATTTGATATAATCAAAATTTTCTATTTTGTGATCGGTAATGGTCTCTAGTTCATCTTTGGTCACAAATTTCTTTCTCCTCCACAAGTCTGAGAGATAAACTATCCTATGTTCCTCTAATTTATTTATAATCTCGTTCTTTATGCCTAGGTCATGGACCCATTTTGATCTTATCTTGGTATGTGGTGTTAAGTGTGGGTCCTTGCCTAATTTCTGCCATACTGATTTCCAGTTATCCCAGCAGTTTTTATCAAATAATGAAATCTTATCCCAAAATTTAGAATCTTTGGGTTTGTCAAACACTAGATTGTTATAGTTGACTATTCTGTCTTGTGAACCTAGCCTTTTCCACTGATCCACTAATCTATTTCTAAGCCAATACCAGATGGTTTTGGTGACTGTTGCTTTATAATATAATTTTAGATCAGGTACAGCTAGACCACCTTCATTTGATTTTTTTTTTCATTAATTCCCTTGAGATTCTCGACTTTTTATTGTAAAACAAAATATTTTTAAAAAAAGATGAGCAAAGCACTTCATATACACAGAGATTTCCTTCTGTGAGGGAAAGACACACAGAGTACATTGGGTCCCCAGAAAAGGATTGACTGTATCTTCCCTTCTGGCTTCTAAGGGTATCCCTGAGGGCCAATGTAACTCTTTTAATGCTACTGGCTCAAGCTCCCATTTTAGTGCATTCCTCTAATATCTGTCCTAGTACCTGTTAGGTATTTTTGCTTCAGTATCTATTAACCAATTTATATGTCTATGGTAATCGATAAGGAAATAATATCAATAAGCTTTTAGAAAACCCTACTTCTAAAGAAAGTGTAACAAACACAGACATACAAATGCTATCCGGAGAATGCATTCTTCCATATACCTCTTTAATCAGTGCATTTAATACAAACATTCTTTCCACCAAATTCATTTACAGATGTGACGCTATCAATTGATTAAATATATCCCCTTTTTTGCAGGACATGATTTCCTGGCTGCCAGGCTGATTCACTGCTTAGCTAGGTTATGCAAGATTAGCGATCAGGGCCATGTTAACCCCTCACCCCACTTATCTGAAAGAAATATGGCAGTTTCTACCAGTCCTCCTTATTACTTTCTCTCTGGTAGTTCCTTTTCCAAACTTATATGGTTCTTACATCTCCCCTACTAATCTAGTAGGAAAAGGACAACAGGAAAGAACAAAACAAAATAGAATTTCTTTTTAAATGTCCATATGCTCAAGGTCACATAGCAAGAAAAGCTGAGAGCATTTCTCCATTTTTGCTTAAACATTGATTCATTTTATTTATGTGTTTATTTATTTGCCACTCTGTTTTACTATATAGTGAGTAGGTGGGAAATAGTCACAAAATATCTCTATGTGCTCTGTATCAGGGCTAGATCCTTATATTTCATGTTAACATTTACTTCTAGAAACAGAATGACCAAAGCTCCCACATTGCTTGGTAACATTCAAGAGTTCTCTCCGCATATTTTGAGAAATAACCCCCTCTATCCAGTAACTTGTTATATATACATCATCTCGTTCAAAACTTGAAACAATCTTGTGAGCCGGATACTATCATATGCTCCTATTTTACAAGTGAGGAAAATGAGATTCAAAGTAATAAAGTGATTTGTCCTATCAAGTCAGGATTCTGACCCCAGGACCATCTGTTTCCAAAAAGAACCTATTAAGCTATTTTTTGCTCAGGCTAAAAGAGTGCTACTAAATTCTCTTACTTACCAGATATCATGGCTTCTGATTATAGGGTAATCATTAGCCTGATTTAAAATGCTTCGCCTCTGACCTGGGAAGTTAAGTAGGTAAGACTGCTTGCCTCTTCCTCCCTCCTACCACTCTAATGTTATTTAAGCAGTTCTTTCAACACATCCACCTTGCGAGGCAAGTTCTGATGGCAGCCCTCTATTATAGTGCATTGTGAGAGCAGCTAGGTATTCTTCAACCTTCTTATGGATTACAGTAGATGACAATCTCTTACAGCAGTAATTCAAAACCTATTGCTTCCTGTAGATAAAGAAATCTAGACTCGAGGCAGCTCATTTTGGGCCCTGCCAGTCATCGATAAAGCTAAGAGGGTATAAAGAATGGCCATGGCAATTTCCCTCACTCCAACAATAGTCAAACATCATCTGATGATGGGGTTAATGGCTCAAGAAGAAAGATAGCAAGACAAGATCTCCTCTTATCCCAAGTTCTGTGTCTCTCTCCTGGCAGCTTAACTCCACTTGTGTCAGAACGTAGCATGAGTCTATTAAGATTTACCAAGATATTTACCCTGTGCAATCTATTGAAATAATAGCTCTCTTTTTAACCTTTCCCTCTATTTACCTGACATTCTCTCCCAATAAAAGCACCTACACACTCATCAGAAAGAAATGTCGGTTTAACATTTCCCACTTCCGACCTTTATGGATGCTATAGATGTTTGACAGCATGTAACTTTAACGGTGCAGCAGAGCCTGTGCTATTTCCCCCAAGTAGCAACCAGATTGGGATGAAGGGAGCTGGAGTGGGATAAACTGAAACAATTAGCCCACATCTCCTAATTTTAGTTAATGGATATAAAGTCTGAGCTTGTGTGTTAGCACCTGTAAGAAGCATTCCCTGACCCCCTAATTGTCAAAGCTCCCTCCCTCCTTTTCAAGTGATTGTGTCAAATGATCACGTATACATTTATAGGTTTACGTGCTGTTCCTTTCATTTAGTAGAATACAAGCTCATTGAAGATAGGAACTAGTTTTGTTTGATATTGTGCCTTCGATGCAGTGCGTTTCACTTAATTGGATTGAATTCAGTCGGATTGAATTTCGTCAATTTATTTATTTAAATTTATTTAAATTATTATTTGTAATTTATACATAATATATAAAATATAAAAATGATATATAAAATAATTTAAAATCATTAAAATATATTGATGAAATAGACTAAATAGATCACTGGATATTGATTAAAGAAACTAAATAGAATCCTGAGTAGCTCATGCTCACTACCATTGTGACTTAAGTCACTTAGCCATTCTCAGTCCCAGTTTTCTTTATAAAATGGAAGTGGTGATAGCATCTATGTTCAGGAGGTTGTTTTGAGGCTTAAACGCTGAATGTTTTTATAAATCTTGAAATGCTTAATAAATATCACATATAAATATGTATACTGTAGAATCATAGCTACTGTATCAATATGGTATGACAGAAATAGCATTTTCCTCAATGTAGTTTTTTTCTTCCTGTCCACACCATGGGGAAACTTGATCTAAAAGCATCCCAGTCTAGTATATAGCTGGTGAGCAATCATTCAAGATGTTTCACAAATTCTCTATGGGAACCTATTCAACAGATTAAGAGTCTTTTAAATTTCTTGATATTGTGCAGGTACCAATAGAGCTAGCTGTGTTTTGGTTATCCCTTACTCTTATCATGTGATCTTTTCCAGGATATATTTATATCTCTGATGAAATAATTTATTCACTTCACATATATAATTCTTGGTTGAATACTTGATACATACTTACTCTGAATATTTTTATTGCTTTTTGCTAACACTCAATTTTAAATGCTTTGGAAACTGTGATTTTCTATCATAATATATTTCAGAATATTCAATGTTAATTTAATTGAACAATTCCAAAACAATATAACAATTTATCAGCAACATGTTGTGGGATTTGGGGTTTTGGCGGGGTTGTTTGTTTGCTTGCTGAGGTAATTGGGGTTGTGACTTGCCCAAGGTCACACAGCCAGGAAGTGTTAAGTATCTGAGGTCAGATTTGAACTCAGGTCTTCCTGATTTCAGGGCTGGTGCTCTATCTACCATACCAACTAGCAGCCCAAAAAGTGTTGTTTTAAAAGAATGGGTCTTTGTTTCAGGGAACCTATGATTGTTCAAAATATTGAGCCTCTCCCCTTGACTACGATTATTTCAGTATACGCTAGCAAGATCTGCCCAAAAGGTTGGTGTTGATGTAGTTGTCGGTATAGATATAGATACAGATGTAGATGTAGTATAATACAGAAGCATTATAAGCATAGTCAGTTTAAGAATAGTTGTATGAGTGAGGAAAATGAGTTTCAAAGTGATATAGTAATAAAGTGTAGTCACACATATCTTAAACCAGTTCTAACCTTCTCAGCTACATACCATAGTATGCATTCTTCATCTCCTTATTTTGTTTTATTAATTATTTTTTTTTCTATGTTGATGGGCTAAAGTCAAGAGCAGTCATGGATCTCATCTAAGAGGCATCTACAATTATCCAATTTAGCAAAAATTAATGAAAGTTTCTCTTCAATTTATGCTAAATAAAATACAACCATCTCATGAACTCTGAACATAAAGATCTTTATGACCAACATCAAGGAGGGAGAACACGGATAATTTCAAAAGTTAACATTAACTGAACTTCAGGAAAAAAAATGGACCATGGTTGTTAAACTATGCAACATTTAGAGCTCTGTATCTATAATTCAAGTAGCCTGTTCTCTATTGGATAAAATTCTAATTATGAGGAAAGTTTCATCTTATATCAAGCTTACTTCTGTTTTTCCCATCAATTACTTTTCATTTGTTCCTAAGAAAAATAAAGGAAAAGAGGAGGGGAACCTGAATATAATTCATAAAGTATTAGTTTGTCTTGGCCAAACTTTTCTCCAGAAATTAAATGACTATTTTACTTTAATTTACATACTCAAAGGTTGTATTTTCTGTTATGTATTCTCTGTTCACATTTTGGGTTTAGTGTTTAAATTTTTTAAATGGTCTCCTTGGGATAGTTTCCATATTTATTTTATCACCTTATCTGTAAAGTCTTATCTTAGATTGAACAGATTGTGACCAATGCAAACTGTAAATGAGTGCATGACTTATCCATTCTGGTCCCCTCCCTGAGTTAAAAACATTATATCATGTCCACTTTTTAAACAATCGAGCTACAACACTAACTGATGATTAACTCCTAATCTGGGGCCTCCATATTTCTTTCTGCCATATTTCTGCATAGCCACCCATTCTTCATTTTTATCTGAGCATTGGTCCTTACTGAATGTCATTCAAGTTATTTATGGCTCTTCCAACTCATCGCTTAGTTTCAAGTCAGAATTATGGAAGATCACAAATATTCCCTTGGGCTCTGTCCAGAAGGACTCAACAAATTCAAAGTTCATCTGGGCATTCTCCAGCTATTGTCTGAGACTCTGACTTGAAACTAAAGCTGAAACTAGATAAGTAAGGTTTACCTTTAAAGTTTCAAATAGTTTCAAGTTTCACCAAGGACCTTTCACATGATACTAGTCTCAATTCATGTATAATATAAGTAGGTATAAAGTTTCAGCCATAAATCAGTATTTGACATGTGTTGAAAATGCTTTTAAGTCATCTTCACCAAAATCATTTGAGTGTTCTGGAGAAAATATTTCCATTTGTTATCCAACAAAGCGAGTATCCTCCCTACCACTTGCCTTCTTCCATCTCCACTGAGACAAAATCCCTCCTCACAAAGATAAAAATCCAGCAGGATTTCTGATTAAGCGCCAAAGATTACAAGGTAAACACCTTGTTACAGCAGATGTACTATCTCTGATCCAATAGTGTATCACTTACTTACAACACAACCAGGCGTCCCAGTGAGAACTAACACACCATCCTAGAATGATGGGAGATGATGAAATGGAACCAAGACAGGGACTTAATCTGTGTATTTAAAAACCACTTACATGCTAGGAAACTTTCTGGGCTACAGAGAATAATGTGGTAATGTGTTTGATTAGAGAGTGCATCAGACCATATTAGTATAACCACTTATAGCCTCACTTACAAAGCATTCTGAGGCCATCATATAGATTTTTTTCTCCCAACATATCAATTTTCAAATAGATTGTTCCACTGCTGATTGCCCTGAACATTACAAAAGGTGAACCCGATCTTCTCTGGCACACTTAATTCTAATCCCATGACCACCTTTTGTTTTTAGCTCTTTAATGAAAAAAAAATCTATATATATGAATATTGAACCTTCTACTCTATTAGAATTGGATTTTCTCACAAGGTTTGCATGGCATCCTTGCTTAAAAAACAAAGTTTTTCTTCTCTTTCTGTCAAAGAGGCAGCTTGGAGCAATGATTACAGCACTGGTCTTAGAAAGAATGTTCTGCTTGTAGTCACAGGACCTCTCTTACTTTTTATAGCTATGATCTTGTCTAGGTCACTTAAACTCTATAAATCAGTTTTTTCATCAGTAAAAGTATGACGTCTAAAGAAATATTCAGCTCTAGAGTTATTAGAATTCATTCTAAAACCTGAGTTCAAATCCTGCTGCTTCTTTCATAACACGTCATCATGATTTCACCTGAAAAATTCAATTTCCACATCTGTAAAATGAGATTAAATTAAAATACTGTCGAGGCCCTTCTAGCTCCATAGTTATAATCCTTTGAGCCTGCCTCTTATTTATGAGAAATATGCATATAGCTTCTCTGCCTTAGTTTCTTCACCCAAAAAGTAAGTAATACCTATGGTATCTACCTTTGAGACTCAAAGAAGTTAATATAGGTAAACTCCTTGGCACATCTTAAAATGCTATATCCACAATTGTTGATATTTTTTTAAATTAGGTATGCATGACAAGGAACTGTTTTTAAAGTAGGAAGGCTAAAATAAAAGGTTATTCAGAAAAGACATCAATATTTAACCTGGAAGGATTTATGTTTAATGGGTCTAGTTGATAGTGTGAATGGTGACATATCACAACATTTCAAAGGAAAGTAGAAAAGGGCACAATGAACCTCGGCCAATTAATGCCATTTTTTTTTTGCAAAACTTCCTGATTTGACTTCAGAAGCATATGGGGGTGGGAAACATGAGCTGTTCCATCAGGATGACAGTCTGGGTCCCACACATGTATCTGGAAAGCAGGAAGGAGGCAACTAAAGGAAAGAGAGGTAACAACCCATGACTAGCAATACAAAATTAAAACAAGCATTTACAGGTGGTAGAAGGAGCCAACCTAACAATAAGGAAGCTTCAAATGAAATTAGGATTTCTGAGAATATTTTGCTGGTAGCCTTTTACTGACTGCAAAGAGCAAAGAAGAGTTAGCATGGAGCTGGGCAGCATTGGCAGCCTATAGAATGGCCAAGGACAAAGGAGAAGTTTTTTTTAGGCTGTATTGAGAAACAACTCTGAAAACTTTGTTAATGCCCAGCAGGGCCATCTTACCTATGCCCGCCAAAAATTATAGGATTGTAAAGCTAAAAGTGGCAAAAGAGTCCATCTAGTCTATCCCTTGAGGCTCCAAGAAAGGTAAATGACTTTCCAAGATTACAAAGGTAGTGAGTGCCAGAGGTGAGATTTTAACCAAAGTACTTTCAATAATGTACTCTTTCCATTATACCAAGGTGCCATTTAAGACAGCTTTTAAGGTTTCAAAAGCTCCACATTTTATCTGGATGAATGAATGAATGAGTGAGTAAGTGAATGAACGCATGAATGAATAGGGATTTTTTTAGTTATTTACCAATTCCAGAGCATTGGACTAAGTACTGGAGATGCAAATAGAAAACAAAGATAGCTCCTGCTTTCTTAAAGTTCAAATATAGGGAGAAGGATCAAATTCTGAGATAGTGATCTTCTCAGATTTTCTTATTATGGTCCAGAACAATCTAGAAGTTTATCCAAACTATATAAGAAGGTCCTGCTGTAAGTCAGATGGACAAGACCAATAGCCTTTGGGATACAGAGGCAAAAGTTGGTGACTTTTCACAATATTTAATATCATTTATATTGATAAAAATCACATTCATTTCTGATGTTGAACCATTTAATAATACCAAGGACTTGGGTGAGAACTTTTTGTTTTGGTTCTTGGGGTCACTGTGGCTGTTGAGGAAGTGGGGGCTTCAGTTGCTGTAAAGGGAGTTGCCAGGCTACACTTTCACAACTAATACTTGATGAGGTGATGGCTTAGGTCACAAGTACCCTCTGCAAAAACTATTCCAATGATGGCTTCCAAGGTTTGACTAGAAGCAGAGCTATCAATTTGGCAGAACTGGGTATACTGATTCCCAGGCAATCTCACTATCATGAAGAGACCTCTTAAAATCAAAATCGGTCTTTGAAGATGACAACAATCATGTATTAATCACATACTATGTGCTAGGCTCTGTGCTAAACCAATTCAGAACTAAATGGATAAAATGAGTGCTCATTCCAGCTTTTGTCCTTAACTTCCTAGGATTGTCATCTCATATCAAAACAGTTTTTTAAGCAACAACTTTCAGATTTCTAAATTTGACAAAAGAAATGGAGAATGTTGTGATTTCTAAAGGACACCTGGCATGGAATTAAGATGCCATCTGCATCATCCAGCTGAAGCATTCATTTAAAGGATCTTTCATGTTACCCTCGATGAGAGTAAAGTATTCTGAGGAATTACCTGCCTCAAGAAATCGTTAGGGAGATCCCTCAGACTACTCAACCATAGTGTATAATATATAATACTGAATCCCATAGCATTTTGAGTTCAAAGCAGAAGGAGAAAAACTCTGTGTGTGTGTGTGTGTGTGTGTGTGTGTGTGTGTATGTTTATAGACAACCTGACACTGATATTAATTACAATCCCACATTGCAAAACTTGCAAGACATCTCTACCCAGATGTCCCATCAACATCTGAAATACAACATGTTCAAATCACAATTCATTAATTCCACCACTAAAAAAAATTCCACTGTATCATAGCTCCTGAAATTTTCCATATTATTGCTGATGAATAACCACTGTTTTAGTCACCCAAGTTCCCAATTGTGGTGTCTTCTACCTTCTCTCTCCCTCCTTCCCTTCCATACCAAATTCATTGCTGTATTATTAATTCTACACTTAAAACAATACCTTGAGTCCATCTCCTCTCTATGCACTCAGTCCCTATCACCTCTTACCTGCACCATTTCAGTAGTCTCTCAATCATCATGCTTAGCACAGTACCTGGCATATAAGAATGCTCAGTAAATGTCAATTGATTGGTGAAGGGACATAATCAATAAACATTAACCAATCTATCATCTGACATTAAGCTGATGACTTAATATTCTTAAGACAGATGTCTGTTCTTAAGACAGATGTCTGCTCTAGAGTCTTCCTTTGGTCCCCTATAGGCCACAGAGTAAAATACAAATAATTCGATCTGAAAATTAAAGTCCTCCACAATTTGTCTTTTGCTTGTCCTTCCAATATTATTTCATATTAACTTCCCTTCAGAAATGATGTGATGCAAACAAATGGATCAATTCTTGCCCAAACTTACTATTTCATTTCCTACTTTATGTCTCTTGGACTCATCCCAGATCTCCTCCTTCAAGCATTTTATGCAACAATTAACCTGATCTCCCCTCCACATAATTTAGGTAATCAAAATTCATTGCCTTTGCCCAACCTAGCTTCTGGACCTGCAAAGTGTTCCTTCCTCCTCTCCACCTTTTACAATCCCTAACTCCTTTCAAGATCAAATTTGATGTCACCTTGTACAAAAAGTATGGTGGATGCAACTTTAGCAAAGTTGCAGGATACAAAATAATTCCACAGAAATCACCAGCATTTCTTTGTTACCAACAAAGTCCAGCAACAAGAGATACAAAGAAAAATTCCATTTAAGATTACTGTAGATAATATAAACTATTTGGGAGTTTACCTGACAAGACAAAGTCAAGAAGTATATGAACACAATTACAAATACCTTTCCACACAAATAATCAGATCTAATCTATTGGAAGAATATCAAGTGTATATGGGTAGGATGAGCTAATATAATAAAAATGACAATTATACCTAAATTAATCTACTTATCTGGTGCCATACCAATCAAACTCCCAAGAAATTATTTTACAGAGCTAGAAAAAATAATAACAAAGTTCATCTAGATCAACAAAAGGTCAAGAATTTCAAGAGAATTAATGAAAAAATGCAAAGGAAGGTGTTCTAGCTATACCATACTTGAAACTATATTATAAAGCAGCGGCATCAAAACTTTTTGGTATTGGCTAAGACATGGAGTAGTCAATCAGCTAAAAGGGTTAGATTCACAAGACACAAGAAACAATGACTATAGTAATCTAGTATTTGGTAAATCCAAATAAAACTTACCATCTGACAAAAATTGGTGGGAAAATTGGGAATTAGTATGGCAGAAATTAAGCATTACCCCACACTTAACACCCTATACCAAGATAGGTCAAAATGGGTTCATAATTTAGACATTAAGAGTGACACTATAAATAAATTAGAAGAACATAGGATAGTTTACCTCTCAGATTCATGGAGAAGGAAGGAATGTGTGCCAAAGACAAACTAGAGTACATTATGGAATGCAAAATGGATAACTTTGATTACATTAAGTTAAAAAGGTTTTGTACAAACAAAACCAAATGCAGATAAGATTTGAAAGGAAGCAGTAAATTTGGGGAAAATTTATATAGGCCTCATTTCTAAAACATATAGAGAATTTACCCAAATTTATAAGAATACAACCCATTCTCCAGTTGATAAAAGGTCAAAGGATATAAACAGACAATTTTCAGATGAAGAAATTGAAGCCATTTCTAGTCATATGAAAAGGTGCTCTAAGTCACTATTGATCAGAAAAATGTAAATTAAGGCAATTCTGAGGTACCACTACACACTTCTCAAGTTGGCTAAGATGACAGAAAAAGATAGTGATGAATGTTGAAAGGTTTATGGGAAAACTGGGACACCAACACATTGTGTGGAGTTGTGAACTGATCCAACCAATCTGGAAAACAATTTGGAACTATGCCCAAAGACCTATCAAATTATACATACCCTTTCATCAAGCAGTGTCTCTACTGAATCTATATTCCAAAGAGATAATAAAAAGGAAAAAGAATCCACATGAGCCAAAATGTTCATAACAGCCCTTTTTGTATTGGCAAGAAACTGGAAACTGAGTGGATGATTGACAGTTGGGCAATATGAATGTTATGGAATATTATTATTCTATAAGAAATGATCAGTGGGATTCCAGAAAGGCTTGAAGAACCTTACATGAACTGATATTAAGTGAAGTGAGTAGAACCAGAAGAATATTGTACATAGCAGCAACAAGATTATATGATGGTCAGTTCTGATGGAAGTGGCTCTTTTCAACAATGAATGATTCAGGCCAGTTCCAATAGTCTTGTGATGGAGAGAACCATTTGCACCCAGAGAGAGGATTGTGGGGATTGAATGGGAATGCAATATTTTAATTTTTCTTTGGTTATTGTTTGCTTGCATTTTGTTTTCTTTCTCATTTTTTTCCTTTTTTGATCTCATTTTTCTTGTGCAGCATGATTTGTATTGAAATATGCATAGAAGAATTGCACATGTTTAACATATATTGGATTGCTTGCTATCTAGGAGAGGAGTTGGATGGGAGGGAAGGAGAAAAAATTGGAACACAAGGTTTTACAAGAGTGAATGTTGAAAATTGTCTGTGCATATATTTTGAAAATAAAAAGTTTTAATAATTTAAAAGAAAAGAAATAAAAATCACCTACATTTTCCAAGGGAAAAAAAGTATGGTGAATGGATATCATGATCAATTAGAAAAAAAAAAAGACAGTGTATCAAAATCCTAGTTCTGTAACTTGATTCATGTGTTACCATCTCCCCAAGTCATTTTGTTTCCCTGCGCCTCAATTTCCTCATAAGTAAAATGATCCAAATAGATTAGAGGCTCTGTCAGAGTCTTGGCAATTTTAAAATATTATCTACTTTTCTTCCTCTATCCTCAAATTATCTAGTATTTATATTTGGCATCACTTCAGCTTTGTAGAAAGGAAGCTCCATGAGGGTAAATACCTTTGAATAACTTTTTTCTCTATATCTTCAATAACTGGTGCAATTGCACTTATCAAATGTTTAATACACATCTATTTGCTTGGATTGAACACCAAGGCCAATGTCCACAGAAACTCAAAATCTCAGAGAAAAAAGAGACCTCAGAGGAATTCTAATTCTTGTCTGTTTGATCTTAGGTAGCAAAACCAGTTTTCTCAAATGTGAAATGAAATAATTTAACTAGATAATCTCCATGCTCCCTGGTCTCTGGCCATCTCTTCCACAACTCCCTGGCCACCATTACCTTTTCTAGTTCCCTCCTCCCCCTAGTTCTAGAACCAGGAAGCTATGGTCAAAGAAATTTTTTCATTGATTCTAGATAAGGTATATTAATCTTTCCCCAGGACAACCCCATTTGCTTGGCCTATAATTTTACAAACCAAACCATCAGAGCCTTGTTGCAATCCCCCATGTAAGTTTTCCCCAAATTACCCAAATGGATTCACAAAGAGTTAAGCATATCTGAAAATGACTGAACAAGAACATAAGTTCTTTGAGAATAGGTGAGTCTTTACTTTGACATTTGTAAACTCCAGTACATAGTACAGAACATATACCAAGCAATTAACAAATGCTTTTTTTCATTCAATCATTCATTTTTGTTTGCCACTATATCAAATAAAGTGAATTGACAGTCATCTCTTTCCCTCATTTACCCATCTGCTAATTCTCTTTTATTTATTTAATTTTTTTGCTATTTCCTCTTAAATAGTTGATGAAATTAAGGCCCAAAGGAGCTGCTTAACCAAGATTCCATAGTTAAGAGGAAGCACCAGAACAGAGACCTAGTGTATTGTCTTTAAGCACTTTCCTTTAGGCTTGGATGGGTTAATCCCATTCAGAGTAGAATCAGCTCTACCATACCCAGCTTTAAACTTTGGCTTCCAAAGTATTACAGGAATCTCATGAATGAAGTGAAAATGTTTTGAAACTCAAGCCTCTTTAATAGCCCCAGCAATCATCAGTAAATTGCCGACTTTACAGGTATAATTTTCAGTAAGGGTCAGGAAAATTCATTCATTAGAATTACGGGAGATAAAAATTTAAATGTTCCTGTAATATTTATAGGAAAAGTGTCATCAGTATCAAATGGACTTAAATCATATCCATTAATTATTAAGCACTTCTCTACATTTCTGAGTGAAGTTTTTAATGGAATGAAATCTCCTTAACTTCAGTATCGTCATTACTGCCTATTTATAACGGGCTTTGTGTTTGGCTCAAGAAGTGCCTTCTCACTCAGGCTAAGAGAAAAGGTGGTTATCCCTCTGCAGAGAGGCTTCCAATCGAATCCATTACGTGGGGGACAAGAGAGAGAAGAGAGGATATGAACCATCTGTTAAACATAAGCATCCACTACAAGTATTCAATGATGCTATTCTTAATCAAATCAAGACTTCATTTTTTTTCCAGAAGGGAATAATATTTTGTTTACATTTGGAGTATAAAGAGACTACTTTGCATAATGCACAGAGTTTAGAGTTGGAAAGAGTTAGATTAAATTCTTTCGCTGCACAAGAAAAATAAGATCAAAAAGGAAAGAAAATGAGGAAGAAAACAAAATGCAAGTGAATAACATCAAATAGAGTGAGAATGTTATGTTATGACCCACATTCAGTTCCCATCGTCCTCTCTGTGGGTATAGATGGCTCTCTTCATCACAAATTCACCGGAACTGATATCAATCAATAGATTTAAATCTTTAAAGGAACTTAATTCATCTAAGTCAGTGGAGTCAAAATCAAATAGAAAAAACACCTACAGGCAACATAGTAAGAAAACCACAAATTAACATTATCTATGTTTTATTATATTTTATTTACTTTGCTAACATTTGCTAATTATATTTTGATTTGTAATTTAATTTAATTTTTAACTAATTAATTTAATTAACAGGGGATTTCTCTCACTACATGCTCTTAATTTTACAAATAAGGAAAGTGAATCAGTTAAGTGATTTGTCCAAGGTCTCATAGCTAGTTCATGTTAGAAGTAGGATTTGAACCCAGAACTTGTGACTTTAAATGCAGGGCTCATTTTGTTGTGCAATACTGCCTTTCATTTTTTTCATTTTTTTAATTAAAGCTTTTTATTTTCAAAAATATGCATAGATAATTTTCAATATTCACTCTTGCAAAATTTTGTGTTCCAAATTTTTTCTTCCTCTCTTCCCCCACCTCCTCCCCTAGATGGCAAGTAATCTAATATATGTTAAACATGTTTAATTCTTCTCTACATATTTCCAGTTACCATGCTGCACAAGAAAAATCAGATTATAAAGAAAAAAATGAGAAAGAGAACAAAATGCAAGCATACTACAGCAAAAAAAAAAAAATGGTAAAAATACTATGTTTTGATCTACAATTCATTTCCCACAGTTCTCTCTCTGGGTGCAGATGGCTCTCTTTATCACAAGATCCTTGGAACTAGCCTGAATCACTTTATTGTTGAAAAGATCCAAGTCCTTCAGAGTTGATCATCTATATAATCTTGTTGTTGCTGTGTACAATTTACTCTTGGTTCTATTCACTTCACTCAGCATCAGTTCATGTAAATCTCTCCAGATCTTTCTGAAATCATCCTGCTGATTATTTCTTATAGAACAATAATATTCCATGATATTCATATAACAAAACATATTCAGCCATTCTCCAACTGATGGGCATCCACTCAGTTTCCAGTTTCTTGCCACTACAAAAAGGGTTGCTATAAACATTTTGCATATGTGGGTTCCTTTCCCTTTTTTATGATCTCTTTGAGATCCAACTCCCTTTCATTTTTGAGATCTCAGATTGAAAGCTAAAAGGGATCTTCAAGTCCACTGAGATGAGGTTTTTTTGTTTTGTTTTGTTTTTTTGTTTTTGGCTGATAAAGAAACTGAAATGCTGAGAAATTAAGTGCCAGTGGTCAAAATCACATAAAAGATATCAGAAATGGGTTCTGAATATAACTCCTCTGACCTCCTTTCATGAGTTTTCTTCCTCCATTAGGATCTAATTCTTGAAAGTTAATATTACATCTTCTCAGAATTTAGCATTTTGCTCAGAATGCAGTAAGCATTTAATAAATGCTTTTAAAGCAAGTAGTTATCACCTCTAAGTCCAGAATCAGATTTTTTCCCATTGTACCATTTTGTCTAGCATAGGTAATGCTAGGCAAATGTAAACTCAAAAGAATATCGAGTCCATGATCAGCTCATCCTTTTATGAATGCAGAAACATAGGCTCACAAAGGGAAGGAGATTTGCCCAAGGATAAAGAACCACTATGAGACAGAAGGAGATCTAAAAGTGAGATTTTCTAATTGCTATTCTTTTCCCCCTGGGGTTGTGTACCTACCCCAAGTAGGCTAATTTTTTTCTAAATTATATATTGCCTCATTGTTCTTCCTTAGCCTTAATCCTTTTAATATTTGCCCATGAATACTTTGTCTTTAATAATAATTTCTATGGCACTTTAGGGTTTACCAGCTGCTTTCATCCCTTGACAGAAGAGATGGAGAACTAGATTTTAAATTTAAGAGACTTCAGATACAAAACATATGTTTATGTTCATCTACGCTGTACAACTTGCCATTTGTCTTACTGCAGCACCCTGTTCTGAACTTAGAGTAACCTTCTCTGAAACCAAACTCCAGAATCTATGGATCCATCCTATCCTTCCTTGGGGAAGTTAATCAATTTTGGAACTTTGTCCAGGGCTGAACTGCCCTAATAGATGAGGGAGTTCACGTATATGCAATTTATTATCTACAGAGTTTCAGTCCATGTTGTATAGTGTATTCATCTCAGGAATCTTGCCATCTGCCCTATACACATATGCCTTGTGTTCCTTGGCCACCTGTCCTCTCATATACCTTCTCCCTCCCCTATCCCTTCAAGAGCAAAAGATTGTCTCACTTGCTTGCATTTGTACTCCTAAAATTTAACACACTGCTTAAAACATAGAAAGTTCTTAATATATGTCCCTTTCATTTTTTTCTTCCTTCTTTTCTTCCTTCCTTTGTCTCTTTCCTCTTCTTCCTTCCTTCTTTTCCTTCCTCTTTTTTCTTTCTTTCTTTCTTTGCTTTTTCTTCCTTTCTTGCTTTCCTTCTTTCTTCTTTCCTTTCTTTCTCTTCCTCTTCCATTCTTCCTTCTTCACTTCCTTGCTTCTTTTTTCTTTCTTCCTTTGTTCCTTCTCTTTCCTATTCCTCCCTCTCTCCTTTCTTCTCTCACTTAGAGAAAGTCACTTTACCTCATGGAGTCCCATCTTCCTTATTCTTACAGCAATACTATCAAATTGCAGTATCAGTTGTTGTGAGGAGCAGGCAGCCAGCAAGCTTTATAGAATTTGTGAAAATGTAAATTATTTTCAAATTAATATATTATTATCCTATTTCATTTTTTTCACATTTCACAGTTAAGTAAACTGAAGCTCAGAGATTTATGTAACACAATTAACTAATAATATGATGAAATAGAAGCCTGTGGAAGGCAGGGATTTTGTTTGTTTTATTTATTGATTTTCTGAATTTAGATCCTCAGTGCCTGACACACAGTAGGTGTTTGTTGAATTAAATGGAACACTACAGCAGATTTGAACTCACTCATCCCATCCTCCAGGACCAGCTCTTATTCCATTATACCTCCCTACTGCTTCTGGCGCTCCAGATTAGAAAATATTCTGTTAATGTTTATCTTTTCTGCAAAAAAACGAGCTTTCCACAATGATAACCCTGTAACTATCCTGATAAATTGAGAACATGTGGTTCAAACACATAATGCTGAATACACACAGAAGTATCTGTATGCATCCTATTCATAAACAAGATCACCTACCTAATTATTTGCTATTCAATTTGCAAAACGGTGCCATTTCATAAGAAAGCCTCAGGGTGCAAGCAAATCATTAATTACAATACAGTGAGATATTCCAAACAAATGACAACAACAGGGCAGAAGCAGATAGCATTAAACAGCATTCCACAGCCAGCACTCCTGGGTCCCAATTACACAGACCATTCAAGCATTAGCAAGGGTAATTGTGTCTATCTCCCACATTGCTTTGAATGTGTAGACCTGGCCAAATACCACCACTTAGTGCAGTGGAGAAGGCATTTCATCTATGCTCTGATACTTTTAAATGTGCCTGGAGGCTAACAAATTATAAATGATAAATGTGAACAGCAAGTATGTATATAATCATATAGAGAACTTATATGTATATTACACAATACATTATACATATAGAGGATTGTTAATATCCATACACATACATATATGCAGTTTCACAGAAGCTATTAAAATTTAAAAGTACTCTAAGGCTTTTTGGAATAACCTGAGACAAAAAGAGATAAAGAAAAGGGGGAGGAGAGGGAGAGAGAGAGAGAGGGAGGGAGGGAAGAAGAGAGAAAGAGGAAGGGAGGAGAAATAGAAGAAGGCAGGGACAGAGAGGGAGGGACAGAAGGAAGGAGGAAAGAAGGGAAGGAGGAAGGCAGGAATGGATGGAGAGAGAGAAGGGGAGATAGAGGAAGGGAGGTAGAAGAAGAGAGAGGAGAGAAAGAGAAAGAGAGGAGAAAGAGAGATTTTCTCATAAGATTCATTGTATTTGTTGGAAGGGGGGTTGTTATTTTGTTGTCAAAACCCATGATTTCATTGGAGGAAGGATCTGCCTCCCAATAAAGAAACCCCCTAATGCAGATTAGCCATATTTTTTTTCCCCACAATGTCTAGTCTTAGGCACCTGTGGCACTTAGAAATTAAGCAGTGTGCCCAGGATACCAGAGCAAACAAGAATCAGAGGCAAATTTTAAATCCAGAGGTAATTCTACATCCATCATTCTCTAAACTGTCATTATTTGTGTAAAAATATATATGTATATGCAAACAAATACCTATATGCATTTATGCCATTATCAATGATCAGTAAGCATTTATTAAACACTCACTGTGTTCCAGAGGTGCTAGGTGGTACAGTGAATACAGTGCTGAATCAGAAACTCATTCTTTTCAATTCAAATTTGGCCTCAGACACTTCCTAACTATGTGATCCTGGGCAAGTTGCATAAGTCTGTTTGTCTCAATTTCCTCTTCTGTAAAATGAACTGGAGGAAAATGGCAGTCGATTCTAGTATCTTTGCCAAGAAAACCCCAAATGGGGTCACTAAGAATCGAACATAATCAAAAAACAATTGAACAATACTATGTGCTCACCACTTTTTTAGACTATCCATCCCAAAGTGATTGTTGGTCATGTTACTGAGGGATTTAGCCAAGGCCATACATATATTAAGTAGCAGAGATTCTTAATAAAATGAAACACCCCCTAAACAGGTTACATATACATCCTCTTGCAGCTCAATTTGGGCCTTTATTCTTTTTATAAATGGTTAGGCTAAACCTGAGAATATCCTCGATTCCTTACTCTTCCTCCTACTCCTTCCTCTCTGTATCTAATTGGTACCTTTATAGCAAATATCCCAGGCATCCCCTTCTCTTCACTCATATCATCACCATCATATTTCAAGACCCCATTACTTTTCAGCTGCACTTTTGCAGAAAACTCCTAAGATGCCTAATTAGGCATCTTGCTTCATTTCCATGTCATTGAACACACACACACACACACACACACACACACCTCCAGTGACTCTTTATTACCCCTTATCCTTTATTTCCTTCATGCTTTTGTTTCCTTACACATACCACTCCATTTGGTGCCTTTGGACTGAACATCCCTCACATCTAGAATGCTCTGTCCAGCTCACCTCCACCTCTCAGTTTCCCCAGCTTTCTTCAAGACTCATCTCAAAGCCTATGTTTTACCAAAAGACTTTCCAAGTTTCCTCAGCTTCTTTTTCATATTAGGAAATTATTATCATCATATTAGGAACTTCTTTTTCATGTTATCATCCATCTATTCTATACATGTCTTGTATATATCCTCATTATTTTCATGTTATATCTTCCATTTAAATATAAACTCCACAAAGGTAGGGACTGCTCTTGACTTTTTTGTGTGCACATCCAGAATTTAGAGCCAGTCATCTATTAAGCACTTCATAAATGCTTGTTTGGTGATCAACTTGTGTATTTAAAAGCTCCCCTATTAAAATTTTACAGAAGAATCCATTTCCAAGATGGAAACAAGGTTTACAAAATTAAAAAATAAATAAATAAAAGAACTATCCCTCTTATGCCCATTATGACCACCCCTCCAACATTATGGGACCAAGAAACAGCAAGAGTTCATCAGCAGCAGGAGGCAAACTTCATCATATCTTTCCAAGTTGGCTTTGGGAATCTTAAAATCTAGGCTGCTACAGTTTCAAAAGGTTGTGTTTAAAATGAACAAAAAACAATGACTCTCCTAGGGGAAAAAACCCAGTCAAGAGAATAGAATACAGCTAAGAAACCATGACAGGAGACATGAAGCAGGCTGGCACCAACCAGCCAGAACTCATTACATCAAAGACAAGGCAGAGACAGGATCGGAGCTGGGGCTGCAAGTTATGAGAATATAAAGGCTTTTCACAGAGCCTGTGAAATGAGAGGGCCATGTTTATTGCAAGCTGTACAGCAACCGGAAATGAACAGGGTAGGTGGCTGTTAGAGCACAGGCTTCAAAAGATGAAGAGCTGGAGTCATTGAGGAGAGACGTGGCATTCAGATGGATGAACCTGAAACCCACAAGGAAGAGAAAATTTGACATCTATTGGAAATTCTTCCCCTTCCATCAAAAAAAAAAAAAAAACAAAACTCGACAAGTCAAGTTCAAGAACAAAAAAGATCATTTCTTTTAAGGAAAAACTAATTTTTCATAACTCTACTCAGATTACAATAAAACACAACTCTGTACATTAAATAAAATATTATCACATGTCAATGAATGAAAATAACTATGGATTTAGGTCAGCCTCAAAGACTTACAGGTCAGGAATAATTGCACACCTACTATGATTTTATCTAATACTTAAAAAAAAAATCTGTTTCCTTCAAGTCTCAGAGACCTTTGCTGATTCCCTCAGTGGCTTTTCCCTATCTCCTTCAGACCAATTATTTAGTACACATTTTATATTTATCTTTCTATGGATATGTTGTTTCTTTCCAAATAGTGGCTGTTAGGTGGTATAGTTTTTTTTTCCCCTTTTTAAAATTATAGCTTTTTATTTACAAAACATATACATGCAACATTGCAAAACTTCTGTTTTTGTATTTGTTGGAAGGGGGGAATATTTTTGTTGAGAGATCACCAAGCTTGGAGTCACCAAGATCTGAGTTCAAATTTGATTCCAGACATTCAGATACTCACTGTGTGATTCTTCAAGTTACTTAACCTCTATCTGTCTCACTTTCCTTATTAGTAGAAATAGAGATAGCACCTCCCTCCAGGTTGTTGTGAAAATAAGATAACTTTTGTAAAGTGTTTAACCTAATCCCTGGCACATAGTAGGTGCTATATAAAAGCTTGTTTAAAAATATGTGCTCTTTGAATACAGAGACCATTTCATTTTTGTTCTTATACAAATTCCCAGCACATAATACGTGCTTAATTAGTGCTTATTGAACTGAACTGAAAAGTTCATCCTTAATTCCCCAACACTGCTGTGCATATAGCAGATGCTCAAGAAAGAGTGGAAAATTCAACAAAAACAACCATCCGTCTTCCCAATGTGCTCATTACTTCTACTGAAACTTCTAACCTTCAACTATACATAATTTCATCCAGTGGAGAGTTATTCCACTGACCACAGAAAACATGCAACCAATTTATTGGTTAGTAGACAGTCAGCATTAATTACTTTGGTCAAGACCCACTCTGATCTTTTTTTTTTTTTAAATTTTTTTGGTGATGAGTCTCTTGAAACTTAGCACATGGATCCTTTGGTAATGGACATACAATCCCTGACTGGTCTGTGCTCCAGGTCTTCCCAACATGCTAAAAGACTGGGCTCCACTGACAAGAGATCCTCAGAATTCAGTGTCACAGCCACTCAAGAACGTGACATCAAGACTGCTTCTACGTGGCTGCTGGCGTGATACAAGATATCAGAAAGATCTATCAGTAACAAGTGAAAACTGTAGAGAGCCAATTTTCATCCAAATAAAGAAAAGTAATCGTCAGAGCTTTCCAAAAAGGCATAATGAGCCATCTCAAGAGGCAATAGATTGACCATCATTTGAAACTCTCAGGGAAAAAGCTGGATGTCCATTTATCAAAGACAATTCCAATTTGGTCCAAGAAATTCAACAAACATTTAAGTGCCTCCTCTGTTTCAAAGAACCTCATAAGACACAAAGGATTCAAAATTGAAACATTAATAGCTAGGATTTATTTCATGCTTTAAGTTTTATAAAAATCCTTTATAAAATGTTATTTCATTTGATCCTCACAATAACCCTGGAAGGTAGGTGCTATTATTATATTCACTTTATAGATGAGGAAATTGAGGCTGAGAGAAAAGTTAAGTGACTTGCCTAGTTTCACATAACTTGTGACAGGATTTGACCTAAGGTCTTCTGTAGCACTTCACTATTTATTTTGGGGGAAGAAGAAAAGAAAAAAAAAGAAAAGAGAAAAAGAAAAAGAGAGGAAGGAAGGAAGGAAGGAAGGAAGAAGGGAGAGAGAGAGGGAGGGAAACAAGAAACTAAAGTTAAAGTAATTCCTTCTTAGGTACCAGTTAGACTTGTTGGCCTCTGAGGTCAGATAATGTGATAGAACATCTTTTGTAGATGGATCATTATTCTAATTTAAGCTAGCAGGATTTCTGCTTTCCCTAGATACAACGGTCCAAATGTTAATTCATCAGCATTGTTAATAAGGAATTAGAGAACAAGGGGATAAACTTCTGGATATGTACTTATAGGACCTCAGTTCAAATCTTTACTCTGTCCTTGCTATTGGGCAAATCACCTGTTATCTCTGAGACTCCTTTTATAAAATTTATAAAATTAAGGGATTGAATTGGATCTCTGTAAAGTCCCTTCCAACCCTGCTGCCTTCTTCTGGGCACATTTTATTGCCTCCCAATTTGTTACATAAACCTATGATTCTACATTGATCAAATGAAGTAGATTGGAGGAGAAGAGGGAATATTTCCCAGACTGGGGCCATGTGCAGGATTCTTTGGTCTTTTGGCTTTGTGGCAGCTGGAAGACTGAGATTCTGCAGGAACATTCTTTATTCTGTCATCTATGGCCAGTGGATGATAGTAAGGTTGAAAGAGTCTGAAACACATTATATCCCACATTTACAACCCATTGTGTTCAATCAGCCATAATCTCATCATTTATGTAATGCGGTCCAACAGTATGGAAGGCTAGAGTGGGAAATTAATGAAAAATTTCTCAATAATTCTTTACCCACCACTAGCTGGTGTTAAACAGGAGCTCTTAGCCACAAGTCATTTTGAATAATAAACATCATTTTGCCACTGTAAGAAAGCTGACATCCTTTGGGCATATTTTATTGCCTACCAATTTGATTCTCTCTTAAATCTCTCATTCAGATTGATTGACTGACATCTATATTTCCCTATCAAGATTGGAATATCAAGTTATTGTCTCAACCTGACATTTTACCTTCATTCAGCCTTAGCTTTCATTTGGTTTCTCGTCAATACTTGCAATCATCCACATCTTAGCTAGAATAACAGATGTTCACATCACTTTTCCACCCACCATTATCTTTGGATTCACAGAGAAGGTACATAGTGTATTTCCCCCAGTGAAACTGTCAAATTACAGCTGATGGAATGCCAACATCCCAGCATTGACCATCAATTCTACAAAACGACCCTAACACACAAATGCATCATCCTTTCCTACAGCCCCATCACCTTTATCACTCATTTATAAGCTGTCTTGACACTATTGATAGCCAAGTGAATTAATTTTTTTCCAGAATGATTTCATGAAACTCTTGAATGTTAGACCTAAGATCAAATATATCATGTCAACTGAGCTTCCCTATGTCATGTCTTTCCCTCAAAAGCCAAGAATGTTTGAGTCTCTGCAAGCTCAGTTTACTAATTGCTTAAAATTGCATTTATTTCTAGCTACCAATAGAATTTTTCTCTTCTTTCTTCAGTGGCGAGAAGAAAATTGGTATAAAAGATAGAACTAGGTTTTTGTCCAAGTCTTTTACTACCTAGCCATAGGACTTAAGGCAATCCTCTCCTCTGGTCTGGGTCTCAATTTAATTTTTAGTAAAAAAAAATGGGGGAGGGTTAGATTCCAACTTCTTAAATTGTGGGTCATAACTCTATATGGAGTTTCACAACTGAATGTGGAATTCACAAATTTATGATTTATTATCAGTAAATGTTTGATTTGTGTACCTATTTTATATACCTATATACCTAGTATTACATAAAAATTTCTTAGGTGAAAAGGGGTTGCAAGTGAAAAAAGTTCAAGAAATCCTCTATTAAATGATCTTAAAAATGCCCTCATATCATAAGTTGTGAATGGTCCTTTAACCTGGGAGCTCCTTGAGATTAAGGATTCTTTTTTTTCCCATTCTTCTTATATTTCCAGCACTTGGCATATAGCAGGTGCTTAATAAATGATTATTGATTGCCTGAGTTTATTCTGTTTCTATTACCTGTGGAAAGCCAAGAACAGGACCGGAACTGTTTAGTATTTAGCAGCTAGTTAATACATATTTATTACATGATTACTATGTGCTAGATACTATTCTATGCTCCAGGGATACAAAAAGAGGTAAACGACAGTCCCTGTCCTGAAGAAGCTCACAGTCTAATGGAAGGAAGTCCTTTATACAGAATGGATGCTTAATAATTTTTCAAAATTTTTCTGCCTTTATGAAAGAGTATTCCAAATCACTATTGATCAGAGAAATGCAAATTAAGACAACTCTGAGATACCACTACACACCTGTCAGATTGGCTAAGATGATAGGAAAAAATAATGATGAATGTTGGAGGGGATGCGGGAAAACGGGGACACTGATGCATTGTTGGTGGAGTTGTGAACGAATCCAACCATTCTGGAGAGCAATCTGGAATTATGCCCAAAAAGTTATCAAACTGTGCATACCCTTTGATCCAGCAGTGTTACTTCTGGGTTTATATCCCAAAGAAATACTAAAGAAGGGAAAGGGACCTGTATGTGCCAAAATGTTTGTGGCAGCCCTTTTTGTAGTAGCTAGAAACTGGAAATTGAATGGATGCCCATCAATTGGAGAATGGCTGGGTAAATTGTGGTATATGAATGTTATGGAATATTATTATTCTGTAAGAAATGATCAGCAGGATGAATACAGAGAGGCTTGGAGAGACTTATATGAACTGATGCTATGTGAAATGAGCAGAACCAGGAGATCATTATACACTTCGACAATGATATTGTATGAGGATGTATTCTGATGGAAGTGGATTTCTTTGACAAAGAGATCTAACTCAGTTTCAATTGATAAATGATGGACACTAGCAGCTACACCCAAAGAAAGAACACTGGGAAATGAATGTGAAGTATTTGCATTTTTGTTTTTCATTTTCTTCTGAATCCAATTCTCCCTGTGCAACAAGAGAACTGTTCGGTTCTGCACACATATATTGTATCTAGGATATACTGCAACATATCTAGCATATATAGGACTGCTTGCCATCTAGGGGAGGGGGTGGAGGGAGGGAGGGGAAAAATCGGAACAGAAGCGAGTGCAAGGGATAATGTTGTAAAAAAAAAAAATTACCCTGGCATGGATTCTGTCAATATAAAGTTATTATAAAATAAAATAAAATATATTAAAAAATTTCTGCCTTTGAATTTAGAATCACAAGTGTACTTCTTTTGCTTTTAAAGTCTATATTTTTAAAAGTAACATATTAGCTCTGATTCTGCTATCTCTTTCTAGCTTTGCAGAAAAGTTTGCACTGATTGGAGAAGCAGAATGAATTAATGAACATCCTTGGTGCCCCATAAAATGAAACTTCTGGTCAAGCTGATGTTCTGAGCAGTCAGCTACCTGCCCTGAAAATAAGGGACTAGCCCTGGCCTCTGATAATGGATGGTATTTTCCACACAAAGAGTCCAATCATATAGGAACAAAATGACATTCACTGTGACCCTGACTTTTGCTCTCTACCAAATCTGGCTATCCTCTTCTTTTTAATTTAAATCCTAGGCATCATGTCCCAAAATAACATCTTCATTATTAAACCTCTTCTTGCTTCATTAGAGCTCAATTTCCCCAACTTCACAACTTGAAATTTAGAATATAGTTCAATTCAATAAGAACTGAGTACTTAGTGTACCTGAGCTATGGGGATAAAGAGACAAAAACAATCCATCAAAAAGCATTTTTAAGCACTTTATTTATACCAGTTTTTATGCTAAACTCTAGAGATAGAGACAAAATAAAAAAGACTCCTACCCTCAAAGAGTTTATATTCTAATGGGGAGACTACTTGTATCTACATAAATAGAAACAAGGTAACATTTAAAGTAGTTGGATGATAACCTGAAATAATGCATTAATATCTAAGAGAAAACAAAACTATCTCTTTGCTCTCAAAGAACTTGAGCAGTAAAGTTCTTTTTTAAGGGAGAATATAAATAAGTTAAAGAATAGTCCACTATTCTTTAGTGGGGAAGGGGAGAGAATGGAATGGTGATCATCTTTAAAGTCTCTTGTGAATTCTAGAGTATTTTGAAGAATCATTATTGGGGAGGGGGGATTCAAAAACCATTTATCAATGTTTGTCAATGTTATTTTTACAATCTCTCTCTCACAGTTCCTCTTTTGACCTTCATGTCTTCTCATCTGGACTCTATCAATAGTCTGCTAATTAGTCCTCTTTCTGAGAGCATCATCCCATCTCCAAATCATCCTCCACATAATTGCCAAGCTGACTTTCCTAACGGCACAGTTGTGATCATGACACCTATCTGTTCAATAAATTCCACTGATTCCCAAACACTTGTGGAATCAAAAGTAAACTTTGTTTGGTATTCAAATCTTTTTTCAAATCTTTCTACTTGAACTTTCATGTCACTTTCCTCCAATACTCATGGATTCATCCATATTGCCCTTGTTCCACAAACACGACACTCTCCCTCTGGAATCTGAAACTTAGCTCTGACTGGACCCAATACCTAGAATGCCCTCTCTCTTTACCTCAGCCTTTTTCATTCTCTGGTTTCTTTCCAAATGAAGCTCAAGATCCACTTCTACATGAAGTTTTTCCTTATTCTCTTAAACGCTGTTACACTTCCTCCTCCAATTATCTTGCTTACTACTTATGTATGTCCTATCTATGTCTCTATTTTTTTGTTCAGCCATTTTTCAGTCGTGTCCAACTCTTTGTGACTCCATTTGGAGGTTTTCTGGGTAAAGATATTAAAATATTTTGCCAATTCCTTCTGCAGATTATTTTATATATGAGAAAATCGAGACAAACAGGAATAAGTTACTTGCCCAGAGTCACGGAGCTAATCAGAGTCTGGAGCAAGATTTGAACTCAGGAATACGAGTCTTTCTTACTCTAGGCCTAGCACTCTCTCCACTATACTAACTGGCTGCCCCCATATGTATATATGTACATTATTATTTTGATGTTGCTTTTCCCATTAGACTTTTAAGTCAGAGTACTGTTCTTCCCTCTCTTTATACCCTTAGAAAATGAATATATAGAAAAGAAAAGGATAAGTAGGAGGTGCAATGGACAGAGCACCAGGCTTTGCATCAGGAAGATCTGACTTCAGATCTGCTCTCAGATATTTATTATGTCTGTAATCCTGGACAAGTCACTCCAATTCTATCTAAGTTTCCTTATCTGTAAAATGGGAATAATAATAGCATCTAATTTTCAGGGTTATTTTCAGGATCAGATAGGATAATATTTATAAAATGCTTTGCAAATCTTAAAGCACTATATAAATGTTAACTATTATCACAGTGCCTGACATGTGGTTAAGAGCTTAATGTGTTCTGATATATTTACCTGCTGTCTTCCCTGTTTGAATGTAAACTCCTCCAGGTCAAGGTTATTTCATTCTGGATTTTGTAACCTTAGTATTCAACAAAGTATCTGATGCAGAAGAAGGAAGTAATAGAATTGCTTGCGTGCTATGCAAGTTTCTTGAGAACATGCATTGGTTGTTTTTCCATTGTTGGGCTTAGCCGACAGAATGCCTGGCACATAGTAAGTATGTAATAAATGTTTATTAGATTTTGATAAATTAATAAGTACTAACTTAAAAGCATATATGTAAAAAGCAAATTTTCAACAGACTATCAGAAAAAACCCAACTTTATTCTTTAAAAAGCTCAGCCTTGGAACAAAGATACAACTAGAATCTCCTATTAGAAATTATGTCAAATCATCTAGAAAAAGTGTCTTAGAACACAACACACCTTATATGGTTATGTCATTTTCACTTGAAAATTTTCAATGCAGGAAAACTCACATGATTTTCCAAGAGAGTCTGTTTCATTCTTGGACACTTTTCACTTTTAGAAGCCTGCATTTTCCTGTTCATAATGAGCAGTTGCTTCTTCTAGTCTTACCCTCATGTACCAAGGCTACCAGAGCTAAGCAGCCCAGTTGAAGCCCTTGAAGAAAGCCCTCAGGTCCTACATAATTCTTCCCTTCTCTATGCTAAACATTCCAAATTCCTTATGTGGATCCCAATATGGCAGAATGTTGAGCTCCCTCACTATTTTGAATGCGCCATCTTCTGACTATTCTTTAACTTAGCTATATTCTCCCTAAAAAATGGTACCCATAACTGCAGCAAATGTTTCAGGTGCCCTCTGAACAGGCAACCTATCACCTCTTTAGTCCAGTTTACTCTGCCCATCTTCTTGCTTCCAGAACCACATCACAATGTTCACGTTGATCTTACAGTCTACCAAAAAAGCCATCTAGATCTTTTTCAGATAAAGTGTTATATAAAACCACCTCCTTCATCTTGAGCCTGAGAAAGTGTTTTTTTTTAAACTTAGGTATCAGACTTAACATTTATGCTTATTAAATAGCTTCTTATTCTATGTTGCTATTATTCAGTCATTTTTCAGTCATGTCTGACTTTTCATGATCCCAACTGGATTTTCTTGAAAAAGATACTTTAGTGGTTTGCCATTTCTTTCTCCAGCTCATTTTACAGAAACTGAGATACCCTGAGGAACTGGGGTAAACAGAGTGATTACACTTGAGTTACACAGTTAGTAAGGGCTTGAGGCTGGATTTGAACTTAAAATGATACATCTTCTGGATTGCAAGCCCAGTTCTGCTGTATTCTGTTGTTTCAGACTAATTCTCTGGAGGATCTCAGTACCAGCCCAAGTCCTTGGTTTTAGAAGAGGAGGGATGAGGCAAGACTCACATGGATGGTCAAAACATGGAGTCCATTTATTCCAAATTCTCTCACCCTTATATACTCTAATATCCTTATATAACCAAAGCAACATTGCACATAGGCTAACTGTATACTGCTCAAAAAGCAACTTGCTATTGTATGTAGATAACTCTTTGCCATCTAGTATCACTCTGCTTCAACTACAACACAGGTTGTCACCGCACCTAACTTCTCAGGAAGGCTCAGAGCCCTTAGGGGAGATGGGGAGCAGAAGCAGACATTGGTAGCAGATTCCCTCTGGGTGTATACCTCATCTAGAATTCCCCCACTATCTGTGACCTTCTACACTACTGTGCCATCTACCTACCTCTTTTATTCTATATGATCAAGGATTCAAAATTATTGAGATTTTTTTTTCTCCTAACTGCTTTCCAATACGTCACTTCTCCCTCCTCCAGTTTACATTGCTTATAGATATGACAGTTCTTCATAAATCAATCAGATAGCATTATTAGGATGGAAGCACCACTTTATTTAGATGGTTCCCATGTAAGTAAAATAGAATGAGGAGCTTGAGTGTTAGTTGTTTGATTAAACTTGATTAAAAGGGTAAACAGCAGGTTTACTCAATTTAAACCCAGAATATCCTGTTTTGCTTCCATAGCTAGGTGATTGGAGGATGGTTTGTATTTTGGTTGTTTGGGTGTTTTTTTCTTTAATTTTAATGAATAATTGCCTCAACTCATCATGTCACTAAGTCTGTAGTAGCTATAGTCTCACAGAATCAACTTGAATTGAGCCAAGGAAAAATCATTGAATACACAATACAGGGAAATTCAGGAGGGGGAAATACTTTGCGTGTGATTTTCTCTGCCTTTTTAACTAAGCCAAGACCACCAAGCAGAAAAAAGAGATTTAATGTGGCATTTCCTCCCTGATTTTCCCCCTCAAATAAAAAGGACTTTCTCCAGTTCCCACATGAATGTTTATAATTCAGAAGCCAAATGGAGACAGGGCTCAACTGTCCCAGCTATATACAGAAAATGTATCAATATGTTATGTCTTCCAAAGTACAGTGACCTCTTCTTGTTGCTGGTTGCTTATCTTGAATTACAAGCAATTTGGCAATGAGACCGTGCCTTATTCATCTTTTTATTCTCACAGTGCTGAGCTCAGTGCCATGCACATAGAAGACACTCAAGAAACACTGTCAAGCTGAATTGAAGAATAACCATTCCTTAATACTATTGGTGCACATCCCCTCTTGGTATTTTCATTTGGACTAGTACAGAGTTGATCTCTTCCATTCTATGTTGCCCTTTGGTTTGGTCTAGTAGAAAGAGGGTCTAGTGAAATACTTGGTACACAGTAATTGCTTAATAAATTATTTGGTAATTGGGGGAAAATAAAATATTAAAAAAAGAAAAAAATGTATTTTCAATTGGTTGACTAGGGTAGGACCTTATTTTAAATTCTACCTTTGAGCATACTAGTCTTTTGACCATTCCCGCATCATTAAAATTCTATTAACTTCAGTTTCTTTATCTGTAAAATGGGGATAAATAACACACTGTTTCAGGAGATTGTTAGGAAGGAAGTTAGCAATCAGAAGCTAGAGGACAGACCTCTATATCAAGAAAGTCTGGTTTTCACCTCTGCCCATGACACATACTAGAAAGACATGTAACTTCTCATTGCCCCAATCAATTCATTAAGATCATAGATTGCAGAGTGGATACTGTGATCTTCCTTTTCAAGAGTTCCCTACACTGAGTAAATCACAGTGCAAGACATTATCATTATAACTATCATTTATAGAATGTTTTTCAATTTGCAAAGTATTTTAGATGAATCATCTCATTTGCTTTAACAACCTTGTGAGAATGAGGCTATTGTTATTCCCATTTTTATAAATTAAGAAACTGAGGCTGAGAGAGATTAAATGTTTTGCCCAAAGTAACAGAGCTAATAACTGTCAGAGGCAAGATTACAATTCTTGAAACCAGCATTCTATCCATCATGCTACCTACTTGCTCATAATCACAATGACAATAAAAATAACAAGTTGGTTTGACAAGATGTTGTGTTCTCCCTCCCCTCCAAAAAGAACTTGGTAATCAACCTTCTGGTTGATTTAACTTTGTGGAGCTTTATATAACAGGCAACTGACATCTTGCCAGGCTCTTAAATGAAACTTTTCTTATAGGCTAACAGTAAATTGTTTAATGCCCACCCACCCACCTAGCCTCCAGCTCTCTTCTTCAGGAAATGGAAGCATGCTCAACTATGCCCTAATTCAAGTAAGTTGAATTAGACAGAATTTGATCTCCTACCTTTCATCGTTGTTTGTTTTACACTGGCATAAACTGTGTAGGAGGTACCAATAACCAAACCATAAACGCTGACAGTGACAAATACCCACACATGTACTCCCCCACATGGCAGGATGACCATTATGGGGATGGAGTCCAAGGCAAGCATACCCCTTGAGGCTGCAGTTACTAACATGGTACCTTCCAGAATCCCCTTTCCTTCTGTATTCATTCTCCCCCTCAAGCCAAAACACAGAATTCTTCATCATCACTAAGTCCCCCCCCCAACCTGACTTCATATTCATCATCTTCCACCATATACCGAGACCATTCTTTTCTCTAAGTCACTGAATTTCCCCAGGTCGCAATTCCCTTTTAGGTCAAATGAGAGCATTTGAGTCAATATCGTCTAATGTCCCTTCCGACTGTAAACCTAAGATCCCATGAGGTAGTCTATCCACAAGTGGAGAGTAAGGGGGTATCATTTACTTATAAAAATAGCAAAATTGGACAGTTAGACTAGGACTTAGAGTGTGAGAGGAAATAGTAACTGATAATCATTAATAATATCATAGCCTAAAAGGTCTTTGGATTCAGCATTTCAGTTGCATTTTCTGCCTTCTGTATCCCTTGAGTTGGCGCCCATGGGCAATGTCATCAAGTGACCATTTTTGTTTTGCTTTTGTTAAAGAATGGGTTGATTTATTTGTTATGGCTCTCAACCAAACCTGCTTTTCTTCCAGCTTAGAGCAGATGTGGTTGTCAGCAGCTGGGAGAGCTTCTCAACAAAAGGAAGTCATTTGATGCCTCTGTTTATTTATAGTATCAAGTCATTAATCAAAGAAACAGGTGGGAATGGATTGGGGTGCCAAGGTCCACCCTGCTTCTGTAAAGAGAGGAACCATATCTGGATCATCCTCTGAGTAAAATAGTTCTTAGCAGAGGTTGAAAAGAGCCCTCCTGACAGAAGGGTGGTTTGGGACTGATAACTAATTTTCCAGGATCAGTGGATCAACTTAAAGGGAAATGAAAATAGTGTTTCTCCTACTAAAAACTCTTGTTGAAGATATTGGAAAACTGTCCCAAAGTTATAGATTATCTTCAATGGGAAGGGGCCTCAGACTACCAAATCCAACTTTTCTCCCCTTCTTTGTATTTTCAGCATTTAGCACAATTCCTGGCACAGAGCAGGTACTTAAGAAATGTTGTTAACTTGCTTACATTCTAAACACAGGAGATTGCTAGAGCCAAGGCATAAGGAGAAAAGCTGGTGTGCCATGTGCAAGGAACAAAGAAAATGCCAGTTTGACTAGACCAATAGAGTGCAGAGAGGAAAGAATATATAAGACTAAAAAGATAGGTTGCAACCAAATTGTAAAGGGCTTTAATATCTATATATCTATATCTATATACCCATGTGGGCATATGTTTGTATGTATATTTATGAATTATTTAAATATATGTATGATAGAAATCATTTTAATTCTAGAGATAAAAAGGAGTCATTGGAATTTGTTGAGTACTGGAGTACCATGGTCATTTTTATGTATAAGATAAACTACCTTAATAGCTATGTGTAAAATAAAAATAGTGAAAATAAATACATGGAGACTAGTGAAAACACCACTAAAATCTCCTAGGTATGAGGTGATGAGGGCATGACCTAAAACATTGAACACAGAAAGCCTTAGACCACAAAATATGGATTGTTAGAAGTAGAAGATATTTTAGAAGATTAAAGATGGTTGTCTGAGCTAAAAAGAGACTTTAGCAATCATTTAATCCAACCATTTTACAGAGGAGGAAACTGAGAAAAGGGGGGAAATGATTTGCTGGAATTCATGATTAATTAATGGCAAACTTAAGAGTATAAATCATTCCTCCTGAGTTTTAACTCATTTCTCTCAAGTGACCTAGTTTATAGGAGATAGAATGGACCTAGGTTATTGTATTCCAGGGGATAAGAGGGTGATTTGTCCTATGATATATGACAAAGGTAGTTTTATTCCTGACAGAATAAAGAAATCATCATATTCTAGTGGTAATTTCAGAGAAACCAGGAAATGTTTGAATTTCATACTCTGTGACCTGATTCTATGCCGGAAATTCCAATTGAAATTAATTTTTTTCAATGATCTAAAGGTGAGAAAGATTAATTTGTTTTGTTATTGCTGTTTATTTTTTTCCCTTTGGGGGCAATCAAGATAAAAATGGTCTGTTAAGTGTCTGAGTGCAGATTTGAACTCATGAAGATGAATCTTCCTGATTCAAAGCCCAATCCTCAATCTACCGTGCCACCTAGCTCCCACTTAAGGACTTACTTAGTATTAAACAATTAAGCAAGGCTTTATACTCAGGACTCCTTAGTTCTAGTCTTGACTATGAGACTATTAGCAAAACTAGCCCCAGTCTAATGTCCTTTTCAGATACCTATCTCAGATTCCTTGCCTTTTGATCATTTAGGGGAGAAGTCTATCCCATAACATCTTGTGTTATTTTTTTATTAAAGCTTTTTTAATTTTTCAAAACATATGTGTGGAAAATTCTTCAACATTAGCCTTGTAAAACCTTGTGTCCCAATTCTCCCTCTTCCCTCACACCCTCCCTTAAATGGCAAGTAGTCCAATATATGTTAAACATGGTAGAAATATGTTAAATCCAATATGTGTATACATATTTATACAATTATCATGCCACATAAGAAAAATCAGATCAAAACCAATTAGAGAGAGAGAGAGAAGAGAGAGAGAGAGAGAGAGAGAGAGAGAGAGAGAGAGAGAGAGAGAGAGAGAGAGAGAGAGAAGCAATTCCCATAGTTCTCTCTCTGGGTATAGAGGGCTCTCTTCATAACTGAACAATTGGAACTGGTTTGAATCATCTCATTGTTGAAGAGAGCCATATCCATCAGAATTGATCATTGTATTATCTTGCTTTTGCCATGTGCAATGATCTCCTGGTTCTGCTCACTTCACTTAGCATCAGTTCATGTAAGTCTCTCCAGGTCTCTCTGAAATCATCCTCCTGGTCGTTTCTTACAAAACAATAATATTCCATAACATTCATATACCATAACTTATTCAACCATTCTCCAATTGATGGGCATCCACTCAATTTCCAGTTCCTTGTCACTACAAAAAGGGCTGCCACAAACATTTTTGCACATGTGGGTGCCTTTCCCTCCTTTAAGATCTCTTTGTATCTCATAATATCATGAAACCTAAGTAGGAACAGAATCCTGGAGACAGAAGATGCTCCATTAATACTTGTTTGATGAATTAAAATAGAATGATGAGAAACATCATTCAGAAAGACAAGTGTTCTTAGAGTATTTGTAAAAAGTCTAAAACAGAGAATATCATCCCATTATCACCAGGAGAAAAATGGAAGGTGACATAGAACTGACAGAAAAGTGACTACTATTAATTGCCCACTACAATGAAATACAGGATGCAACTGGTACCTCTATAATGCAACTCTTGTGTAAATCATCAGAAACTGACTCAGATGGCTAAAAGTTCAGACAAATTTCTTTTTGGGTATCCAGTTGCTCAGATGCTACTTTGATCTAACATTATATTTCTTTTTAGTATTTTTTCAAAACACTTAAATCTGCATTCATCTCTAAAATGTTAGGACTTGAGAGCAGATTATATCTAGATAAATGAATATGAGAAGTAGTGATAGACTTGGGGGAAAACATGTTTACTTAAAAAGATCTCTTTGATTTCCTTGGTTAGAGTACTATTTTCTCATTTGTTTCTGCTAGTAACCTCATCACAAGTGACATAATACATAGAAAGCAATTTTTCTACCATTTTACAAATACAAATTTTATTTATTGTAAAACTTTCCTAGATGGTCTTTGAATGTTCATGTGTACAAAAAATTCAATTATATAGCATATAGAATTCTGAACTTGGAGGTAGGAAAAACTGGTTTGGAATCCTTCCTCACACACTTAACTATGTGACACCAGGAAAACCACAACACTCCCCTGTTCTTCATTTTATAATAATAATAACAATAATAATAAACAATTAGCATTTGTATAGTATTATGTACTAGTACTTTACTAAGTGGTAGAAATTATTCATTTTCTCATCTGATAAAATGAGGACTTTGGAGTTGATGATGTCTCAGATCCTTCTCAGACCTACACATATAATCATGAAGCTATTGATAAATGTCTGTGAACTTGAATGATAGCTTTACAACCTATCATTGGATAAATGTTATGAAGACAATTCTTATGCATCATTATAGTGTGAAAATATTTGTGTCCAACCAAATTTGCTCCAGATGCCAAAATTCCTAGTGTCATCTCTTGGTAAGGAGATGTTAGGAATGACAGGAGGGAAATAGATTTCAAAGCCTGGAAGTCTGACCAGCAAAAGATAGTTAAGTAATAGAAAGATGAGGCAAACAAAAAAATCCTCAGAAGAGGAAAAGAGAAAATGGAAAGGGGGGGTGGAATAAAGACAAGAAATTGATTTAGAAGCCTTTTTTTTAATGAAAAAAGCTACATAGTGTTTCATGGGAGGAAAAGCCAAGAGAACATGGGCTGGTCATTAGATTCATCTAAACATGAGTTTCCTTATCCATTAAAAGAGTATAATAATACCTAACTAACCACACAATGGATTATTGTGACAAGGGTATTCTATGACTTCACAGTGCTATAGAAATGAAACTATCAATTTATTCTTAATTTTGCTCCACAGTCTTTACTTTATTACATATTGTTCACTAAGCATATTCTAAGTTCCTAGTATGGGGGTGCTCAAAGGGAAAAAGTCACAACATAAGTCAGAACTATTGAAAACCCCATCCAAGGGAGCCTTGAAGATATATAATCTACTTGAGAACTCATATAGCATATTCTTTTTTTTTTTTTTTTTATAAATTTTATTTTATTTAATAATAACTTCGCATTGACAGAATCCATGCCAGGATAATTTCTACACGACATTATCCCTTGCAATCACTTATGTTTCGTTTTTTCCCCTCCCTCCCTCCTCCCCCCCCCCAGGATGGCAAGCAGTCCTATATATGCTAAACATGTTGCAGTATATCCTAGATACAATACATATTTGCAGAACCGAACAGTTCTCTTGTTGCACAGGGAGAATTGGATTCAGAAGGTAAAAATAACTCGGGAAGAAAATCAAAAATGCAAATAGTTCACATTCATTTCCCAGTATTCCTTCTTTGGGTGTAGCTGTTTCTGTCCATCATTTCTCCAATGAAACTCAGTTAAGTCTCTTTGTCAGAGAAATCCACTTCCATCAGAATACATCCTCATACAATATCGTTGTCGAAGTGTATAATGATCTCCTGGTTCTGCTCATCTCACTTAGCATCAGTCCATGTAGGTCTCTCCAAGCCTCTCTGTATTCATCCTGCTGGTCATTCCTTACAGAGCAATAATATTTCATAACATTCATATACCACAATTTACCCAGCCATTCTCCAATTGATGGGCATCCATTCATTTTCCAGTTTCTAGCCACTACAAACAGGGCTGCTACAAACATTTTGGCACATACAGGTCCCCTTCCCTTTTTTAGTATCTCTTTGGGGTATAAGCCCAATAGAAACACTGCTGGATCAAAGGTATGCACAGTTTGATAACTTTTTGGGCATAATTCCAGATCGCTCTCCAGAATGGCTGGATTCGTTCACAACTCCACCAACAATGCATCAATGTCCCCGTTTTCCCGCATCCCCTCCAACATTCATCATTGTTTTTTCCTGTCATCTTAGCCAATCTGACAGGTGTGTAGTGATATCTCAGAGTTGTCTTAATTTGCATTTCTCTGATCAATAGTGATTTGGAACACTCTTTCATGTGAGTGGTAATAGTTTCAATTTCTTCATCTGAAAATTGTCTGTTCATATCCTTTGACCATTTATCAATTGGAGAATGGCTTGATTTTTTATAAATTTGAGTCAGTTCTCTATATATTTTGGAAATGAGGCCTTTATCAGAACCTTTAATTGTAAAGATGTTTTCCCAGTTTGTTACTTCCCTACTAATCTTGTTTGCATTCGTTCTGTTTGTACAAAGGCTTTTTAATTTGATATAATCAAAGTTTTCTATTTTGTGATTGGTAATGGTCTCTAGTTCATCTTTGGTCACAAATTTCTTTCTCCTCCACAAGTCTGAGAGATAAACTATCCTATGTTCCTCTAATTTATTTATAATCTCGTTCTTTATGCCTAGGTCATGGACCCATTTTGATCATATAGCATATTCTTAAGATATCTAATTTAGCTCTCAGTTTGATGGATGGATAGAAGAAAGAAAGGAAGGAAGGATGGAAGGAAGGAAGGAAGGAAGGAAAGAATGTGTGGAGCCATAAGGCCATTGATTAACATGCCCTTTCTAGTAATGTTCCCAGAACTGGAGACAGAAAACAGGAGAGATGGGAAGGGTACATGCTTAGGATAAAAATGGGTCAAGAGTAGTATGGAATGCCTAAGTTAGACTAGATAGGGAAAACTCTCTCCAATGTGGAGCCCGGGGTCACAGGAGGGAGATGAAATGCTGGATAAGAGGCAGAGGCTTGTAAAAGTAAGCCCAGGATGAAACTGGCAGGGAAACACAGGATTGGAATTAGAAACTCTGTGATCTCAACTTAGTTCTGGTCTGTTTTTGCTTTGTGTCTGTGGTCAGGCCACTTCTACTCTCTGATCCTTCTCATCCTCATCTGGAGAATGGGGGAATGGGAGATGGGGGTGAGAGGTGCAGCGAGCTACAGTCAGGAATCACTCAAAGCCTTCTTTACCTTAATTCTTTGCCTGGATTTAGAAGTTGTAAGTGGTCACTCTTCCAAACCATTAATTCCATAGCATATTTGCTATATTCATACTCAAAAGCCAAACACATTTGTTTTCACCTTAGCACCAAAGGTCAAATCAAGAAGTTAGAGACCAAAGCCCATGAAATTTTTCCTCTCCTAAATCAGCCCCTAACTGCAAAAGACAAAAATCAAAGATCCCTTTTTTAAGCCTGCCAGGCAGAGAATACCACCAATTACTGGCACACATTTTGGAATTAACTGAGTTCTTTGAGAGTAGAGGTCATATTTTGCCACTAATTATATCTGGATTATCCAACATTTCTGAAAGAAAGGGCTTTCTCAAGGTAATAAATATTTTCTCAGTCCAGGATCTCAATATTCTGTTTTATAACTAGCTGCCTGGGAATAAATTCTCAGTGAGCTGAGTTTGGAAAGGTAAGTGGAACTGTTTCATACTTATAAGACTTTAAAAATCCCTGCCTCAGAATCTCAAAATTTATCTTTTCATTTTTGTCAATTAATCAACAAGCCTTTATTAAACACCACCACCTATGTACCAGGAATTATGTAAAATGCTACATAAACAAAGATATGTCTGCATATAAAAAGTGATACAGTCCTTTTTTTACTTAATTGTCCAATATTTAAATATAAGCCAATCTATAAATCAATTGAGATTCCTTTTCTTACTAAACCAACCTTTTTTTTTTTCTTTTTAAAAAATTTATTTATTTGTTTTAAAGCACATTGCTTTATGAATCATGTTGGGAGAGAAAAATCATAACAAAAGGGAAAAAACATAGGAGAAGAAAAAAAATAGGAAAAGTGAACCTAGCATGTGATGATTTACAATCAGTTTCCATAGTTCACTTTCTGGATGCAGATGGCATTTTTTACACAAAGTCTATTGGAATTGCTTCAGATCACTGAATCACTGAGAAGAACCAAGTCTTTCATAGTTAAACATTGCACATTTTTGCTGGTAAAGTGTACAGTGGGTACCTGGTTCTGTTTGTTTCCCTCAGCATCAGTTCATGTAAATCTTTCCAGGCCTTTCTAAAATCAGGTTGCTCATCATTTTTTATATGACAATAATATTCCATTATCTGCATATATTGCAGCTTATTCAGCCATTCCCCAATTGATGGGCATCTACTCATTTTCCATTTCTTTGTTACCACAAAAAAGACTGCTACATTTTTGCACAAGTGGATCCTTTTCCCTTCTTTATGATTTCTTTGGAATACAGACCCAGAAGTGGCACTGTTGGGTCAAAGGCTATGAATAGTTTTATAGCTCTTTGGGCATAGTTCCAGATTGCTCTCCAGATCATCTCACAATTCTACCAACAATGCATTAGTATCCCAGTTTTCCCACATCCCCTCCAACATACATATTATCATTTCTTATCATCATAACTAATCTGAGAGGTGTGAGGTGGTACCTCAGAGTTGTTTTAATTTGCATTTCTCTAATCCATAGTGATTTAGAACATTTGTTCACACGACTACAGATAGTTTTAATTTTGTCATCTGAAAATTGTCTGGTCATATCCTTTCATCCTTTATCAACTGAGGAATGACTCGTATTCTTATTAATTTGACACAGTTCTTTAGATATCTTAGAAATGAGACTTTTATAAGAAACACAGGTTGTAAAGAGTTTTTTCCAGCTTTGCATTTCCCTTTTAACACTTTTTTTGCTACTTTTGTTTACATAAAATCTTTTTAATTTAATGTGATCAAATTTGTCCATTTTGCCTTTCATAATGTTCTCTGGTTCTTTAATCATAAATTTCTCTCTTCTCCAAAGATCTGGCAGATAAATTATCCTATGCTCTCCTAATTTCTTTATATCATCACACTTTATTCCCAAATCATGTACTCATTTTGATTTTATTTTAGTATAGATATGAGACATAGTTTTATGCCAAGTTTATGACATATTATTTTCCAATTTCCCTAGCAATTTTTGTCAAATAGTGAATTTTTATTCCTGAAGCTGGAGTTTGGGGGATTATCAAATATTAGGTTGCTAGAGACATTGATTATTGTGTCATGTGTATCCAATCTATTCCACTGATTCACCACTATTTCTTAACCAGTACCAAATGGTTTTGATGACTGCTGCTTTATAATATAGTTTTAGGTTTGAGCTTATACTTCTTAGGGGAGATAATATACACAAATAAATAAAAGTTCATAACCAATCAATAAATAAGCACTTATGAAGCACCTCCTATGGGCAAAGCATTGTGTTAGGTTCTGGGTTTCTACCTTCAGGGAGCTTACATTCTATTGATAGTCTATCCATCATTGAAAATGTTGCAGATTCTTCTTTGTAATAGGAAAGAAGTGTATCCTTATTCAATGGGGTGTTGACTCTAGTGGAGATGACTTGACTTTCCTGTCCCTAGGGACACATTTTATCACCACTGTAGGAGCACAAACCGCCTCACCCAACCCCCCAAATCAGAGCGTTGGATGGGATGAGTTTTGTTAGCAGTTGCGGTGAGATTCCATATGCTGTGTATGTCAAAACTGAAGATAATTTTTGTTTGGATCTAATAAACAAACAGACCTTCTTTTGCAGAAAAGGATATTGTAAAATTGGCCCGACTGTGAAGCTTTATATATGGCTCCCGGGTATTAATGACTTGATAGAATACACCTGCAAGTTAAGAATGACAGCATATGGTAAACATGTGTGGATGACGCTACCTCCCTTCTCATTGGTTCGGGAGAACAAAAGAAAGGGTGGGACACAGTATGCTCATTAACCTTTCCCCTGGGGAGGAAGGAGAGCCTCTCCCAAACTAATACAGTAATAATAATTTCCATTTTTAAATGCTTATGCCTGAAAATGAATGAAAATTACATGCAAGCTTTCAAGCTGAAAGACCCTGATGTACTCCTTCCCTGATGCTATAACTTCATTCTTAATTCCATATTCCTTCTCTCCCTTACAGATACATGATAACTTTCCAATCTGTCATATTCCACATCACCCAGGAGTTCCTTTTGATCATCTCTCTCCTTGACAGAATCAAAGAATATCCCAATCAAGAAGGATTTCAATGTCCACTTAGTCCTGTCTATACCTGCAGAGGAATTTTCTTCCCTGATATATAACTGTCTAGTTTTTGCCTGCAGTAAACAGGAGAAACATCCCTTCCTAAGGAAACCTGTTTACTTCTACATGCCTCTAATTCTCAGGAAAGTTTTTGTTATTGTTGTTCTTAATATTCAGTAGTTCAGTCATGGCCGACTCTTCTATACCATATTGTCCATGAGGTTTTCTTGGCAAAGATATTGGACTGGTTTGTCATTTCCTTCTCCAGCTCATTTTACAAACAGGGTTAAGTGGCTTTCCCGTAGTCACATAGCTAGTAGGTGTCTGAGGTGGCATTTGAACTCAGATCTTCTTGATTTCATGCCTTAAGTTTGTCTTTCTAACTGTACTGAGATCTCTCAGAATACAGATGTCATCATCATATTTATTTCCCTCACAGGTTCAAATATAGAAGTGGATCTAGAGTGAGGACTCAGTAATTGCTTGATTCTTGTTTCATTGTGAATAAGAATTAGTATAAGATCTCCAAAGCACAAATGAGAACAAAGTCAAAGACTAAAGAAGAAAGTCACGTAGAAGTAAGTAGAAAGCAGACATCTCCTTGAGATAAAAAGGAACCTCCATTACATACCCCTTCTGTTTTGGGAAGAATAAGGTCTATTTGTTCAATATTTGACTATATACCAATCTATAAATCAATTAAGAGATTTCCTTTTCCTGCTCAACCAACATTTAAAAAAATTTTTTTAATTAATTAATTTATTTTTAATGCATATTGCTTTATGAATCATGTTGGAGAGAAAAATCAGAACAAAAGGAAAGAACCATGGGAGAGGGAAAAAAAACAGAAAAAAGTGAACATAACATATGTTGATTTATATTCAATCTCCATAGTTCTTTTTCTGGATGCAGATGGCATTTTCTTTCCAAAGTCTTTTGGGATTGTTTTAGATCACTGAATCACTGAAAAGAACCAAGTCTTTCATAGATGATCACATGTTCTTGCTGTTTTTATGTACAAGGTATTCCTGGTTCTGTTTGTTTCACTCAGCTTCAGCTTGTGAAATCTTTTGAGCCTTTCTAAAATAAGCTAATTCATAATTTTTGTAGAACAGTAATATTCCATTACCTTCAGACACTACAACTTTTTCAAACATTCCTCAATTGGTGGATATCTACTCATTTTTCAATTCTTTGCTACCATAAAAAGAGCTCCTACAAATATTTTCAACATCAACCAACATATTTAAAAGAAGTTATTTGAGGCATCATTGATATCTGAGTCTATTATCAATCCATCAATCATTTAAGGTATGACCTTGAATGCATTTAAATCCATTAAGTCCCTTTCCTCATTATTTTTTCTCATGTCACCTCACACTCATTGTCATCGTCTATAACTGCGCTTTGCAAAGATAATAATCCTGCTGCCTGGAATGAACTCTCTCTTTACCTCTACTTCTTAGAATTCCTAATTTCCCTCAAGATTCAGATTAGGGGCTAAACCTTTTCTAATTCCTCTTCCTCTCACCCCATCAGTTATTTTCTATTTGTGTATCTAAGCGAGAATGCTGTTTCGTTTCTGTTTTTGCAGAATTCCTGTCACAATCCATGCTTAACAAAGAAATACTTGAGGAATGAAATTGTGTTGAAAGAATCTCCCTAAAAGGCCCAGAGCTACCTTATTATCTTTTTATGAGATAATATTATTTCCTATCTAAAAGTACCATATAGAGCTTACCTATCTGACAATATCACCATTCTGAAATACAGCTGTTAGCCAAGAAGGAAGTTTTATAGTCCTCTTCAATTATGTTGATCTTCATGTATTTTATTCATAGAACACTTTGGGCTTTTACTCTGGGCTTATTGACTCATATTTTCCACTTGGTCATCTGGTTTCTAAGTGTAGACAGATTAGAAGAAACCCATTATGATAGAGAAGCTTCTATGGTCAGGTATGTTGAGGAAACTGAAAATAGACATTTGCAAGCAAGGAAAATGATTTTAAAGCTAATAAAAAGCACAGAAGCCTGTGATCATTTTGTATAGTTATTTCAGTCAAAATCAACATCTTTTGGAATATGATAGAGGGGCAATACTTGTTACTCTTGTCTTAAGAAGATATAACTGGGCAACAAGGGGAAGCATTGATCAGAATCCCAGAATCCCCAAAAAGGACATTTGGAAAGGACCCTGGTAACCACCTAACACACAGTATGAATCCCCATTCAAATATACCTTACGGGTGGTCACCTAGCCTCTATTGGAAGATCTACAAGAACAAGAAATCCACCAATTCTCAAGACAGTTCTTTGCACCTTTGGGTATCTCTGATGGTTAGGAAGTCATCCCTGATAATCAAATTTGAATTTGTACCAATTGTTCCTGGTTCTATTCTGTTCTGCAACATGAGGCAAAACAAAACAAGTCTGTCCTCTATTGTTCCCTTTTTATATTAATATGAGGGGTTTTCAAATACTTGAAGACAGCTGTCTTCTCTTTTCCCACTTAAACATGCTTAGTTTCTTTAAAAATGATTTTCATACAGCATGGATTTAAGTTTCTTTACCATTCTCAAACTTTCCTCCCATGGTCCTCCTCATCATTATCATTATCATCTTCTTCTTCTTCATCATCATCATCATCCCAATAATAACAGTAATAATAACTATGCAGTGCTTACTATGTCCCAGTTCTAAGCATTTTACTATTATCAAATTCGGTCTCATTTCATCTCCTTTATAGTTCTTGCTACTAATGAAACCAAGGCAGTTTCTGATGTTTAACCATCTCACAGTGCCAAGGACTTTCTTCTCTGGGTTTTCAATAAATGTGGCTAAAGCACATGCAAGAGCCATTGTAAGGTTTCATCTCTATAGCACTTGCTTTCTAGAATAATGGCTGCAGACATTAGGTTGAAAATACTTTCAAGGCGGTTAAGTTAAAAATCCTGAACTCTATCTACCAAGATCCAAGGAAATATGGTAGTCAACATGATAGAGGTGGCTTGACTTGCCTGATACATAAAATCTCCTTTCCCTCATTTTGAAGGGCCTTTTTGCTTCATATAGGTTGACTTTTATACTTTGTGAAAGGCAGTTAGTAGGCAGTTAATTGGGATGGATTGTTCCTTCTCTATAGCAGTTGCTTCTTAGTTGATGGGGATAATAGCTATAAATTTGTTCTTGATATTGTTTTCAATTTAATATTTTTTTCTTCAATCACATGGGCTGTTGTTGTTTTTAACCAAAATCATAATTTCATAGGTATAGAAAGTATGGATGTAGAACTTCTTCCACCAAAGTAAAGTAATCTTCTCAGCAATTTACATAATAGGGTACTGAACTTGGGAAACAGAAAAATGTACTAGAGAAAGCCTGGGAATTCAGTGTCATTTCTCTTGCATTCAAATCTCAGCTCTGTCACTTATTACTCAAATAACCTTGGACAAGTAAGTCTATGTTTCTCTGGACTTCAATTTTCCCATCTGTAAAATGAGGGGGGTTGGAATAAATGACCTCTAAAATCCAGACCAGTTCTGGATCTATGAATTAAGAGCCTATGATTATTCCACTATTTCCATTATATGATATTTGTTCCTTTAGTTTGAGTGGTTAAGAGGGGGAGGTAAAGGGTAGGAAAAAGAATTTAAGAATTTAGGGAATCCTTAACAGGGAACTGTTTTTAACTCAAAGAACCTCTAAAATTTCCAACACTTTGGTTTGAGGGGAAGGAAGGATGGAAGAAAAGAAGGAAGGAAAGAAGGGAGGAAGGATGGAAGGGAGGAAGGGAGGAAAGAAGGAAAGAAGGAAGGAAGGAAGGAGGGAGAAGAGAGAGAGGGAGGAGGATAGGAAGGCAAAAAAAAAAGACAAAAGAAGCAAAGTTAATTTAGTAAAGTAATTTCATTCTGAAAGATAGGCTATACATGGTTTAATTCTAAGCCCCCTCTATAAATAAAATACACTATCATAAAAAAAATGAACTTCCTGAGTCTCCACACAAAAGCTGTTCCCACCTTAATAACCATATCTACCGTAATCCTGTTTCTTACTGTTAATCAGTTACCAAACATACAAAGATACCTGTTATTGACACAGATGGTTTGGGGGATCTATGTGATTGTCTGCCAAGTCCTAAATGGATACACCATCTTTGTCAATATGGCGGTAAGGGTTTTGTTTGTGTTGTTTTAGTGAATATGTTTATTTTGCATCTTTTTGTTGTCTGTCTGCTGGAGAATGGACTAAAGTATGAGGGACCCAGACTAGGGCAGGGCTCTGTCAGGGGAAACAAAGGTATGTGAAGCAGGAGTCACAAAAGTGTGTGTGTGTGTGTGTGTGTGTGTGTGTGTGTGTGAGCATGGGTGGGAGTGGGGATTAGACCAGGGTTTCTTAAACCTGTTCCATTCTTGACCCCTTGTCATCCAATAAATGTTTATGTGAACCCAGATATATACGTATATAAAACAGGTATATAAATCAAACATTTACTGATAATAAATTATAATTTCATGACCCTAATGTTCAATTATGAGACTCATATGGAACTGCAAACCAAGTTAAGAAGCTGAGAATTAGAGAGCTGCTAAGGCTTCTTCCAATTCTCAGTTCTGTGATTCTCCTATTCTTTTACTTTCCATTAAAATTCTCCTTGAATGTATCCCCAAGTTCTAGATGGTTTTTACCTTTTTGCATGCTGATCCTTCTAATGTGGAAATTGTCCCCCTAACTTCCTATTACTCTATTGGTAAAGTTAATAAACATGCCATCTCTGCATTCATATGGATCATTCATAAAACTTTTAATGCCACAGGAGCAAAGACAGATCCTTGGAGAACTAGCATCACGACACCCCCATAACCATCTAACAAAGAAACTCAGACATGAGGAAGGAAATAAGAGTGAAGAAAGATGCCTTCTCTCCCTTTGCTGCCTTAACACTGGAGAATAAGGTCACAACCCAGAATGTGGAATAACATCTGTCAGCAAGGACTCACTTATGGTGCCTACAGGAATCCTTTCTTTCAAGTGGTGATAAATGAAGTATAAAAAATGAATTCAAGGAGCCTTCAACTGAGTCAGGTTAATGGCATTCTAAACAAAACCATCTGATAGCAGGAGAAGAACCTGAAAATGAAATTCTAACCTATGATGATAGGTTAATAGAAAGAGATCTGGGAGCCTTGAAAATTTGAATCAGATCCATAATAGCAGTGTGGTCACAAGTCTCTGAATGGACTAGACCAATGGCATAAAATTCAAATAGAATTGGACAGATAGACTACATATACATACTCTTGTTGAGTGTATATAGATTTAGAAAGCCACATATTAACATTATCTATTGTTTATTTTGTTAAATATTTCCTAATTAGATTTTAAACGGGTTCAGATTACATGTGAGAGGAGATGGGGAATGCTATGATTCCTCTTCTAAGCAATTGACATTCAAAGACTATCAATTGCAAAGAAGATGCTGACTGCTTTGGTAGAGGGCATTTCCTAACCTAGAAGTTCCTTATTCCAAAAAAATCATGGATCCATTATCTATTTCTATCCCTTTCCTTGCTATGAATTCAACTCACCTTCCTATAGTTCCCAATTCTATATATCCAGACCCCAATGGAAAAATAAAGTATATTCAAAATCAAAACTTTTAAGATACTGATTCTTTATTCAGGTTTGAATTAGATTAGATAGTTACTGAAAGCCTTTCCGACCCTGGAATTGTGTGCACAAGTCACCTCCCAAAACTTTCTAATCTAGAAAATGAAGATATAATACTCAACCAAATAACCTCAGAGGATTATTTCAAGTATCCAAGAAAATGGTTGGATCATAGGAACACAAATTTCAGGATGGAAATGTTCCTTACAATCTAGCCTAACCCCCTAATTTTAGAAACCACTCAGCTGATAAATGGAGAAAACTCAAATTTATTTATTTGCCATTATATTTGGTCTCGTGAATCATACTGTGCTATTCTTCACTTCTGGGATATTCTATCCATCAATGGATGATGCTTCCAAAGTTGTTAAACAACAATTGTGACCAAAAATTAACTATCCCCTCATGGCCATTCTCTTGCTGGCAAGCCTTTTAGAACTTTAGGCAGACTGGTTTTCAGAATATAGATATTCAATCCTTTGTCAATATGTGACATTTATCCATTGGGGAAGAATCTATGAGAATTTGTGTTTTGCTGGTGAAGCCTTTAAAAACCCAGGTTCAGCTTTTCACTATTCAGTAGAGAACTTAGAAAGAAAATAGAAATAGAAGTAATTTTGATTATCAATAGTGATGGAAACCTTAAATCAGGGATTAAAAGACCTGATTATATTGAGTTACTATCAAGGTCATCCCTGATTTTAATCTTACAATCAATAAGCATTTATTAGCACCTACTATATGCCAAGAATTATAGAGAATGAAATAATCCTTACTCTCAAGGAGTTTACATCAAACCAAATGGTCTCTGATGCCATTTTCAGTTTGGAGATTTTATGTGGATAAATATAAGGCCTCTGAGGAGCAACTTTGTCTTCCTTGTATTTTTATATTTTCTATGCTTCCTCACACAATACTGGCTGATGAGCTGGCACTCTGTAAACATTCATTGATTGACTTACTGATGAATTTCAGTAGCACTGTACATAGGCTGGTGTTCACCAAAGGTAAGCCTTTGAGGATTCATTCCTGCCTTAAAACATTTCCTGCTCATGTTACTATAGAGTCTTTCTATTGGTAATTAGATGGAACAGTGGCTAATGTGCTAGATTTGGAGGAAGAGAAATATGAATTCAAATCCCACATCCAACACTTACTAGCCATGTGAATCCAAAAAAGTCTCTTAGCCTTAGCTCTTCTATTAAAAAGTAGCATCTACTTTATAGGCTTATTTTGGGAATTAAATTATATATGTAAAGCCCTTACAGCAGTTTATAAAGGCTAGTTAGGATGATGAGGATGATGAGGATTATGATTAATATTATGTTTATGATTACTGTGCATCCTGAGGAAATTACTCAACTTTTCCTTAGCCCTTAAGTAACAACTACTTAAACCTCTGTTTCTTCATCTGTAAAATGGGATTAAGAACATCGACTTCATGGGGTTGTTGTGAAGATCAAATAAGATAATATATTTAACGCACGCTTCTGATCTTTCATTTAAAGAAATATTAGCTTATTACAGCTTTCCACATTGCCTCCATGATAATATAATCATCATTCTACATAACTGCCCGTGTTCAGTAAATATTAGTGGGTTAAGTGGTATCTTTTTGCCCTCTGGAGGAAAATTAATAAAACCTAAAGGCTTCATCTTGGTTGGAAGGCATAAAAAGAGTAAGTGCTAGCCACCACATTGTAAAGCCTAATTCCTCCACTCCCCACACAATTTCCTAACTGACCTCTCAACATTCTATCCTGTACAATTTCAGCTGCCAAAGTAAAGAGATGAATCTGCTCGCTTTCAGCGCAGCCTTAAGATAAATCTCATTTGCTGGCTTTTGTTGGTGTTCAATTGAGCTCTATTCCTATAACCCCTTTTAGAATTTTCTTTGCAAAGTTGATGAAGTTCTTTGTCATTTCCTTCTGCAGTTCATTTTTGCATATGAAGAAACTGAGATAAATAGAGTTAAGTGACTTGCCCAGGGTCACACAGCTATTAAGTATCTGAGAAGAGATTTGAACTCAGAACTGCCTGACTCCAAGCCTAATGCTCTATCTACTGAGCCACCTAGCTGCCCTCACAACCAGCTACTGTCCCCCTTATTCTCTCTGTCCCAAAGATAATCAGCTACTGCTACCCATTAGAATGTGAGCTTCTCAACAGCAGAAATTGCTGTTCCTGTTTCTAATCTCCTAGCTTGGCATATTACCTTGCACAAAGTAAGAACTTAATAAGCTATGGTCATTTTTCCACAACGTTCTATCTCCAGTTTTTGAAACAACAATAACAACAACTATAATAACTAACATTTTTATGACACTATGTGCCAAACATTGTGCTAAGGTCTTTACAGGTATTATTCATCCTATTTTATCCTTACAAAAGTCCCTGAGAAATAGGTGCTATTATTACCTCTATTTTACAGATAAGGAAACTGAAGTGACATGCCCAGAGTTACTCTACTAGTAAGTATTTGAAGTCACATTTGACCTCAGTTTTTCCTGACTTTGGGCCTAGCACACTGTATTCTATGGAACCATTTAGCTGCCATCTTTGTACCCTTGAACACACTGGTCCTCCGTGCTTGGGATGTTCATCATCACTTTTGTCTCTTAGGTTCCCTAGATCCCTTCAGGTAACAATTAGCTTTCCTATCACTGAAAGAAAGTAAATGTTAGATGAGCACTGGGGATATTTTGAAGAGAAGACTCCTTCATGATGTTGAGGTTGAATAATATGGCCTTTAAAATCTCTTTTAGCTCTAAAACACTCTGACTTCCTGACATCTCATTTTTTTTCATTGCCTTGGTAAAAGATAGAAGAATTGAAAACAAAATATAGCAATTAGCTAATCCAATTGTGACATATGAATGTAACGAATAATTACTGAGACACGAGAAATGAAGAATGTGAATTACTTGAGAAGTGTGGGAAAACTTATATGAACTGATGCAGAGGTAAGTAATCAGAATTATGAAAAAAATATACACAATACTATAATTTAAAGAGAAAGTTGGAGATTTAAAGGCCTGTAATTTAATCAACATAGAGGCCTTATGAGCTGAAGTATGAACTGGCTTCCACTTCTAAAATAGTGATCCAAATATTAAGTTTTGAAGTTCCATTTTTTATATTTGCTATGTGCTCTTAGACAAGTCCCTTCACTTGCCTCAGCCTCAGTAAAATTAGTAGGTAGGATTTGATGATCCCTAAAATTTCCTCCAATTGAAAATCAATGGTTGTGTTTAAATTTCTGGGATTCCAGAAACTCCTTTGATTAATTTATTCAATTAATCAGATTTAATAACATTTATTAATTATATCTAATAGTAGTTAATTGATAAATTTTAATTTAAATATTAGCTTGAGCCTTGAAGATGTGTTTGAGCTTTCATTCAGGAAAGCATTTCTTTCTAATTATAATTTTCAGCTGAATTTCTAATTAAATTCAAACTGTCTTCCCTCAAAAAGCTGACTTTTTATCATAAAGTTTTCTCCAAAATGGACACTATCACCATCATGACCCCAAGAGAAAATGATCTATCCCGAAGTTATTTTGACTACCCTCATGCTATGCAACGAGATCATATAAAACCAGTAAGTGATAATTCCCATCATTACATGGGACGCAATGGAACTCAGCCAACTAAAGGATTCCTGTTTGCAGCATAAATTAAAAATGAGAAATAGTAGATGATGTCTTGGGTCCCCACCCAGTAGGGTTTTTCCTCTTCTAACTTTATGAAATGTGCTTTCAAAGGAAATCAATTGTACAAATGCAAAATTAGATCCTGGCTTAAAAGGAGCAGGTTCGGTAAGCCATTTGCTAGCAGATATTTATTATCTCTCTGCAGTTGTCTAAGACAGAGGTTGTTACTAGCAACCTGAGAAAGAAATAAAACATCTGTAAGAGTTTTGGTACAAAGAAACCAAGTAATTTTCAGAATTCATTTTCCATTTTACACTCCTTTTTTCTGTTCTGAGTCCATTCGTTCAAGAAGTAATGATTGAACACCCATTATGTGAGCAACATCATGGGAAGGAAGGCAGATGGGAGTTCATCATAAGAGCTCCCATGTCTGGACTGCTTAACAGTTTACAAAATGCTTCCCTCCCAGCAACCTTGTGTGGTGGGTATTAAAAAGAGCAACATCCCTGTTCTGTTCACACTGGAGGAAGATAACATTGATATTTGGAAGCAGGACAAGGCTTTAGAAGATCAAATATAGGAAGATCAGATAAATATATATACCAAAATATTCAAAGCAACACTTTTTGTGGTTGTAAAAAATTGGAAACAAAATACAGCAATTAGCTAATTCAACCATGGTATAAGAATGTAACAGATAGTTACTAAGACATGAGACATAATGAATGCTAATTACTTGGAGAAGTTTGGAAAGACTTATATGAAATGATGCAGAGTTAAGTAATCAGAACCATGAAAACAATGTACACAATACTGCAATTTAAAGGGAAAAAAATTTGGAAGAACTTAAAAGCTGTGTGATTATAATACCCAAAATCTGACCCCAGAAAAGAAATAAGAACATGTTTTTTTTTCCTTAATTACTTATAAAGGAGGGAGACTATAGATGTAGAAGATTGTATATCCAAAAAGATTCAGTTAGCGTTAGTTTTACTGAATTGTGTTTATTTTTAAAAAATTAAAAAGAACATTGTTCTTTATTCTTTCAGAAACAATGATTGCATTGGAGAAGAAATGCATTGGGAAATGAAAGTGATATTAAAAAATGAATCCAAATTAAAATTTTTAAAAGAGATTTGCGGAACAGGATGGATGGACAGAAATGATGGAAAGTCATCCATGCAGCTAACAATATTCCTGCCAGTGTCAAGGATTAGGAAGAACTATGACTAGGTGAAGGAGGGATATAGGCAGATTGAGGGCAGAGGCTAAGGTGATCCTTAGTATTATACTGGGAGTGGAGGGATAAGTTCAGATTTTTGTTTCATTTGCATTGATTTGATAATTGATGGGAGATTACTTTAGAGTAAGGAGAGACTTGGACCAAAGAAACTAAACAATGAGTTATTGTGATAGACTGGACAGGAAGTAATACAAGCCTTTACCAGGGAGATGGGGGGGATCAGAAAAGAGAAGAGGATATACATGATAGAGGTCACAAAGGTAAAATTTAAAGGGCCATGGAAAGAGATTCAATCTGGAGGATAAGAAGTTGGCATCTAGGTTGTGAGTATAGATGGTACTCTGGTTATGTGATGGTCCTGCTGAGAGTTAGGGAGAACTCATCTCTTAAATTTTAAGCTCTGTCAGATTCCTACTCTTCCTACTTCCATGGGACATCAGTTTGAATCAAGGGGTCCTGCCTTACTAATGACTGAAAGCTGCTTTCTCAAACCATTAAAAATGACTTGTTAAATTAAATGTAGTCACCACTTCACAACTCTCAGATTGGCTAAGATGACAGGAAAAGATCATGATAAATGTTGGAGGGGATGTGGGAAAACTGGGACACTGATTCATCGTTGGTGGAGTTGTGAATTGATCCAACTATCCTGGAGAACAATTTGGAACTATGCCCAAAGAACTATAAAACTGTGCATACCCTGTGATCCAGCAGTGTTTCTATTGGGCCTGTATCCCAAAGAGATTGTAAAAAAGGAAAGACTCACAGGTGCAAAAATGTAGCAGTCCTTTTTGCAAGGAACTGGAAACTGAGTGGGTGCCCATCAGTTGGGGAATGGCGAATAAGTTATGGAATATTATTGTTCTGTAAGAAATGACCAGCAGAATGAATACAGGGAAGCCTGGAGAGACTCACATGAACTGATGCTGAGTGAAATGAGCAGAAACAGGAGATCATTGTACATGGCAACAACAAGATTATATAATGATAAATTCTGATGAATGTGACCCTTTCCAACCATGAGATGATTCAGGCCAGTTCCAATGACCTTGTGATGAAGAGAGCCATCTACACCCAGAGAGAGGACTGTGGGAACTGAGTGTGGACCACAACATAACATTCTCACTCTTTTTGTTGTTGTTTGCTTGCGTTTTGTTTTCTTACTCATTTTTCCCTTTTTGATTTGATTTTTCCTGTGCAGTATGATAATTGTAGAAATATGTTTAGAAGAATTGTATATGTTTTAACATATATTGGATTGCTTGCCATTTAGGTAAGGAGTAGGGGAAAGGGAAGGAAAAAAATTGGATCACAAGGTTTTACAATGGTGAATGATGAAAACTATCTTTGCATATACTTTGAAAATAAAAAAGCTATTATTTTTTAAAAGAAAATAAAAAGCTATTTCTAAATAACTTATTAGAGGCTACTTTCCTGGATAGAATTGAGTAGAAAAAGAATGGGGATTATGGAGCTTGATGATTCTCATTACCTAGATCTGCCTGCCACTCTTCCTCATTTCCCTCTCTCTCTTTTTCTCTTTCTGTCTGTCTCTGAGTCTGTCTCTATCTTTGCATTGTTTGTCTCTGTTTCTGTCTCTGCCTGTCTTTGTCTCAGTCTCTGTCTGTCTCTGACTCATTCTCTGTCTCTCTCTCTCAGTCTCAGTCTGTCTCACTCTCAGTTTCTGTCTCCATCTCTGTTTCTGTATTTGTCTCTCTGTCTCTTTGTATATGTGTGTGTGTCTTTCTTTCTCAAAATCAGTTTTTAGTGGGGTCTAGCTCACCACGTCCTTTTAACTAGCAACTAGTGATATTTTTTAAAGGCACCTAAGTGCCATTGAGATAGATTACTACACTAAGAGTCAGTGATATTGGAATTTGAATCCTATCTCAGATATTTTTAATCTATGTGCTTCTAGGCAAGAGACATAATTGCCCTGTCTTAGTTTTCTCATCTCTAAGATGGAAATAATAATAACACCCATCTCACAGTGCCATTGTGGGAATCAAAGTATTTTTCATATCTTAAAGTGCGAAATAAATGTTGGCTACTACTACTACTATTATTATTTTGAGAGAATTAACTTCTCATCAGCTTTGAAGTATGAATTTTATTCCCAAATCAAATAACCCTATTCTACTCTTCAAACCAACATTCTGTGGTTCTCACAAGAGAGAGTGAATACATATTTAATATAATATTTAAATATTCTAGGGTTTCATTAATATGGATATTCCCTCTATCAGCAGAGACTATCACCAAGGCAAATCTGGCTGCCCATTTTGTAAAAATCTTGTCCATAGCATCCTATGGATTTGCCCCAAGATGCCCCAAGGAATGCTAGAGATTTTCCTTTCTTTTTAGCTGTTGAAACAACACCCAGGCTGTTATCCATTGTTCTAGTCTCCTAACTTGATCAAATCATTCTTTGACATCTTTTATCATTATTCCAATTTACCTTCTGATTTCCTGATTTACATGTCAAACCATGGTACTGGGCATGCCTTTTTGATTCCATGGGGATCCCTTTGCATGATATTCATTTATAATTTTTCATTGTTCCTTTACTTAACAATCATAAAACAATACCAATTAAAATGTCTTTAGTAAAACAATAGGCCTTTGTTTCAAGGACTTATTGGGGGAGAATCATTAAAATAACATTTTTTTCATTGTTCAGTCAGTCTCATCAGACCCTTTCATAATCTCTTTTGGGGTTTTCTTAGCAAACATACTAAAGAGGTTGGCCATTTTCTTCTCCAGCTCACTTTACAGAATGAAGAAACTGAGGCAAACAGTGTTAAGTGACTATAAGTAAAATCATAAGCCAGTTCCACATCACTATGTATGTATCTCTAGAAACTATCTAATTATTTATTAAGACAAAAAAATGATCTTTATGGGAAGAAAAATTTCTGTACAGGTACTCATTAAATATTTCCAGAATAATCCATAATCAACTTTTTATCCTTTCAAGAAGCTCAATATCACCAGCCCTGAAGTCAGAAGGATCTGAGTTCAAATCTGGTCTCAAACACTTAACACTTCCTAGCTGTGTGACCTTGGGCAAGTCATTTTATCTCAATTGTCTCAGAGAAAGAAAGAAAGAAAGAGGGGGAGAGAAGGAGGGAGGAAGGAAGGAAGGAAGAAAGGGAAGGAAAGAAAGAAAGGAAGGAAGAAAGGAAAGGAAGGAAGGAAAGAAAGAAAGGAAGGAAGGAAGGAAGGAAGTTAAAGGAAGGAAGAAGGAAGGAAGGAAAGAAGGAAAGAAGGAAGGAAGGAAGGAAGGAAGGAAGGAAGGAGGGAAGGAAGGAAGGAAGGAAGGAAGGAAAGGAAGGAAGGAAGGAAGGAAAGAAGGAAGGAAGGAAGGAAGTTAAAGGAAGGAAGGAAGGAAGAAAGGAAGGAAGGAAGGAAGGAAGGAAGGAAAGAAGGAAGGAAGGAAAGGAAAGAAGGAAGGAAGTTAAAGAAAAGGAAGGAAGGAAGGAAGAAAGGAAGGAAGGAAGGAAGGAAGGAAGGAAAGGAAGGAAGGAAGGAAGGAAGGAAGGAAGGAAGGAAAGAAAGGAAGGAAGAAAGGAAGGAAGGAAGGAAGGAAGGAAGGAAGGAAGGAAGGAAGGAGGAAGGAAGGAAGGAAAGAAGGAAGGAAGGAAGGAAAGAAGGAAAGAAGGAAGGAAGGAAAGGAAGGAAGGAAGGAAGGAAGGAAAGAAGGAAGGAAGGAAGGAAAGAAGGAAAGAAGGAAGGAAGGAAAGGAAGGAAGGAAGAAAAAAAGGAAGGAAGGAAGGAAGGAAGGGAGGGAAGGAAGGAAGAAAAGAAGGAAGGAAGGGAGGGAAGGAAGGAAAGGAAAGAAGGAAGGAAGGAAGAAGGAAGAAAGAAAGAAAGAAATAAAGAAAAGAAAGAAAAAAGAAAGAAAAAGAAAGAAAGAAAGAAAGAAAGAAGGAAAGAAGGAAGAAAAGAAGGAAGGAAGGAAGGAAGGAAGGAAGGAAGGAAGGAAGGAAGGAAGGAAGGAAGAAGAAAGAAAGAAAGAAAGAAGGAAAGAAAGAAAGAAAGAAAGAAAGAAAGAAAGAAAGAAAGAAAGAAAGAGAAGAAACTCAATATCTATTTGGGAAGATAAGACTTATGCACTAGAAATGAAAAAAAAAAAAACACAAACTCACATACAATAATTCCATGTCAAAATGAGGGACAATTTAGAAAAGAACAAAAGTTATGTGTGGACCCAAGAAATCTAGGAAGAGGCATGGAGGCAATAACTTGGTCACTAAAGACAAAAAGGAGTTTAACTGAAAATATCAGACCTAACTTGATCAGAAACAGTAGATAGTAAAGACATATCTTCCTCTCTTCTCTTGACTTCTTTTTATTTCATTATAGAAAGAAACAACATGAGCATAGGTACTATAGGGGAGATGGAAGATGTCTGAGGATAAATATTTCCACATGCCATAAACAACCAGAGAAAAATATACTTTCCCCATATAACACATAGAAAGACAAAGTCTTAGATTGGTCATAATTTTGTTGAGAAAGTTCCTCTTGATCCAGCCCATACTCGGTGCAGACATTAGCAATATCTCTCAAATACCTTTGCTTTTTGTTGTTGTTTAGCTGTTTTTCAGTCATGTCTGATCCTTTATGACTCCATTTGAGGTTTTCTTGGCAAACCTACTAGAGTGGTTTACCACTTCCTTCTCCAGCTCATTTTACAGATGAGGAAACTGAGATAAGCAGGTTAAGTGACTTGCTCAGGATCACACAGCTGGTAAATGTCTAAGACAAGATTTGAGCTCAGATCGACAAGTCTTCTTGACTCCACAGCACTATCTAGTTGCTTTTTTTGAAGACTAATTAAGTCCCTAGATGTTCAACACCAAAACCCTGCTCATCATGCTTTTTTTTTTTTTTTTGGTGAAGAGGATTTGTTCTCTTCATAAAACTAACTATTGAGATATAAGATAATACTTTAGTGCTTAAATCATACTTCTGAGATTATCTTGTCCAACTCCTTGATTTTGCTAAAAAAGAAACCAAGCACCAGAAATTTTGATTCATTGCCCAAGGTCACACAGATAGCCATCTGGATTTGAACTAAGATCCTCTGCTTCCAAATTCTATCTTCTTTCTAGTGGTCTGCACTGTTCCTAGGGGTTGCAATCTGAATCAGTGAAAGGAACACCCACAACTTTTCAAAATTTCCAGAAACAAAGAAAGAGATGGAGCTGATCCCAAAAGAATTTCTGTCAACTAAAGGAACAAGAGGGGGAAGACACAGAGGAGAGGGAACAAGAGCTCTCGGGGCTCTCTGTAAAGCTTGACTTTTCCCAACAAAGCACTTTTCACAAAAATGAAATCTTTGCAAAGTTATACATATTTAATTTACTGATTCAAAGATGAGTCAGAATAAGAAAACAAAGAGGAAGATCATTTGAATAGGGGAGAGAGAACTCTCTTTTAAAGTGTTTACTGAGCCTAGCAGAGGTCAGTCTAGCACATCCCTAGGTCCCAGCAACGGGAAGGATTTGTATTCATGGATGCGGCTAGGGAGCCTATTCTAATAACAATCTGTACGTAGTAGATGCCATTAATCAATAGGAGGAGATCTAAAAAGGAGCCCTGTTCCCTCACTGTGCTGGAAAAGAGAATGGTCCTTCATTCCAGGATGTACATCCCATGCGTGAGCAAGTGTCCCGAGTGGGGTGACTCATCCTGTGTCAGAATGTCATATCGATGAGCTGAAAAGGAAGTAATTTAGGCCTCAAAGGGGATGGGGGGAAACGGCAGAACTACTGATCAGAACTCAGGCTACTGGTAAGGATGCCCAAAGTTGCTGAGAAGGTTAAAGCCAAAAAGGACCTTTAAAAGTCATCTGGTCTCAATCCTCCTTTGAAGATAAGGAAACTGATTTCCTTTTTAAGTTTTATGGACAAGTTCTGTTTTTATGTTGCAAACATTGATACGCTACCCTCTCCTGTAAGAATACTCTTTTTATAAAATAAAACAATTAAGCAAAATTAATAATACATGAGGTAGCAAGCTGGTTTAATGGATAGAATACTGGGCCTAGAATCAGGAAGATGAGTTCAAATCCAGTCTCAGATCCTTACTACTTAGGTGATCTTGGTCAAGTTATTTAATCTGGTTTCCTCAGCTATAAAATGAAGATAATAACAGTACTTACCTCCTACCACACAGAACTGTTTGAGAGCATCAAAGGAGATATTTGTCAAATACTTATCACAGTGTCTGATAAATAGTAGTCACTATGTGAATGCTTATTTTATCTCTCTTTCTCTTCATCTGAAAGTACATGAAATATCCCACATCTGTAGCACTTCTCCTTTAAATTTTTTTCAATTAACAGGAATCTGTTTTACCTCTCACCCCATGTAATAGATACACATAGTTTAAGCAAAACAAATCTCTTTGTTAGTCCTACAAAATGCATTTATGTATATATATGTATGTGTATATACATATACTATATATGTGGGGGGATAGCTTGTTTGTATCTTAAATCATCATCGGTCCTATGGAATCATAAATGGTCATTGTATCAAGCAGAGTTCTTACAATCTTCAAAGTTGTATGTTATGTGCAAAAATGTTTGTGGCAACCTTTTTTTAGTAGCAAGAAACTGGAAACTGAATGGATGCCCATCAGTTGGAAAATAGCTAAATAAATTATGGTATATGAATATTATGGAATATTATTGTTCTATAAGAAACAGTCAGCAGGATGATTTCAGAAAGGCCTGGGGAGACTAATATGAACTGATGCTAAGTGAAATGGGCAGAACCAGGAGATCATAGTACACGGCAACAGCAAGACTATATATATGATAATTAATTCTGATGGATATGGCCCTCTTCAACAATGAGATGATTCAGGTCAGTTCCAATGATCTTGCGATGAAGAGAGCCATCTATACCCAGAGAAAAGACTGTGGGAACTGAACATGGATCACAACATAGCATTTTCACTCTTTTTGTTGTTTGCTTGCATTTTATTTTCTTTCTCATTCTTTTTCTTTTTGATTTGATTTTTATTGTATAGAACAATAATTGTATAACTATATATATATATATATATATATATATATATATATATATATATATATATATATACACATATATTGGATTTAACATATTTAACATGTTTAACATATATTGGATTTCTTGCCATCTGGGAGAGGAGGTGGATGGAAGGGAGGGAAATACTTGGAAAACAAGGTTTTGCAAGGGTCAATGTTGAAAAATTATCTATGCATATGTTTTGAAAATAAAAAGCTGCAATACAAAAAATAAAAATTTAAAAATCAAAGTTATATATTATTATTACTGTTGTAAAATTGTTCTGGTTCTCATTTTATTCTTTATCAGTTTCTAAAAGTCTTCAGAATTTTTCATTTTTATAGTGCTAATGTTATAATATAAATTGTTTCTTTTGGTTCTGCTTATTTCACTGTATCAGTTCTTAAAAGTCTTTCAACATCTTTCCAAAATAATGTATTTTCTCTTTTCTAATAGTAAATTAGTACTGTAGTAGTAGTTTATCTATTTTATGTATCATAATTTATTGAATAGGATAGACATAGCTAAGTAAAGCAATGACATGGACTCGGGAGTCCAGAATCAGTTGACATGAAATTAAATCTAGTCTCAGAATAGCTGTGTGACACTGGGCAAGTCACTTCATCTCAGTGTATCTCAATTTCCTTAACTGCTAAAAAAAATTGGGAATAAGAAGAGTACCTATCTCTCATAATTATTGTGAGAATCAAATGAGATAGTATTTGTAAAGATTTTAGTATAGTGCCTGGCACAGAATTGTTACTTAATAAATACTTGCTTTTTTAGGAGGTACTATGAAGTTACAAAAACAGGATTTGATTGGATGTGAGAAGTGAAGAATGGAGGATAATCCCTAGGTTGCAAGCTATGGGTACTGGGAGGATGATGGTTCCTTCAATAGTAATAGTTAGGAAGAAGAGGGGATGGGGGTGGGTTGAGAGAATAATGACTTCAGTTTAGGATATGTTGAGTTTAAGATGTCATTGATACATCCAGCTCAAGATAGTCCTATCTTATAGATATGAGACTGGAGGTCAGCTGAAAGAATAAAAGTCTAGTCCTAAGCATGTAGAATAGAATATTTTCTACCCTTATTTTTAGGGGCTTCCTTAGAGCCAATTCCACTCAGAGTTAAGAATGCCAGAGACACTGAAAAGTGAGTAAAGACAAAGTACATATCTGTCAAAAGCCAATAATTTTATGGGGGCTATCAATTGTGAATTTGCTGTCATAAATTGCACTCACTTGGTTTAGTGATATTGAGATGGCAGAAACTTCTTGGTCATTAAAAATTGAAGGGTTTTCTCCGGCCTGATGTAAACAGAACAGGTAGTGAAAGAGAGGGTTCTTTGAGTGGTGTTCAGGAGATTATTTATACCTAACACCCAATCATCTCCAGTAAAAGCTGATTTAGCATCATATGCTATAATTTAAAAGGACCTTAGAACACAAAACAAAAAACACTAAAACTGAAGGAGAGCTCAGAACCCAAAACTTGGAATATCAGTGCTGAAAAGGAATTTAGAACACACAAAAAAAAGAATGTTACAGCTGACCTTAAGATAAAATATAATACTTATAATAATAGCTAACATTTATATAGAACTATAGTTTTCAAAGCTCTCGACAAATATTACAATTTTTGTCCTTACGTTAGATGCTGTTATTATCTTCGTCTTACAGATGAATAACTGACTAAAAAAGATGGCCCAGGATCACCTGGCTCCAGTTTGGACTTCATCCCTTTCTTCAATTAATTCACTTATATTGGTCTACCTGCCATCTGGGGGAGGGGGTGGAGGGAAGGAGGTTGGAACAGAAGGTTTTGCAAAGGTCAATGCTGAAAAACTACCCATGCATATATCTTGTAAATAAAAAGCTATAATAAAAAAAATTAATTCATCTAGTCAGGCTCAAGTATGCCTTTGGACAGAGTATGTCAATAGATTGTCCTATGACTCCATACTCTTCCTATGACTTTTTAGGCCAAAACACCTTTCCCTAACTTCCATTATATTCCATCAAGGAAGACATGAAAAATGAGCAAATGTGTGCTCACTAAAGGTGTTTGCCATTATCAGGGAAGATGCCCAACGTAGAGCCCACAGGGAGGAGGGATTCCTTATATATGCCGAGATTCTCTGGATACCTTTGTAAGTGCATATAAGAAAAATTTGGAACACAAGGTTTTGCAAAGGTTATTTTTGAAAACTATTTTTTGCATGTATTTGGAAAAATAAAATACTATTAAATAGAGATCACCCTAATAATCCATAATAGGGAAAAATCAAATTAATGTATGATGCCTATTGCCCAAATTATGAGATGCATTTGAATGAACAGACTATTGAGTAAGTCTATTAGTATATGTATCTTTGAAGTGGTCTCTCTATATATAGACAATGAGCACAGTCCAAATGAAGGAAGAAAAAAAACAAATCTTTCAAGGATTCCAAGATATTCTCTCATTCAAAAATTCATGCTTTCAATATCAAAAGAGTATGTAAAATCAGGACAGTAATACTTCCCTACTTACTTCAAGTTGCTGCAATGGGGAAGCATTTAAATGCTATAGAAATGTACATTATTATGAAAAGACCAACAGAGATACCCTTTTTTACCAAATCCCAACTCATCTTCATCATCAACCTCCTTGAATTTTTAATGGCTTTTGATAACCTTAAACCCTCCCTTCTTCTGGATCCATTTCCTTTTAACACGTGAGACATTAAACTCATTGGTTTTCCTCCTAATTCTCATCAATCATCTTCTTTCCCCTTAGGAAGATCTTCTTCTTCTTGTCCATTAAGGTGAGCTGTGTGTCTTCCCCAAGGTTCTATCTTTAATCTTTTCAAAGATAGATAGACAGAGACATATATACATATAGATAGATTTATTTCTTTCATATTTATGTGTATATGCATAATAAATATTTGTATTTATGTTCATATTTTTATATTAAATGTATAAACATGAAATATGTATATACATTGCATAGGTAATAGATTATATATCTGTGTGTATATTATATTGTGTACATGTATGCATGTACATGTATATAAATATATACATATAGATGGAATGAATGAGATTGACATGGAAGAGAACAGATATATCATGATATACTGATATATTTTTTCCTTTTTATTATAACTTTTTATTGACAGAACACATGCATGCTATACTGATATTAAATGTGTGTATGTGTATATTATATATTATGTATTATATATGTATCTGTGCGTATATATACATATATTTTCCCACGTCAATCTCAACACTCATTCACTAAGCTTTTTCTATAATTGATTTCAAAACTTGTATCTTCAGCCTTGATCTTACTCTTGAATATCAACTGCATATATCTAAACTATCTACAGAATGTCCACAATTTGATGTCCTATGGGACCATCAAACTCAGCATTTTTTAAATAAAACTTTTGACAATGTTTAACAACAACAATGATACTGATAAAGAGAGATAAAGTACACATAGCACTTAAAGTTTACAATATGCTTTACAATTATTTCATTTGATCCTCAAAAAACAAAACAAAACAAAACAAAAAACCCTGGGAAATAGATGTTATAATTATCTCTGTTTTACAGATAAGGAAAGTAAGCAAAGTTTGCCCTGGATCATATAATTAGTATTTTAGCATTTGAAAACACTCTTAAAATAATTCAGACCGACCCTGCTCAATTTATGAGTGAGAAACTGAAGTCCTAAAAGCTTCAGGAATTCCCTAAAATCCCAAAAGCCAGTAAGTGGCAGAGCCAGAATTCAAAACCAGATCTTGAATTTAAAGCCTGCTGAGGTTCCTGCCAATTTTCAAATTCTATGAAAACTAACTATGAGTTAGTGCAGAGTCTTACCGTGAAAAGACTGACTACTAAGTAAAGAATTCTTTGGCTGCAGCAACCCATGAAATAGGAAGGAAAAATACAAGAGAATCCTCAGGCCTTTGTTGTCCACTTCCCCTTAGGCACCCACGTTAGTGGGGGTGGTAGGAAAGGGGGGCAGGTGGAGAATTACTGTTTTTAAGTCATCTACAAATGAAAACTATGACAACAGTGCCCAAACTCTGTCAAAACCTACTAAAGTAAAAAGGCTTTGACTCCATGGAATAAGGAATCTCATTAGGATGCAGTTCAGCTGTTTCTTTTTTCCTTTTTTTTTTTTTTTTGCAGGAGATAGAAGCAGATGTGGATAATTATCCTTTCCTGCTCTACTTTCACCTGATAGAGAAAAATGATGTCGAAATTTAAGAAGTAATAGGTTAAAAATATGGAACTGAATGGCCTAATTCACTCCCAGGCTAACTTCTCTCTGGGATCATACGCAAAAAAAGCAAAATGAAAAGGGATGGCAGAAAGAGGTTTGTAGTTAGAAAAACTGAATTTGAATCCTGCTCTCCCTTTAGGATCTTTGTGGCTTTGGGCAAACCACTTCCTCTGTAGGTGCCTGGGTTTCCTGCTCCATGAAATGGGAATAATTAGCCAAAAACTTATTTCAGTAAATATTTACTATGTGACAGGTACTATGCTCAGCACTGAGGATAGAAAGAAAGATAAAAGCAGTTCCTACCTCCAAAGAGCTAATTCTAATGGGGAGACAGCATGCAAATAACTATATGTACCTACAAGATAGATAGATATGTAGATAGAGAGATAGATGATAGATATATAGATTGATGATAGATAGATAAATAGATAGATATGTATGGGGATAGATAGATAGATATGTGGGCAGATGGATAGATAGGTAGATATGTGGATAGATAGATATGTATGTAGATAGACAGATATGCATGTGGGTGGATGGATAGATATATAGATAGATGTGCAGATAAATATGTAGATAGATAGCTATGTAGATAGATGATAGATATGTATGGGGATAGATAGCTATGTATATGGGTGGATGGATAGATAGGTAGGTAGATAGGGTGGATGGATGAATAGATAAATAGATAGATAGATAGATGTGGATATGGATAGATGATGGCTGAGTAGACAGATGTGTATATAAATAGATATGTAGAGATTTATGTGGATAGATGGATAGTTATTATAATGAGAAGCAGAGTCGGTACAGAGGGAGAAAACATGATATGGTGAAAAGGGAGGTCAGTTTTGGATATCTAGAATCAAATCCTCATGTGATTTGAGAGCAAGTCATGAAAGCTTTCTGGACCTTTTTTCTTGTTAGTAAAATTGTGTGTGTGTGTGTGTGTGTGTGTGTGTGTGTGTGTTTGTGTGTAGTGTGTGACCTCTGACATCACTTCTAGATCCAGAACTCTGGTCAGAGGAGTATTTCAACAATTCTGAAGGATGGATTTTAGCAAGTAGAGGTTTTTCTCTTGAGGGCCTGTGCTAAGGTTGAAGGTAGCCTAAATGGGTGTGGAGGGGAAAGATGGTTGTGGATCAGAGACACTGAAGAGCTAGTGCTTTAGGAAGACTTCCCCCTCCCGAAGGTCCATTGTCCAGTGTAAGACCCTACAGTACTTTTGCCCATCAACTAGAACTCCTAGAGCTGAGAAGGGCTGAAAGAATTGTGGATTTGCATCCCTTGGGGTGATTAACACAGCACAAGCCTGGACCTCTGAAACAGCACGAGTTCCTCTGCTTCAACTGCTTCAGGCTAGAGATGGAAAAACAAAACTCAGATGAGCCAAGTGTTCCCTCTTGGAAAAATCGATGGAATCCTCTGTTGGAGGAATCATGTAAACCCCCATGTGCTGCTGAGATACCTCTTGACTTCACTGCAAGGTGTGATCTCAGGAAACAACTTCCCCAATGAACAGGTGCCCTGACACAGGCTGGGACCCTAGAAGCACCTGAGGAGGAAGAGTCACTCTTTGCTGGCTTCATTCGCACCAGGGATTGCTTTAGATATTTAATCTTCCTAAGTCAGAGCAGTATGCTAAGGAACTTGGTCATGGGATGGGGAATGAGGGAGAGAGGATCAGCATCTCTATCTTACCTCTTTGTCTCTGTCTCTGCCTCTCTTTTTCTCTTTCTCTGTGTCTTTCTGTTTCTTTCTGTCTGTCTCTCTTTCTCTCACTATCTCTCTTTTCCTTCTCCTCTTTATTCCTCTCTCTTCTTCCCTCTCTCTGTCTCTCTCTTTTCTTCCTCTGTCTCTGTCGCTATCTCTATCTCTGTCTCTCCCCTTCTCTTTCCTTCTTTCTCCTTTTTTTCCTCTGTCTCCTCTTTCTCTTTTGTCTCTTTTTGTCTCTCCTCTCTACTGTCTTTTTTCTCTTCTCTCTCTTCCTCTTTGTACTCTTCTCTATCTCTCCCTTTTTCTTTCCTCCTATCATTCGCTCTCCTTTCTTTTGTTCTTTCTTCCTTCCTTCCTTCCTTCCTTCATTTCTTTCTTTCTTTCTTTCTTTCTTTCTTTCTTTCTTTCTTTCTTTCTTTCTTTTTTTCTTTCTTTCTTTCTTTCTTTCTTTCTCTCTTTTCCTCTTTCTCTTTCACATTTTTATTCATTTCTACATTGAATTGACTTGAAATGTTATTTATAACTCTTGCTCATATCTGTCTCAAATTATATCTCAAACTTTTGAAAAAAAATGGGATTGATGATAGGAAACTAGAAGGCTTCTTAGATAGTACCTAGTTCAAGACCTTGTTTTACAGATAGAAAACAGATTAAGAGCAGAATCAGGAGATCATTATATACTTCAACAACAGTATTATATGAGGATCAATTCTGATGGAAGTGGCTATCTTTGGCAATGAGAGGATCCAATTGATTAATGATAAACAGAGCCAGCTACACCCAGGGAAAGAACACTTGGAAATGAGTATGAACTGCTTGCATTTTTGTTTTTCTTCCCAGGTTATTTTTACCTTCTTTCTAAATCTGATTTTTCTTGTGCAACAAGAGAGTGTATAAATATGTACACACATATTGTATTTAAGATATACTTTAACACGTTTAACATGTATGAGACTGCCTGCCATCTAGGGGAGGGGGTAGAGGGAAGGAAGGGAAAAATCTGAACAGAAGTGTTTGCAAGGGTCAATGTTGAACAATTACCCATGCATTTGTTCTGTCAATAAAAAGCTATAATAAAAGAAGAAAACAGATTAAAAGCACTTACTTGATGTCGAAAGTCACATAAGACTGTGAGCTTCTTTCTGCATTTCTTTTCATCCCTTTCCTTTAGCGCAGTAAATGGCACACAGTAGATACTTAATAAATGCTTGGTGCCATGATCTGCCCATATTGGGTGTTTAATGAATCTTATTTATTGATTGAGAAAACAAGCAGGAAGTAGAAGGGTGATTCATGCTCAAGTCTTTTGACCTTCCCTCCACCACCACCACCATGACTGCTTTCCCTTCCCACACAGACTCATTATAAAATCATAGCTTTAAATCTGAAACCGTTGGCAGCTACCTCATTTCATTTAATCCAGCTACCTCATTTCATGAAGAACTATGGCCCAGAGAAGAGCATGTGCTGTTCTCTTACAAGTGACCCTGGCAATCAGCAGATTTGGGCCCAGGTCTCCTGATGCCAAACTCTCTCACATCTTGCTACCTCTACTTCCCCCCCAATATTAATGGTTTTTCCCAAAAAAATTCTGTTAAGTTGGGACCAGCACTTTTTGCTGGTCTGGTCCCAGGGCGTCAATGTTTGAAAAGCTAAAAACCCAGATGTAGGCACTACATCAAGATAGAGCAATTGTGGGTTTTACATATGTCTTAGAAGGGGTTTGAAAAGGCAAGGGACCAGGGAATCCAACTCCCAGATGATCCTTATACTGAATGAACTCAAGACTTAATAGGGCCATTAATGAGCTGCTTGCCACCATCTTCTGAGTGCTAAACTTGGAGATAAAAATTATTGAGTCCAAATCCAGCCTTAGACACTCACTAGCTGTATTACCCCTGATTATACACTAGTGATTCACTCTCAGACTCAGTTTCCTTATCTATAAAATGGGGATGATAATCATAACTTATCCCTCGGAGTTTTTGTGAGGATCAAATGATATGATATAGATGTAAATATAGCTGCCATCTATATAAAGCACTCGCAAGCATTCAAGCACAATGTAAATATTTGCTTTTTTGTTTTCTGAGGAAAATAAGAAATACACAAATTTATGTATGCAGAAAAATTGAAAGTAGAAAGGGAAAACCAACCACATCTAAGTCTTGATTAAGCTGCAGAATTGCATATTTTGTGTCTATTTTAGGGGATGGTGGAGATGTGATAAGAGGAGTCTTGGTTGGGAAAGAGGAAGGAAGGTATTTTGTTCTTAATTAATAACTCTAAAGTTGCGACTCCATAGCCTCAAACATTTTGTGAGATGAATCAAAGTTGACAAAAGAGCAATAAGAAACACTGTATTCAGGGCAAGTAAAGGGAAAAAAGCTTTTGTACAAGAAACAATGAGTTAAGTCCTAGATGCAGAAATTGAGTTAATCTTCTGTTACATGTTGGGGCAGAAGGAGAAGAGCTACCACTTGATATAGATTTAGAACTTAGAAGGGACTTTCCAGGCTACTAAGTCTAATGACTGTTTTATAAAAAAAAAAAAAAAAGGAAACAGTCTTGAAGAAATTAAGTAATATGCCCAGAATTATATTACTAATAAGTAACTGAGGTGAGATTTGAACACAGGTCTTCTTGGTACTAAGTCCATTGCCCTATCCACTAAGTAATACTAATACTTGTAAAAGAATATTCCAAGCACAATTACATATTCTTTGTCTACCATCTTGATTATCCCCTTCCCTTAACACTGTAAATTGATAGCTAGCTTATCTTTCAAAGCCCAGATTAAAGACTACCTTCTCCTTTTCTGCAAGAAGCAATCTCGCTTTCATTTGATCTCAAGATCTGTTGTCATTTTCCTAGCCATTTACTAAATCCATCTTGTGTTCTTTTGGGATTGCCCTGGGATATGGAACTTCTTCCAAAATGAAATCATCAAAACTGATGACCTACTAGTCTTCAACTTCCAGTTTTAGAGATTTCCTTGCAACAGCAAGAGGCTAAATTACTCAAAATTATGTTTCAGAGGCAAGATTTGAATCCAGTTCTTCCTGATTTTGAGGCCATTCTCTATGACATCATCCTACCCTCCTTATATTCTATAAATGTGTTTTATCTCTACTAGATGGTAAACTTTTTGAAGGCAGACACTATGTCATATTTATCTTGGCAGCTTCCCTCATGCCTACCCACTACCATAACAGCACAGAACAGAAATTTGTTGCATTAATTGTTCAATCAACAATTCCTTTGGCAAGTATTTCTTCAATATATTCTTCTTTTAACAATAGTACTTATATATTTATCTTTCTCTATCTTCCCAATGTTTTTTCCACAAATATCTCTAACCCAGAGGCTTTAAAGGAAGTAACCCTTTTACCCTCCAGATCTCCCATTCTGGGGTTCATTGTTTTGATTAGTGACTACTTCTACCAAAAGAGAAAATGCTCCAACCATGCATTCCTTTATATTTTATTTTCCCATCATCTCTGAAACTGTACCAATGACCTCAGAATTCCATCCCCATTCCATGATCAGGGTCATCTCTGCCAATATTTCTTTTCAAGGTATATTTTCTCTTCTATACCTCCATTCACCAATCCCATGACTTTCCAAATCAAATTTCCTCTCCATGGCTACCACACACTTAAAAAAAAAACTAGGGTAGGGATTATAATGTAACTATTTTGAGGGTAGGGACAATACTTAGGATATAGTAAACTCTTAATATGCATTTTACAATTTTTTTTCTGTTTTATTATTTTTATTTTCTCCACTTACATGTAAAACAAATTTTTACATTTGTTTTTACAACATTGAATTTCACTGAAAACTCAATGTCTATCTAACAGTTGGAAAATAGCTGAATAAGTTATGGTATAATATGTTATGGAAGATTATTGTTCTATAAGAAATGATCAGGAGGATGATTTCAGAAAGGCCTGGAGAGACTAACATGAATTCATACAAAGTGAAGTGAGTAAAACTAGAAAACACTGAACAGCAACAATGAGATTATGTGACGATCAGTTCTGATGGATGTGGCCCTTTTCAACAATGAGGTAATTCAGACCAATTCTAATAGACTTGTGATGGAAAAAGCCATTTACACTCATAGAGAGAACTGAGTGTGGATCACATAATAGTATTTTCAACTTTTTGATTGTTTGCTTACTTGTTTTTTTCTTCCTCATTTTTTTCTTTTTGATCTGATTTTTCTTGTGCAGCATGATATTTGTGGAAATATGTATAGAATTGTACATGTTAAAATGTTTGTGGCAGCCCTTTTTGTTGTGGCAAGAAACTGGAAACTGAATGGATGCCCATCAGTTGGAGATTAGCTGAATAAATTTTGGTATATGAGTGTTTTGGAATATTATTGTTCTATAAGAAATGATCAATATGATATTTTCAGAGAGGCCTGGAGAGACTTACATGAACTGATATTAAGTGAAATGGGCATAACTAGGAGATCATTATATACGACAACAACAAGATTATACAATAATCAATTCTGATGAATGTGGCTCTCTTCAACAATGAGATGATTCAAATCAGTTCTAATTGTTTAGTGATGAAGAGAGCCATCTACACTGAGAGAGAGGACTGTGGGAACTGAGTATGGTTCACAACATAGCATTTGCACTCTTCTTGTTGTTGTTTGCTTGCATTGTATTTTACTTCTCTTTTTTTTCTTGTGCAGCATGATAATTGTCCGAATATGTACACATATATTTGATTTAACATATATTTCTACCATTTTTAACATAAAAAAAGAATTGCACATTGTTTAACAATATATATTTAACTTATATTGGATTACTTGCCATCTAGTGGAGCGAGTTTGGGGAAAGAAGAAAGAAAAATCTGGAACACAAGGTTTTGCAAGGGTGAATGTTGAAAACTTAACTTTGCATGTATTTTGAAAATAAAAAGCTATTATTTAAAAACAAAATTAAAATGAACTTTGAGTCCCAGATTTTCCCCCCACTGAGAAAGCACACATGAAGTTATGCAAAACATTTCCATAAAAGTCATGTTGTGAGAGAAAACATAGATTCCCCTCCCCCGCAAAAAAAAACAATAAGGAAAATAAAGTGAAAAAAAAAAAGAATGCTTCAATCTGTATTCAGACATAACCAGTTATTTCTTGAGCATGGATAGCATTTTTCTTCATAAATTCTTCAGAGTCGTCTTGCATCAGCATATTGCTGAGAATACAAAGTCTAAATGCATTTTATCCACTCATTTCCATCCACCCTCAAAAATGTCCTTGATCTTTTTACCACATGATAAAATCAATAAACATTTTATATAATGACAATTTTATTTAATAATCTTGTAAAGACAAAAACTTTAAAATATCTAAGGACTCTGAAGTGATTAATGATGACTATGGATGACCTCTGAGTTTCTTAAACTTTTTCCACTGATAATTCTTTTTTCCCTGAGAAATTTTCATGATACCCTAGATACATAGGTATAAAAACAGGTAAACAAATCAAACATTTACTGATGATAAAACATAAATTTAATGATTCCCACATTTATGCCTATATAGGGTTACAACCCACAGTTTAAGATGAAACAATTTTTTTAAATGTTGACATTAGTCCTGATAATTATAACTTTCCACCACTAGAAATTCAGAGTTAATAAAGATTCAACAGTCATTGAGTGATCCAGGATATTCAAGGTGAAGGATGGAATTATGTCCTGGGAGATATCAGCTATTTATTGTATAGGGTACAGAGCCAGGTAGTGATGAATGGGGAGCACAGACCAAGGCAAGTCCAGGAATATCAACTCCAATGAAAATCAGGAGTCCTAGAGAAAAGTTAAGGAAGAAGAGTTGAGAATATGCCCAAACCCAATTGTAAAGAACAACTAGCAATGGATAAAACACAGCTCCTGATGAGCAAAGCGAGTGTCTGTGGTTTGGATGCCCAAGAATGATTCAACTGGTTTGCCATAAACTACCTGGAGGAAAAAAAAAAAAAAACTCCAATTGTAGCAAATTTATCAATAGCTTTCAAAATAACTGATTGAGTGGAAAGAATGCTCTGGTTTTGAAATAGGAATACTTGGGTTTCGAATCTGACTTTGCAATTGACTTGATATCTGGATTGGGGCAAGGCACACTTTTGCCTGAGATCTGAATCTATAAAATGAGATCTTTGGGATGCATGTTTTCTCAAAGCCTTTTAGGCTCTGTGATCCCATGATTGAGTGATATCAGTATTCTCTAAACCATCTCATCTCCTCCCAAAACAATTGGAATCTATAACCACAATATTTAAGAATATGCAGTGGGCATGGTGCTTCCAGTAGAAAGAGTAACTTCCTAAGGTCATCAACTATCTCATATCTTATCATTTTTATCCTAATATTATGTCTTGAATATGTCCATTTCTTGTCACTCACAGTCAATATTTTAATTCAAATCCTTATTCTTTCTTACCTGAACTGTTCTCCATAGCCTTCTAATTGGACTACCTCCTTCAAGTCTCTACTCACCCCAATCTTCCACAAACATACGATGCCAAAAATAATTTTCCTAACATGTAAAAATATTATTTTTTTAGAATTTAAATAAATAAATAATGAAAGATAATTTTGCTAAAATATAGGTCTCACCACATAGTCAATAATTTCCAGTGGCTCCCTGTTATCTCAAGAATCAAATATAAAGTCTCTTTTTTGACACTTAATGCTCTTCATAATCTGGTGTTTTCCTACCAGTCTTCTCAAGCTTTACTCCTCTCAATGCATTCTACAACACACTTACTATTCTTTGCACATAGCATCTTCTCTGCGTTCCATGTTCTCTGACCTCATCCCCACACTTTGGCAAAGATGACCTATTTCATCACTTGACTCAAAGGCCACCTTCTGCAGGAACCCTTTCTCAGTCTCCTCTAAGGTTCTTTTCTTTCTGTTCTCTAAGTATTTTGTGTGTACTTACTTTTCCCATCTTATCTCCCCAGTTAGAATAGAAGTGCTTTCAGAGCAGGGATTATTTTTTGAGTTTTTACCTGCCTGTTCTATGGACAATGCTTATCACAGTCCCTAGCACCTAGTAGATACATCATGAATGCATGTTTGGTTGATTCCTAAGATTTAAGCTATGCTTCCGACATATTGGCCACAACACGGAATGATGGGCAAGTCACAATGATGATAAATAGCTGTTGAATGCTACATACCCACTGCTGGAGAACCATGGCAGAATAAGACGTCTGTTTCAGCGACATGGACAATATGGGAATTTGTTTTGCTTAACTATGCAGATTTATTACAATCTCACTTTTTTTTCCCCAATGATGTCAGAGAGGAGGCAGAGAGAAAGAAAATGATTTTTTAAATTGAAAAAATTAAATAAAATTTTAATATTTTTTTAAAAAGACAAATACTTGAAATATATATACATTTTGTAAACATATACACACATGTATGTGGAATTGACCCAAAAAGAACACTTCAATGCCTTTGTTTTCAGGTTTTCACTCTCTGTAACAGATCAAGTTCATTTCCAAGCATAGCATATCTCTCATTACCATAATGCTTCTCATTTCTAGCAAATTTCCAGATTTCCTAGAAAAATGATTGCCCTACCATGCAGCTAGCTCTCACCAGGAGTCAACAAAAATTGATTACAGAATAAACAAAGTGCCCCACATAATATGAGACATGCTTGCTCCCTTATTAATATTGAATAATGTGTTATACGTTACCTCATGCCCACAGGATTTCCAATTAAGTTGTTTAGAAACAAACTGTGCCTCCCAGTGATATGTTCAGTATGTTTTGGTGCAAAAGACACATTCTGTAATTTACTAATATAGGCTTATAGTCAATTAAAGTCATTGACCATGGTTAACAAAGCAATGCTGATCATTACATAGAGGGCTCAATCCTTTCTCCCCTAAAATAAAGTTGTTTAATATCACAATATTGATAGCTAATATTTATAATACCAATTTTAGTTCAGACATTATGTTAAGCTTTTATGATTATCTCATTTGGTCCTTACCACAGCCCTGAAAGGTATTATTATCCCCCTATATATCTGAGGAAACTGAGGCAAACAAAGGTTAAGTATTTTGCCTGGGTCACACATATAGGAAGGGTTTAAGGCAATATTTGAACTTAAATCTTTCTGACTTTAGTCTGGCACTCTCTCTACCATCATTGAAAACAATACAAATGGCAAACTGATATAATAGATAGAGTACTGGGTTGGAAGTAGGAAAAATGAGAATTAAAGACTTGCTTTTGATGTTTACTAGCTGTTGAACTCTGAGCAAGTCATATAACTATGGTGTTTCAGGCAATTCAGTGGTAGAGAGATGTACTCTGGATTGGTGGATGAAATTGCCATTACAGGAGTTTCCCAAGGTAGTGAAATTCTAGATCCTTCACCCATTTGAACATGGTGAACAGTCTTACTGTACTAAAGATAGTAAAGACTGTACTAGATACATAGGCAGAACAGAGAATGGGAAAAAATATTGAATTTGGAATTGAAAGGAACTCAGCCTAATCTTGAGTCTTTTTCCGATAAGTGACTTCCGACAAGTTACCTTAATTTCTTCTTCTGACAAGTGAGAAAATTTGTCTAGATGGTGCCAGTCAAGATGGGAAATTGATCCTAGATCCTAGAAGTCTTCACAAATCCCATGTACTTTGGACCAAGTGGAAGCGTAGCCCTTCCAATACTAAGTAGAACTCTCTTTGAATTGTTAATCAAGCTCAAAATGAAAGAAACTTAGAACACTCCATCTTCTTTTCCATTCTAAAGAATAAAGATATGTTATCCTAAGAAGGTTTTCCTAGGCTTCAACACTGCCAAAGGGGTCCATGATACACTAAAAATGTGCTAGGAAACCTTGGATGGCTGAGAGCTCAGAAGCCTGATGATGAATGATGATGATTTGTGATTTCATAAGGGTGGAGAACACCCATTAAAGAAACACCCTCCATAAGGCTCCTGCTTTACAACTTAGAGTCTCAGAATATTGTCCAGACACTTAGGAATTAGGTGACTTTCCCTATAGGCATATGATCTCTAAGTCAATATAATAAGAAGTAATGAAGCATAAATTAAATCCAGATTATCTTAACTCTATCCACTACACCCTATTCCATCCCTATTATTTCAGAGTGAAACAAATCCAGAGTTTTTCCTGTAAGTATAGTTTTAAGCTTATTAACATGTTTTTATCATTAGACATCAGCTCCTTGAAGTTTAGGATTATCTCTTGCCTCCTTTTTATATCTTCAGAGTTTAGCACAATGCCTGGCATATAGCACATGCTAAATAAATGTTTACTGATTAGTTAAATTTCAAAAAGTTTTTGGCTATTTAATTGCTTTTAATGTATCAAAGCTTGTTGTTTAGTTGTTTTTGGTCATGTCCGGCTCTCTATAACCCCATTTGGGTTTGGTTTGGTTTTGAGTTTTTTGGCAAAGATACTTGAGTGGCTTGCCATCACCTTGTCCAGGGCATTTGATAAATAAGGAAACTGATACATACAGCAGTAAAGTGACTTGCCCAGAGTCACACACCTAGTAAGTGTCTGATGTAATTAAACTCAGGACCCCATGTTCTATACACTGTGCTGCCTAGCTACTTTATCAAAGCCTAAGATTTTGGGGACATTGTGTATTCATTCTGTCCCATTCATATCTACAAAGAAATAAAGAAAATTAAAAAGACAATATTTATGTTGTCTTCTAGTTCACAAATACAATGATTCCAGAAATATTTAAAAACAATAAAGCAATATTTAATTGGGCTGTAAAATGTATTGCCAAAAAAAAAGGAAAGAAAAAAAAATGTTGTACCAGAGAATTAATATGGAGAATGATGTATGTCTAGAAAAGAAAGCAGCCCAGTCATGAGGAATAACTTATGGATAACACATGTTCTCTGTGGTAGTCACGCAATATGAAGGGACCAAGAAGTCTTGCAATATGTTGGATGCTCTATGGAAGATTTGTAGAATATATAGACAAGAGTCAAATGAGATAAGAAAATGTGTAAGGTTTTTTGTCTTCACAATTGAAGGGAGTTCCCCCAATAAGGAGACAGCAATTCAATTTGGAATTATGTTCAAAAAGTTATTAAACTATGCATACCCTTTGATCCAGGACTGTTTCTATTAGGCTTATATCCCAAAGAGATCTTAAAGAAAAGAAAATGTTTGTGCAAAATGTTTGTGGCAGCCTCTTTGTAGTGGCAAGAAACTGAAAACTGAGTGGATGCCCATCAAATGGAAAATGGCTGAATAAGTTATGGTATATGAATGTTGTGGAATATTATTGTTCTATAAGAAATGATCAGTATGATGTTTTCAGAGAGACCTGGAGAGACTTACATGAGCTGATGCTCAGTGAAATGAACAGAACCAGATTATTGTACATGGCAACAACAAGACGATATGACTATCAATTCTAACAAACTTGACTCTTTCCAACAATGAGATGATTGATGCAATTTCCAATGATCTTGTGATGAAGAGAGACATCTGCACCCAGAGAGAGGACTGTGGGAACTGAGTGTGAATCACAACATAGCATTTTCACTCTTTTTTGTTATTATTTGCTTGCATTTTATTTTCTTATTCATTTACTTTCTTTTTTTATCTATTTTTTCTTGTGCAGCAAGAGAATTGTATAAATATGTTTATATTTTGAATATAAATTCAAATTTTTTATTGAATTTAAACTATATTTTAACATGTTTAACATATACTGGATTGCCTGCCATTTAGGGGAAGGGGTAGGGGGAAGGAGGAGAAAATCTGAAACACAAGGCTCTGCAAGGATCAATGTTGTCAAATTATCCATGCATATGTTTTGAAAATAAAAAAAGCTTTATTTAAAAAAGAGACTGCAATTCCATCAAAGAAAGAAGTATTTAGGTACCAAGTATAAGAGCTCCCTTCAAAAATCTATCCCTCAACTGAAGTTTTACTATATCATTCAAGTTGAGGAACTGTCCCTGGCTCCCCAAAGGTTAAGGAAGAAAAATATAAGCTCTCATTGGCCCTCCTAAGCTAGAAAGCCTTTAAGTACAGGCCTGGCAATAGGCTATGTCATTCAAAGACCATACTGGCTAAGGATTGAGAGACAATCAGATATGACCACCAGATACAGAATTTTGGAGAAGCTACGGGAGCTCATGAAGATCCCATCTCAATAAACACAGAGGTGGCACTCTGCATCATTGCAAGAAAAACCCACACCTGTGAATTCATGGCCTTTTAAAGTCTTTTTAATATACTTTATTTATTTATTTATTTTATTTGAAAAAAAGTAAGGAAAAAAAGAAAAACAGAAGAGAAATGCAAAACAAAATAAAACAACAAAAGAGAACATTGTCTTGTGGCTAGCAGAACATTAGGGAAGATTTAAAATATATAACAACAAATTACCATATTAAGAAAGTGTGTGTGTGTGTCTACTTGCAGATTTTCAGGACTTTCTATCAATCAAATCCAAACTTAATAGAAAATTTAACATGTAAGAGCCAATATAAAGATCAATTTTAAAGAATTTAACATGGACAAACTTTAAACATGAATTGTTTTTTCATATATATGAAATGTATATTTTTATTTTTAATAGCTTTTTATTTACAAGTTATATGTATGGGTAATTTTACAGCATTGACAATTGCCAAACTTTTCTTCCAATTTTTCCCTTCCTTCACCCCACTCCCTCCCCTAGATGGAAGGATGACCAGTAGATGTTAAATATATTAAAGTATAAATTAGATACACAATAAGTATACATGACCAAACCTTTATTTTGCTGTACAAAAAGAATCGGACTCTGAAATATTGTACAATTAGCCCATGAAGGAAATCCAAAATGCAGGCGGGTAAAAATATAGGGATTGGGAATTCAATGTAATGGTTCATAATCATCTCCCAGAGTTCTTTCGCTGGGTGTAGCTAGTTCAGTTCATTACTGCTCCATTGGAACTGATTTGGTTCATTCCATTGCTGAGGATGGCCAAGTCCATCAGAATTGATCATCATATAGTATTGTTGTTGAAGTATATAATGATCTCCTGGCCCTGCTCGTTTCACTCAGCATCAGTTCGTGTAAGTCTCTCCAGGCCTTTCTGAAATCAACCTGTTAGTCATTAAATATATATTTATGTAAAAAAAAATCATGAATGTCCATTTTTTCTTTACTTCCTTGTAAATTATTCTTTGGTTCTCTGCTGCATATCTTATTTACTTTAGCCTTTTTCCCTCTTTCATCCCCTCTATCATTGACAAGCAAGTCACATTTAAGAAAAGAGATATTTATATATATACATATATAGATATATGGATACATATGTACACTCACACCCATACCCCACCCCACATAGACACATATGTCTTTCATATCACTTCTCTTTTATTAAATTCTGCTCCATAAGTTGCCTTGCTATTACTTAACCTCTCCCCACCCAAGGATCCCTCCCTTCTCTTCTTCCCTCAGCCTTTGCTTCCCTTTCCATCCTCCCTCCCCACTTATTTCTTTATAGATTTTGGAGAGTGCTATACCCCTCAAGGCATATATGTAGTTGCCTATTAAACCCATTCCCAATGTGAGTAGATTTGCATAACTGTGAGCTCTCCCCCCCAATGCTTCTGTGTCTATTCTTTCTCTGCACTTCATTTATTTAACATGATTACTATTTTTACCTTAACTCTGCCAATCTTTCTTTTGAGCTATCCGATTGTTGATGCAAATCTTAAAAATACACATTTCCCATGTAAAAAAAAAACAATTTGTTCTTGTTTAAAGTTTGTCCGTGTTAAATTCCTTAAAATTGATCTTTCATATTGGTTCTTATATGTTAAATTTTCTGTTAAGTTTGTATTCGGTTGACAGAAAGTCCTGAAAATCTGCAAGTTCATTAAAGGCCCATATTTCTCATTCAAAATTATAGCTGATTTTGCTAAATATGATTTTTGGCCACAGGCATACTTCTTTTGATTGTAGGTAGATATGATTCCAGGACTTGCTATCTTTTATTATAGCTGCTGATAACTCCTATACGATTCTAATTGTAACTCCAGTGTCTTTGAATTGTTTTTTTTTTTCATTTCTTGCAAAATTTTCTCTTTGATCTGGGAGTTTCAAAATTTGGCAACAATATTCCTGTGTGATTTCCACAAAAGATCTCTTTTAGGTGGTGATCAGTGTATTTTTTTTCTATTTCTATTTTCTCTTCATGTTCTATCACTCCAGGACAATTTTCTTGGATTGTTTCCTGCATTATTGTGTCAAGATTCTCTTTTTGATCACAACTTTTTGGCAGTCCAATTATTCTTATATTTTCTTTTCTTGATCTTTTTTCTAGATATCATTTTTCTTATGTTTTTACATTCTGTTAAATTTTCTCATTTTTTATAATCTGTTTTGTTATTTCTTCATCTCTCATAGCTTCACTGGTTTCCCTTTGTCCAATTCTAATTTTCAAAGAGTTATTTTCATCTTTGAGACTCTGTATCTCCTTTTCTAGTTGGTTAACTTTTTTTCATAACCTTCTTGCTTTTCTTGGATGGTTTTAGTTTTATTAGTTTTTCCTCAATGTCTCTCATTTGATTTTTGAGTTCTTTTTTGAGTTCTAGAAATTCTCTCTGGGCAGAGAGCCATTTCACATCACTCTTTGGGATATTTTTACTCAAGTTTCCTTCTCCGAAGATGAACCTTGGTCTTCCCTGTTCCCATAATGTTTCAATGGTTGGGTTCTTTCTTCTTTACTAGTTCATTTTTTAAAATTAGAGGTATTCATGTAAGCACCTCTAATTGTAGGGTAGGTGAAAGTGCCTATAACTTCCCTTCCACTCTCCCCTTTGACTTGGAACCCCAAGCCAAGAGCTCCCCCTTTCCCACAGCTAGCAGCATCCCTGTCCTGCTGCCTCTGCACTCAGTGGGTGCTGGTTCTTTCTTACCCAGGGCAGCATCTCAGCAGCATAGCTAGGACTGGCATTCCTAATTACCTGAGGTTCCCTCAGTCTTCCAGACTCAGACTCTGACTCCATAACATGTCCAGGAGATGAAAGTCTCTGTGGTTCCTGCTGAGGCTCTGGCCAAATCCAGCTAGCCCAAAGAGTGACCACTTGGTGTTTTTGTGGAGCTAACTGGAAGGGAAGGGAAAAGGAGAGAAAGAGGGAGAGGGAAGAAGAAAAGAAGGGAGGAAGGAAGAGAGAAAAATCCAGAAATAGAAACAGAGTGACAAAGAAAGAGCTATAGAGAAACCGAGAAAAGAGTAAAACAGAGAGACAAAGACAGAGACAGACAGAGAGAGAGACAGAGAGAGGCAGAATTGGAGATAGAGACAAAAAGAAACAAGAGAGATAGAGAAGAAAACAGAGGAGGGAAAAAAAGGAAGTTGGAGAAAGAGAAAAAGTGTTAGCAAAATCACTCACATTCCCTATGAGCTTCGGGTGCCTCATTTATGAAATGGAGATAATACTTTCATTAATGATATCATGGGACAAAAACAAAGCATGTTCCTATAGTGATTCATAGTCTTCAGAGTATTTAGTTCATAACAGCCTGTTGAGGGAAACAATGTAAATATTAATAGTCCTATTCTATAGATGATGAAACTGAAGCATGAAAAAAAAATTAAGTGCATTATACCACGATCACAGAGCAAGAGTTGAAACCAGGATGCTGACCCAGATCTACCACTCCCAAATATAGAACTTTTTTCATTAAGGATTTTGTCTTACATGGATTTTGGTAGGAAAAATGTACTGCGGAACATGAGCTAAATGTGAGTTATTATTATAGTTATTCATAAATATTGTCTCAGGCTCCAGGAAGGCTGCTACTATACCCATAAAATATCCACACCATCACAATGCATAATGATTCATATTTGCATTCCAAAAGACTTACATAATTAATTTAGCCAGACATGACATTATTTTCACACTCATGCTCTAATGCTATGTTTAATATCAGAAGCTACTAAATTTCCTTGGGAAATATTCATCTCTCTTCTTCACCTCAGTGTTGTACTGTGGAAAAAGCTGTGGAGAAGGTTCAAAACCCATCTATGAGATTTTCTACCTGACTGACCTTTAGCAAGTGACAACCTCTCTGGTCTCATTTTCCTCATTTGTAAAAAGAGATAGTTGAAGTATATTGACGCCATGAGCTTTTTTTAATCTCTATATCTATGACCAAAGATAATTAGTTTAGTAATTGCTGGAAAAGAATGAAAAAAGACCCAGATATCAGATTCCAAGCAGTCCCCCAAACCACCTTTTCCAATTCAATACAATAATGTATGACTGAATGAATAAAAAAATTATAAGGCTCTAGCCATTGTAACTACCACCTCCACACTTAGCACCTTTCAAAAGAAGAGGGTAACCAGAATGATGAAGAACTTTGAGTTCTTGTAATATTAGGATAATACAGGGTAGAGCACCGTACTTGGAGTCAGGAATACATCTCATACCTTAGATACATACTAGTTCTTGGCATTAGGCTTATAGTTATGAATCTCATCATCTATAAAATGAAGGATTGGACTCAGTGGACTTTGAAGTCTCTTTCACTATTAAATTGATGATCCAATGAAACTATTGTGTATATCAATTATTGTGCTAGCATTGTTGTTCTTGTTCAGTCACTTTTTAGTTATACCCAACTGTTTATAACCTCATTTGAGGTTTTCTCAAGATATAGGGCAGAAATACATAGAAATGGACAGACACAGAGACACTAAAAGAGAGACAAAGAGACAGAGAAACAGAAGAGAGAGAAGAGAAGGAGAGGAAGGGGAAGGGGAAGGGGAAAGAGAAGGAGAAAGGGAAGACGAAAGAAAAGGGGAAGGAGAAGGGGAAGGGGAAAGGAAAAAGGGAAGGGAAAAGGAGAGGAAGGGGAGGGGAGAGGAAGGGAAGAGAGAGAAAGGGAGGAGAGGGAAAGGAAGGGGAGGGGAAGAGAAGGGAGAAGAAGGGAGGGGAAGGGAGGGGAAGGGGAAAGGAAGAGAGGGAAGAGGAAGGTGAGGGAAGGAAAGGGAAGGGAAGGGAAGGGAAAAGAATGGAAGTTGGTAAGGCACTCATGAGCCTGAGATGCCTCATGTTGTCATGGCTAAAAAGAGTTCCCACAGCTGCAGACATGTAGAAGAGCCAACTCCTACAGGGTCTCACAGCTTCTAAAACCTTGCATCTCCAAGAGACTGCTTAGAGCAGATTCATTGATGAGATGATTCCCTGGTTTTGTTAGTTGAGCTTGAGCATCTGGTCGTGTTCCTAGAGAAAGAGCTCATTTTATTATTGTGTATTCTTTCATCTATTCCAATTTACATAATTTCTCCAATTCCATATAGTGTTTTGCTTGGATAAATTAGTTTATTTTCTGTGTGCTTCTTGTGTAATCAATATTTAGTAGGAAGAAATTCAATTGTAAATATTAAAGCTAATTGTTTCCTTTCTCTTGAGAATGGTTAGGGAAAGTGGTGTGTCTCCTGGATCCCCCAAAATATTGTATCCATAGACTGAGAGATACTTGATGTGTAATGGATAGAAGTAAATTTAATCTAGTGCCCCTCTTGTATAGGTGACAGAAGGAACAGGTCCCTAGATACATGGCTCCTCCTGTTCCCCACAGAAGCAGAAATCAGTTTCCTTTGGAGACACAAACCAGATCCCAGATTATCTATCTATCAATGCTGTCTTCAAGCCAGCTATTTCTATATTTCAACAGTACACTTACGTCTTCCTTGAATATATTTATTCTCTTTATTTCTAATCTGTATTTTCTTATATTTGTATTCATCTTTTCCATTAGACTAAAAGCTCTTTGTGAGTAGGATTCATTCATTGGATTTGTATGTTTGTATCTTCAGCTTACAAGCACAAGCCTGGGAATATAATAGATGTTTCACAAATGCCTGGTAATTGGATGATTGAAAGTTAGAGTAGAAGTAGATTGCAATAGGCTTTAAATGTCAGGCTGAGGAGTTTTTATTTTGTTTTGTTTTTTCCTCCTAGAAATGAGAGACACTGAAGCTCCCTAAACAAGGGAGTGACAAGGTTAAATCTATGCCTTACAAAGCTGATTTTGACAGTGGTGTGGAAGATAGATTGAAGAGGGGAAACACTGGAAGCCAGAAATCCAATCAAGGGACTGTCATGATAATTCATTGGAAAGCTCCTTGTGAGGGTTAGAATGACTGTGGTGTGCAGGGGAATGAAGAAAAGGAGCAAGGTGGTGAGGGTAAAGTCATGGTAACTGATCATGATGCAGAGCAGAAGAAAGGGAAGAGACTAAGATGAATCAAACATTGGGAACACAGTTCAGCAAAAAGATAGAGATGTCCTCAGCATTATCCTACCCTTCAAGTCCCCATGATTCTGAAAAGATGATCTCAGGAACAGGTGTAGGGAGAATCACTCAATTAAATAGGGTCAAATAAGTGAGCTATGAAAAGGGAGATTTACATATTCCATGGTATGACCCAAGCAAAATAGTGATATGCCCATGGACAGATGTACACGAATATAACAGTTATCCCGGCCAAGAAAATTAGGAGAAGGAGAAGATGAAATAGCAAGGGGCAACACAAGGCAGCGGTTCTCAAGTCACTCCTAAAGCCTACAAAATGCAGTAGATATTACACAGTTCATTTGAAAAGGGTCTCTAAGGACATGGAAAGGGAAGGGAATAAACATTTATTAAGTTGTCTGCTATGCACTCTGCAGTTATTATCTCATTTGATCCTTATGACTCTGAGAGTTAGTTGTTATTATTAACCTCATCTTATAGTTGAAGAAACTGAGGCAGACAGAGGTTAAGTGACTCTCCCCACTAGAGACTGTCTGAGATTAAATTCTAGTTCAGGTTTTCCCAATTATAATCCCAGTGCTTTATCCACTTTTCTACCTATATGTCAACATGGGGAGCTATTTGGATTATTTGTCACAAGGATTAGCGTTGTGTGGTTGTTTTATTAATTTGGCAACTGTGGCTTGGGGAGGAGGTGGTTAAAAAGAAGCTAAAGAAAGGAATAAATAAAAAAGAATGTTTTTAAGGCACAGAAGAGAAAAGACAGAAGTTTAGAATTGCCTTGAAATTAAGGTTTTCAATAGATCATATACCTTAACAAATGATGTATATAAGAAGATTTCATATTTTCATATAGAGAACAATTTTCTTTCTGTTTTTTATCTATAGAAATGTTCATGTGTGTTGGTGTTTGCTCAGAATAACAAACAAAAATCAAGATTATTAAATAGGAAAGAAAAGAAAAGAGAAAATGGCAGGGAGAGCCAGGTCTGTCACCAGGCACACTCTATGACATATGGCCAATAGGTTGTTGGTAAATATTTAATGCCCTGAAACAGGAGACTCTGACGTAAAACCTCTAGTGTTACAGCTAAGGAAAAGCATCATGACAAAGCCGGGGCCTGTCGGTGACAAGGGTGCTGGGTTACACTATTTCTATCTGCAGACTAAAATTAAAACTCACTCTGTTCCCACCACACAGCTCCCCAAGGGAGGCCCCGGGAGATTTTCCCTTTAGTTAAAGCTGTCTTGTACGGTTCAGCAGCCTTTACACCAGAGTAAAATTATACCGTTTGGGCCTTAACATCTGTCTTGCATAGTGTATGATAAATAGCACTGCTGCTCCCTCTTGGAATTCCCTTCTTCTCTGCCCAATAGACTGTTTATTGTTGGCTGAATTTCTCTCTCTCTCTCTCTCTCTCTCTCTCTCTCTCTCTCTCTCTCTCTCTCTCTCTCTCTCTCTCTCCCCTTCTTTTAGCAAGGCTTAGTAGACTCAAAGTTGTCTCTAGCTCAGGGAACAACTCTGAGATGGTTCAGAAGATTAAAGGAATCCAGGAATCAGAAGGAGATGAGGGGGGAAAGTTTAAGAGTCAAGGGATCCGGGTTCTCAGTCCTATTCTATCTCCACTTAGCTAAATGATCTTGGGCAAATAATTTAGATTCTGTGAGCCTTGGTTCCCTCCTTAGTAAAATAGCCATGAGAATTCACTAGAGAGACATTGAAAGACAGAGACAGAGAGAAAAGACATCAAAAGCGAGACAAAGAGAGAGAGATTACATTAACTGCTTTCCTCAGAGAAAAACTGACAGAATGAATATCATTATCCCCATTTTACAGATGAGAAAGCCTGCCTAGTGTTAAATAACTGGTTTTTGTGCAAGCTCAAGGCAAAGTCTTTGGGTAATGAACCTGATGATCTCAAGGATCCCTTCTTTTTCCAGGCCTGAAGTTGGATGGATAAAAAGCTGATTAAATATTTCCTTTTTCAAGATGGAAAGATGAAAGGTAATTGGTTTGTGACCTACAGACCTAGAGAAGAAACTTAGAGAGTTTGATAAAATGTCTTCAAGTACTCTATGTACTATCATGTGAAAGAGTAATTAATTAAATCTGCTTTACTTGGTGCAGAGAGAGGACCAGGACCAATGGGTAGAAGCAGTAAAGAGGTCGATTTAGGCTTGTTGTGAGAAAAATTATTTACCTTCCCACAAGTCATTTTGTTCTATAGCAGAGAGTCATGAGTCATGGATATCTCTGAAGAATTGACAATACGGATTACCCCCCAAACAATGGAAAAGTATATGAAGGGTATAAGCAGGCTGCCAAATCTTACAAAGAAGAACGTATGAAGAAAAACTATATTAAAAAACATCCTCAGAAAAATATAGAATCAAGAGAGAAAAAGGAAATTAGTTGGTCATGTGGCAAGAGTAAGGGATAATTAATGAGCAATCTGTGTAAAAAGCCAAATTAATCATTCTCACTTCCCCCAGAGCATTGAATGGATTCTCTTGTGTGTTTTAAGGGTCTACACAAAAATTGTATGGGATGGTCAGGTATGTATAGGTTGTGGTCTGTATCTTTGGAGGTAACTGTTTTTGTTCAGTCATCCTGTCCAACTCTCCATTACCCCAATTGGGGCAATATTGGAGTGCTTTGTTGTTTCCTTATCCAGCTCAGTTTACCAATGAGGAAACTGAGGCAAGCAGAGTTAAGTGATTTGCCCAAGATCACGCATCTGCTCAATGTCTGAAGCCAAATTTGAGCTCAGGGAGATGAATTTTCTTTCTTTTACCACGCACTCTATCCACTGTGCCATCTAGCTCCCTTTAGATCCACTGATATATCTGTTAGCTATCTCAGAATGGAATTGCCTACTTTGGGAGGTTTTAGGTTTCCTCTCACTAAAAGATGCCAAATAAAGGAGATATTCACTTGTCAGATTGCAGTAGAGATTGATGCTCAAGGAGGCCAGATGATTGCTGAAGTCTCTGAGTTACTATTATTAGTAGGTGATTCTGTGACTCAGGTAAGTTAGAAGGAACAGTCTCAGAGGATACCCTTCTAGGGCTTTGATAATGTGTCCCTGTCAATCCAAGTGGGTAAGTTTGAGGACTGAAAGGGATCTCAGTGGACCAAACTACGCCAGAAGGGAATTTTTGCTCTAACATAGCCAACAAGTGGCCAACTAACTTCTATTTGAAGACTGCTAGTGGGTGAGAACCTACTATCTTCCAAAGTTACCCATGCCATTTTTGGACAGCTCTTATTGTTGGGAATTTCTTCCTGGCATCAAGTCTAATTATCCCCACCACCACCACTATTTATAATTCTGCTTCTGGGACAATCGAACAAACCTAATCCTTTCTTCCATATGGTGGATCTTCGAGGGCTTGAAGAAAACTAACATGATTTCCATCACTGAGTCTTCTATTCCCCAGATGGTTATTAAAACTCACTCCTTTCAGTTATGTCCAACTCTCTGTGGCCCTAATTTAGGGTGTTTTTTTTTTTTTTGACAAAAATACTGGAGTAATTTGCCATTTCTTTCTCCAGCTCATTTTACAGATAAAAGAACTGAGGCAAACAGAGTTAAGTGATTTGCCCAGTTATAAGTATCTGAGGCCAGATTTGAACTCAGAAAGCTGAGTCCTCAGGATAAACATCTCTAGTTCCTTTACCTTAACCTCATATGACAAACTCGAGGATGTTCACTGAGACATTGGTTGTCTTCTCTGGGTCTTTTCCAGCTTATCGAAAGCACTCTTAAAGAGTGGTCCTCATAATGGAAAATGACCATTTACCTAATACTGAGTCTGGAGTCATGGGTTCAAAATTGGCTCCACCATTTACTACCTGAATAACCACTCTATGAGGATGGATTCAATAAACCCCAAGATCCATTCTAATTCCAAATCTAAACCAAATAATACTATGATCTTAACTTGGCCACAGAAGCAATTTGAGCCAAGGAGTTAATTCTTCCACAGCTGCCTCCATCTCCTTCTGAAAAAATAATTCACCTTCAACCCTGTGCTTTGGGGAAAAGCAGCACTGGAAAATGAGACAGCCTGAGAAGCTCTCACGTACTTCTTGACATCAAAACTGGCATAAGACACACAAGTAGGATGTAGTTGCATTCTCCTTAGGGTAAAGGTCCAGACTAAAAAGCTCTGCCCAATCTGGTCAATGGTGGCCCCAGCTGTACCGATGAGCACACAAGCATCCGCTTGAGTCATCCCAGGATGGAGCACCTTCCTTCCCTAGATGCTCATCCCAGGGAATCTCAAGCTCCTCACCAAGTCCTCAACTGGCTGCTCGTGGGGGTCAGGTGATTGTGTCTGTCTTGCATTACTCAGCATGATATATTCCTGCCAAACGAGTAACATATGTAATACTTATAGTCATTCTGGCATTATTCTTAATTAGCAACCACGATCTGAGCATTTGTTATTTAAGCTCGTTTAATTCTAGCCAGATTACAGTGTGTTGCAACGGCAAGCTGCCTTCTGCCTCATCAGTGAGAGGTTCCATTAGGCCAGCTCCAAGAAAACACAAAAAGTCACATCCAATCACTCGCTGTCAGAGTAAGCTGTCCTGAGTGAAGGGGGTAGCGGGCTCTGGCATCTGCCACCATGCGAGGGGAGACCGGCAGATGGCACTGTCAGGGAGGGAGGCTGCCTGCCAGGCCCACACCTTCGAGATGGCAACAGGCCTTTTTAATTTTCAGCCACATGTTACATAATAAACAGTATTTCTAAACCAAGCTTCTCTGGGATTGCAGCAGCCCAGACTTTGGTGGCTTGCGTGATCCCAGGGTCTCCACTCTTAAAATCACCCCCCGTTCCTTAAACGCTTATCTTGACTTGGGGGAAGAAGGAGGGCCCCATTATGAAGATTAATGATTTTATTTCTCTTAATTAAGCAAATATCAGATTATCGGTTCAAAGGCCGCCAATGGGCTACGGGATTGGAGAAGGTTGATGGATTGAGGCTGAAATCATACAGCTCTTTCTAATCAAGTCTCTAATTTTGAATGTCAAATCTGGCAAGGCTTATCTCCCCTCTAGCCATGAGGAACAGTCTCTGCCAGGATGTGTGAGAAATCAGGAGAAGCAAGAAGGAAACTGAGAAAGAGAAAGAAACATAGAAAGGACTCTCTTTCTGGAGAGAGAGGAGGAAGAATTGGACATTTAATGTGCCTACAGAAGCCTACAGGAGGGGACAGAGTGTGTGTGCTTTGTTTTCTGACCAGTGAGTGCTGCAGAGAGCCTGAGCGGAGTAGGGGGTGGGCCAAGAAGTAAAATGGTGAGATTAGTTTAGAATTGAGGAATCAGAAAGGGCTGGAAAACCAGGATCCCTGGCTCTTCATCCCAGCTTTATGTCAAATGGGTGGTGGGATCTTGAGTAATTAATTCATCCTACTGGGTCTCCATTTCCTTATCTGTAAAATGAGATACTTGAACTTGAAGATAATGACTCTCGTTTGTTCATTCATTTACTCATTCACTCATTAACTCATTCATTAAGAACCAACAGTGTAAAGAGCACTGTGCTAGGTCCTGAGAGAGGTATTAGTTCTAGATAAGGTACTCTGTGCCCTCAAGAAGCTTATAGTCGAGTCAGAGAATAAGGCGCCAGCCCAGATAATAATAAAACAAAATGCTGCAAGATAGTTTATGCACACAGTGAAATCCAAGAGGGAATATTGGGCCTGAATCAGGGAGAGATTCGAGGAAAGCAATCATTGGAGGGGAGTCAGGACTAGGTTCAAGGGGGGCTTGATCTTACTCTGTCTTGAGCGGACCACAGCAAGAAGACCCTGTTCATTTCTGAAGCCACTTTTAGGAGCTTATTAGACTGAACTTCCCAAAGGAAATTGCATCTCTTTGCATCTTCAGTGCTTAGAGCAATGCCCGGCATACAGCAGGCCCTTAATAAATGGGAATTGGCTGACTTTTCAGGAATGGCACTGGTAAATTGCTCAGTGTCCAGGCTGGACTTGCCAACTTCACAGATCAAATCAGCACAGATTTAGGACTGGGAGAGGACTTCCTTTCAGAGCATTGAATCCATTCCTCTTCATACAGGTAAGGAGACTGAGACGTCGAGATACTAAAATGACTAGCCCAGGATCATCCTCCTAGTAAGCGTCTGATTTCAACACAGGGATTTCTGATTTTCAAGTCGCCTACATCACGCAGAAGGTGACCAGAATGGTGAAAAGTAGGAGGCCTGAGGGAGGCTGTTTAGCCTTAAGAAAATAAGCCTTAGCAAGGGCACAAGAGCTTGACTTTAATTATTTGACAGCTTGTCACTAGAAGGAATCAGATCTGTTTTGTTCAGCCCCAGAGGGCAAAACCAGAAGCAGGAGGGAAAAGTCACAGAGGGGAAAGTGCTGACTTCTCTGTCTCTCCTTTCTCCAACTTTGCCTCCATAGAACTGCCAAAAGGATCCCTTAGGCCCAGATCTCTCTCTTTTTTTTTAATCTCAGTATCTCTCTCTGTCTCTGTCTCTTGCCTGCCATCTGAGTCAGCCTGCCTCTCCCTCCCCCCCCTCTCTCTCCCTGTCTCTCTCTTTCTCTCTCTCTCTCTCTCTCTGTCTCCTCTTCTCTCTCCCACCCCTACTCCTCTTTCTGTTTCTGCTTGTCATTCTGTCTTTGTCACTTTGTCTGCCTCTATATGTGTCTCCATCTCTCTGTCTCTGTCAGTCTCTATGTGTGTCTCTCTCTGTCTCTCTGTGTCTTTCTCTCTGTCTCTGTCTGTCTGTCTCTTTGTGTCAGTCTATCTCTCTATATATGTTTGTATCAGTCTCTGTCTGTATCTGTCTCTGTCAGTCTCTCTGTGTGTCTATGCCAGTGTCTGTCTGTCTGTCTGTCTCTCTCTCTCTCTCTCTCTCTCTCTCTCTCTCTCTCTCTCTCTCTCTCTCTCTCTCTTCCTTCCTCGCCATTCTTTCCCCTAACCAATAAAATCCAATTATTTCTTAATGCCTTTGAGATCATGTAGAACCTCCTCTGTTTAGCTAAAACAGTTATTCACCACGTAGCCCCAACCCACCTTCCCAGCCTCCTCATGCATTAGCACCCTTCCCACGCTGTACAATTCAGCCCCGCTGGCCTTGCTACTGATCCTCACGCCTCCCCCATCACCTTTCTGGACCACTTTGTATTAGGCCTCCCATGCCTGGAGAGTACTCCCACCTTACTCACCTCAAACTACCTTTGACATCCTTCAGCACTGTACCCAAGATACAACTTCTGCCCCAAGCTTTTCCTGATCATCTCCCATTTCTGTTGCCCTCCTTTTCCCTAAACCATTTTCTATTTATCCTGTAGATACTTGGATGTGTATTACTTAACATAATTAATTAGTTGGATTTGATGTAAAGAAGAGCTAAGTTCTTCTTCTACCTCAGATACTTGCAAGTTGTGTACAACAGCACCCCAGCTCCAGTCTGAGCAAGTCATCCTGCCTGTGTTTGCCTCAGTTTCTCATCCATAAAAGATGATTCTCTATGATTCATTTGATCCTCACAACAACCCTGTGAGATAAGGCCATCTTGACCCCCCCATTCTAGAGAGTCTAAGATTAAATGTCTTACATAGCATCTAAGGTGAATTTTGAACTCAGATGGGGCTGATTCAATCCTAGTACCCTGCTACCTCTCATTATGTTCTACCCGTGGTCACAAAGAAATAGAACACGAATGCAAGTCTTCTGGTCTCCAAGAACCCTTTGTCCACAACACCGCCTCCCAGACCTAATCAAAAGATGAGGAAACAGAAATGGAGAGTAAGAAATCAAAGAGCAGTAAAATATTAAAAAGCATTAGATATAGGTTCAAACTGAGTCTGGGCTAGTCAAGTAACTCACATCCTTAATTCCTGCAATCAAGGAGACCAAAATTGGTAGGTGTTTGGAGGCAAGCCTATGGAACATTCTCAATATGCTGGAGGGGAAAGGAGAGGGGAAAGGGGGAAACCAACCAGTTTGGAAGCAAAGAAAAACCTCTCAGGCAAATCAGAATAAAACCAGGCTATTACTAACTCCTGTACTGAGCCTGGGCTGAAATAGGGAGATCTAGTCTTATACACAGACAGATACAAAGATAGGTAGATAGATAGACAGATGAATGGAAGGATAGAAGGGTAGATAGAGAGAGAGAGAGAGATGAAAGTGAGAGAAGATACACAGATGGATGGGATGAATACATACATAGGTAGACACATAGATGATACATAAATAGATGTAGGGTACATAGATAGATAGATAGAAGGCATATAGATAGAAGGATACATACATAGATATACAGATGTATGGATGGTTACATAGATAGATAGGAGAAGAGATATAGATAGAAGGGTACATAGATATATACATAGATACATAGGTATTTGGATAGATACATAGATAGGTAGATGAATAGATATACAATACGTAGATGATAGATGGAAGGTGTTCATAAGTAGGCACATATATACATGTATACATAGATGGAAGGCACATAGATACATAGTTATTTGGATGGATACATAGATAGGTAGATGAATAGATATATGATACATAGATGATGGAAGGAGTTCATAAGTAGACATATATACATATATACATAGATGGAAGGCACATAGATACATAGATATATAGTTATTTGGATGGATACATAGTAGATACATAGATGATAGATGGAAGGAGTTCATAAATAAACATATATATACATACATACATAGATGGAAAAGTACATAGATACATAGATTATAGATGGAAGGGTTCATTAATAGGCAGATAGATGGATGGATACATAGAAAGGTACAAAGGTAGACAGACAGACAGACAAATAAGTATATTGGCACATTCCAGATATATAACCTTAGATATATACCATTTACATAAGCCTTTGCAATAGTTAGTGCATTAATTTTTGTTGATTCTCCTTTATATTTGAATCTCTGCCCGAGTTACATTGTCTGATAAAAGATACAAAGATAACTTAACAGGTTATCTTGAGGAAAGAACTTTGTGAATTTGACCTCTAGTTTGACCTTTAAGGGATCTTAGAGGTCAATCAAATACATCCTCCTCAGTTGATACCTAAGAGAACTTAGCTCAGAACAAAAAAAGTCCTTTGACTTGAACCCAGGCCTTCCATCTCCAAATCTAGTCCATCAGTGGAGGGAGCCTCCACACCAGAAATTCCCTACACCAATGAAATCACAGATCTGGAAATTAAATAATCTTTAAAATATGCACCCTACATTGGAGCTTTGTAAAATGAAAAACGCAACATCATTGGCTAGGATTCTAATTCTGGGAAGATAAGGAGAGAGTTAAAATGCAGCCATACTGTTATCTCCCCAGTGGTATGAAGGACCCTTAAGTTCAGGAGGGAGTAGGCCGGGGTCCTTCTGCTCTGGCACCTCCTCCCCAGACTCCCACTTTTCTCCCTATCAGATCATCCTGGCCTGTTTCCAGGAAGGAGCACGGTTTATCTCATACCAATACTTCAGCTCTCTGTGTACAGCTTTGTCTTCTTGGAAAAGATCAAGATTAAAATAGATCAGGGACTGACTCACCTCTCCAACCGCCCTCAATCAATACTTGGGCTTCAGGGCAGATGGAGGATCACCAACTGTGGGCAGGAAGTGTCTTCTCCCTATAGGTCTGGCACGCTGGCCCAGGTGCATCAGAGGGGAAGAGACTTTCATCTTCCTCTGAAGCATCCAAAATCAGCCCCTGCCAGAGGCAGGCAGCCAGGCTGGAGGGCCCACTGGCCTGCAGAGGTTTTTGAGAATGATGGAAAATGTGTTTGCAAACGGGACGCCAATGCAGAAGGGGATGTTTGTTTGGCCCTTGTGAAGACCTAGCCAGCCAGCCAAGGATAAGCAGAGGGCAGAAAAACCATCGGGAAAAGACAAGCTGGGAAGCTAAGAGATGATGTGGGTAAAGCCCTTCGCAAACCTTATAGCAACACATAAAATGCCAAGTGTTGGTATTAATCACTGGAGAAGACAGTAAAATTATGCAAGCACAGAACACAAACCCAGTGTCCTGACTGTTAGGGGAGCTTAGACTGGGGATGTTTTCAGAAAACCTACATAGGAGGCCCGGCATCCCTTATTGTTTTATTCAACTACACAAAGCAGCTGTTTTGTCCACCTGAGTAGTAGTCCATTGAATATTAAACTTAAAAGAATAACATGATAGCAACTTATCCCAAAAACCATCCAAAAAAGAGGATACTATTTTATCACTACCTAATCTCTAAATTTTAATAGTTTTTAATAAATAAGAAATGTAACTATTTAGGAAATTTAATAATTATTATTGTTAGGCTAATAATTCAATTATGATATCTTAATGATTTATTTAATATTATGATGACTAAAGTAATTGTGTCTTCATAATTAATTCAATGTTATAATTATATTTTAATGAATGATTTATTGTTTTTTATCATATTAATTATTTCTTTTAAAATAATTTACCAAATTGGTGATTTCATTTATATAAGATTCTCTTGGTAAGGAATTTTAACTGTGAGTGCAAATCAGCATTTCTCTGCAACTCAGTCTTAGTGAGTTGCTGAGGGTTCTGAGAGGGTAGATAGTGATCCTATCTTCATAATTAATTTAATATTATAATCATTATTGAAGAAATTATATATTAATGATTGATTTATTGTCTTTTATCATATTAATTATTTCTTTTAAAATAATTTACCAAATTGGTGATTTTATTTATATAAGATTTTCTCAGTAAGGAATTATAACTATGAGTACAAATCAGTACTTTCTCTGCAACTCAGTGTTGGTGAGTTGCTGAGAGTTCTGAGAAGATAATTTGTCTAAGGTAACACAATCAGAATGTGTCAGAGATGGGACTTGAACTTGTCTTGTAATCTTTAGTCTGGCTCTCCACCAATGACTCTACAGTATGATGACACTATGAAGGTTAAATTGATGATAAAGATTATGATAAAGTCAAATCCATTTTTAGTAACAAAAGCTACACACACAGACACACACCCACACATATACACATACATACACACATACATAAAATAATCTACATCTTTTAATCAATTAAGTGATTTTATAGATGAACCTGCTGTAGAGAATAATTCACAAAAAGCTGCCTCGTCCCTATTTTCTTAAAAAATAGATACTCTCAATGTTTATGTAGAGCATTCTCATAAAGATTTTATTAGGATAACAAAGAAAATATGTGGAGAAGTAATTATTTCTATTCTCTGTCTTTTGGGTATAATAATATTATTCAAATAGATTTTTTTTGTTTATTTGCTCGTTTTGCCTTATCCTTTTAGTATATTCTCTTTCCTGAGACATTTTTTAATTGAGTGTCCCCATCTTGCCCAGGCTGGGAATACAGAGGCTATTCATTAACTTGATCTATTTCCCCCCATAGCCAGTTCAATAATCTTTGAGCAACTTGTTGACTTATAACTCCCAATAGTCACCATTTTGATGCTGCACTTAATATAGATACCCAATAAGCATAACACCTTCATGATTAGAACTCTCAAGTTCAAGAGATACCCAAGTCCCAGTTTCCTCAATAACTGGGATTAGAGATATTCATTAATACATTTGGCTATCTTTGCAATATTCTGTGAAACAATCCCTTTCAATATTTTACTGTTTTTGACTTGAATCTTCTAGGAGGTATATATTTGATGTGCTCCAGCCACTCTTTGTATTATGTGACATTTTAACTTCTTCATTTGGTACACCATGGAATGAAGGTATCTAAATGCATTGGTTCCTCTGGCATTACTGATGACAGTAAATCATTTTGGAAACGGTGATAAATTTGTTCAGTTTTCTACTTTTTGTTTGGCCATTTTCATCTATGAATGTTTTTGGGATGGGATGGTTATCCTAATTCTTATAGCAAACTTCCCTTTCATTTTTTTCATTCATCATTTTATCAGGTCTTATCATATATTAGATGCACCATCATCTATGATATTTTATATGTGAATTTGTACTCTATACCAGTATTTCTTGTGATTGCCATATCTCTCCATTTAGTAAAGAGAATAAGCAGTTGTTGACTAGAAAGTTTCTGGGATCTATCTTCTGCAATATCTTTGCTTTTATCTATTTCCCATTTTTCAATGGCAGTGATTCATTTAAATAGTTCAAGTTGAAGCTGTTACAATTGTTCACATTATCTTCTGATCGTCATTTTTTATAAGTCACTATTAATTTTTACCTTTTTTCTAGCAAAACAATGAAAATGACATAGGCTGCCGATTTTGATGTGGTTCACACATCATTAGCCAGGGATTCCCTATCTATTAAGACATAATCACTTTTATTTCTTGCCATCAAGAAGGGAAAGAAATACTGTCTCTTATTCCTCAGCCCAAGGACCTTCTTTTCACAAGCTGGCAGTGGTAAAGAGAAGAGAGGGTCCTTTCCATCCCAAAGCTAATCTATGGCCTGATCCCTCATCCCAGACCATCAGAAATATAGCCCTTGGACCATTGTTGTCTGGCTCATCCAGCTGGGGCAAAGCCTAAACTCCTTACTCACTTGGAAGATAGGTTATATCTTGAGTCCAATCAGTTTTATCAGCCTTGAAGGTCATCTATTCTTTCCAGGAGACCTAGAAGACCATCATAATTCTCCTATCTTAGGTCAGGACAATCATATCCTTTGTTCCACCTGCTAGTTCATCATCAGGTTATAGCAACTCCCTACTTAAAGTCTCTCCCCTTCCTTTTTTCTAAAAAGAAAAGTATTTTTCAGTGGGACCCTTTAAATTACTCAACCCATTTCCCTTTCCTATTTACAATTGCCCTAAGACCACATACTTTCACAATTTCAATTGTTTGCCAAACAGACAAAGTGGGTTAGGGTTTGTCCCCCAACAACTTTCATAGTCCCTAAATCAAGGTACACCCTTAGGGCAAACATCACCCTTCAGAAATCCACAATTACAGACCCACAAATATGCTTACACAGTCTACCTGGAGTTTGCCTGGTGCTGAGCCAGGGTCCTAATTCTGGTATCTGATGTCCAGTGGGGTGTTTCTATGTTTCTCCAGGGTAATACTGAAGCACATGGCAGTCTGGCTGCCCGTTTGCCCATGGCAGAGCACTGATAGCTGCCTTTTTCCTTAGGCACCCTAGGGAGGGTCATCTACCTATTTTCCAAGGGCTATCCTGAAACATGTGAAGGGTCAGCCTCCAAGGGTTACCTTTTTGCCCAGGGCTATGCTGAAGCATGTGATGGTTTTTAAGAGATGAAGTCAACTTATCCCCCTAGCTATGCTAAGGCATGTGGGAATCTTGGTATTGGCATTTGCCTGCTTCTGCTCTCTGGGGCTCAGAATCTCCCACTGATTTGGCAAGGTGGGGCTTGTGGGAAGTTTGTGAGCCAAACTGCACTCCTCTTTTACCAGAGTAGAACAGACTTTTCTTATCAATCTTGCAAGTTTCAAGGGCTAAAAGATTGTTTCACCCCCATCTTTTTGCTGGGTCTGCTTGTTCCAGGATTTACGTGGGGTGCTGCTTTCTGGTTGTTTGGAAGTGAATATGGGAGATTTATATCTTTTGTCTCCCAGAAGTCCTATTAACACCATTTTTTAAAGTCTTCACTGCTCTTTCATAGTCTGAGAGGTTAATAATAGTTTGGGGCAGTTACAAGTCCTCTTCCTCTTGAACATACAGCTATCTTTATCCCATTCTGACTTCATCAGTATGTACTCAGTATAATCTAGCTCCCAACCCAGCCAGATGAGGAACGAACAATCCTGTGCTATAAGCTTTGTACGGAAGAAACTATGACACATACTTGGTAGAAAGAAAGCTTTGGTCACAGTACGAATTTATACTAGGGATAGAGTTGGGGCAGGGACACATGTGATTCCAGAAACTCTTTAAGCAACACGTGTGGAGAAAGAAGCTGCAGACATATATGAGAAGCCAACTCCTCCTCATCTCACTAATTTCCAGTTTGCCTCCATAGAGGCAGTTGAGATCTAGTCTTCTCTCTTGGGATGGGATGGTTATCCTAATTCTTATAAGAAACTTCCCTTTCATTTCTTTTCATTCATCCTCTCATCTCACTCCCCACAAGAGAGATCATTCACTCTTGTATATGCTTTGATGTATTCTACCTATAGATCTCCAGTTGCTGTTTGTGATATCCTTGGATATCACAATCTGCCATTTGTGTGACTACTGTTTGGTAGAAAGGCTCTGAGCTGAGCTGTAAATTAAGGCTTACCCTCCCTCTTAAAAGAGATCAAGGAAGCAATTTTTATTTCTGAACCTCAATCACATTCTGAAACAAACTATATTTCAGGAGGCAGATATAATTCTAGTCTGATACCCAATTTGGAGATTTATGTGAAAGGAGCAACTGTCCAATAATGGCCTTTTTCCAACTTCCCTTAGAGCAGAAATTATAGTTTTCCTTGGAAAGCGGTGCGCTTATAGATCCTATAGATATTCATCCAAGTCAATCATAAACTATGTTTATACACTTAAATAACTGAGTAAACATAGAGATAGATAGGTAGATAAATAGATATAAATGAGCAGATACATATATCTTAGAAAATAAATATATCCAGTGTTAAAGATATACCATAAGAGATACGTATCTGCACATTTATAATCACAGATATAGATATAGATACATAGTTATAACTAAATGTCCCTAGTTATAGCTATATAAAGATATATCTAAATGCAGATGGGCAGCTAGATGGTGTGATGGATAGAATTCCAGGGTTGGAGTCAGAAGGAGTTGAATTTATATCTGGTATCAGACACTTACTAGTTTGTGTGACCCTGAACTAGTCACTTAGTCCTATTTGCCTCAGTTTCCTCATCTGTAAAATGAGAAGGAAAAAGAATTGATAAATCAGTCTAGTGTCTTTGACAAGAAAACCCCTAATAGGATCACTAAGAATCCAACACATTCTGTAATGAATGAACAGCAAAAAGAAATAGATGTAGATATCTTAAGATATTTGCGTCTCCCCACCTAAGATATAGATATGTCTGTGTCTACATTACATCTATATCTTAAATAGGCAGAAAAATAGATATAATGTAATAATAGTATAATAGATATAAACAGATATATGTGCATCTATATCTTAAATAGGCAGATACATGACATGATATAATATAGATATAATATAGACATGAATATATCTATATCTTAAATGGGCAGATACATAGATGTAACAATAATATAACATAATGGATAGATAGATTTACATCTTAAGTGGACATATATATGCATACATACATAAATCTTACATCAACATTACTAATAGTGAACCAAATGCTGATCTTTAAGTACAATATTTTTTATATTACAAGTTTTCTCCCACCTCTCATCAGATTGGATTTCCCTGAATAGATTAGATAGTCCCTTCTAGCCCAGGTCACCCCTAGATCAATCAGGTAAGTTGAAATAATCACTTCACCAAAAGTGCTAACATTTGTTAGCTTTCATACTGATAAGTTTTCTGACAACTAAGTTGTTAACACTTGCTCTCAGTCAGAAGTGCTCTTTCATAGGGAACTCTGGAATTCATAAAATTTCTATTATCTTTGTAGGTGATGGTATTACCTGGACAAAGAAAGATCTTTAAGGAGGAGAGAAGGTAAATTAGGTTGTCTTCCTGCTCTAGAAATTATGATACCTTCTTATGTCAAGTAGAGTCAAACTAGGGACTGCCCAGCATGACACTTGATGGTAACAACATGAAATGGATGGCGCACCAGTAAGAATGGAGCAGGGATTTTGCCTCAGCACTTAGGACAGCGATTGCTTGTGCTGACATTATCTATCAATAATGAGAGGAATGAGATAAGTAGTCAAGCAGGACCATTGTGTCACAGAGAAAGTCTAGCTGTGACAGTCCAACAAGACCGGGTTGGCCAGCCATCAAGGTGGTCTGGATTCAAAAAGAGTTGAATTCAAACAGAGCCTCAGGTGCTTACTAGCTTATAAAGTGCTTCACACATAGTACATAGCATATATTAATGCTAGCTATGATTGTGAGTGGTGATGGTGGTGGTAGTGATGATGATAGTGACATAATGAAACCAATGTGTTTAGGCTATACACTCAATCGGTGTCTTCTGAGATTGCTCATATGCTTGGAAGAGTGTTGGAAGGCTATAGTACATGACATAGGATAATTATTCCCTTGAGCACCAGGGCACCAGCATTAATTAAAATTCAAAAGTGATAATATCCCAATCAATCAAATCAATAGTTAATAAGCACCTACATGTCCTAAGCACTGTTCCCAAAACTGTGGGACAAAAAGTCAAAAATAAACAGCCTTTCCTTCAAAAAATTGTATTCTATTAGCAGAACCAAGATGCAAATATAAAATGATATACAGATGGGTAGGTGGGACAATGGCTGTAACATCAGACCTGGAGTGAAGAGACCTGTTTGTGAGTTCAAATACTGCCTCTGACACTTTCTAGCTGTGATCCCTAAACCAGTTTGCCTTAGTTTTTTTAGCCATAAAATGAGCTGGAGAAGGAAATGGCAACTCACTCTACTATCTTTGTCAAGTCAGGCATTGTTGAAACAACAATAGGGGACACAGAAAAAGCAGTTGCAAGGGAACCTTGGATGAAAAGGTACTAGTAACTGAGTAAAATGGCTCAGACTTCCTGATGAAGGTGATACCTGACCCGAGTCTTGAAGAATGCCAGGACTTCTAAGAATACAAAAGCAGGGATACAGGAGAAGGATTGTGGGTTTTGAACAAGCCTGAGCCCATATTGGTGGTGATAATTCACATAAAAATTTTATCAAACATTTTCTTCACAACCATCCCTGGCAAAATAGATATAGGGATTCAATTATATCCACTTTACAGCTGAGGAAAATGGGGTTCAGAGAGTTAAAACAATTTGCCCCCAATTATATATGTAGTAAGTGTCCAAGCCATAATAAGGATCCAGTTCAGGTTGTAAGTAATAAGAAGCTTTCCATTCTAGATTCTATACTAATTGGATTATACCATTTGAGTACCTCTGGGATCATACATTCAGAACCAGAGGAAACCACAAGATTGATCAGGTCCAACTCTTTTAGGGAAGTAACCTAACCATGATTCTTCAGACAAGAAGTATCAGAGCTGGGATTTGAACCCAGGTTCTCTACCACCATATTCAGTGTTCTTTCTACTGAACCAGCCCACTTCCATTTTGAAGTTGGAAGAAGATCAGGTTTAGGGCAGACTGCCTATTAGAACTAGATTTTTGCCTCATTATCCTCCCCCGTTGTGATTCTTGTTTAAATTTATGCTTTAGTCTTTTGCCCATGCATCACTTAGAACTTTTTTTTTAATAAACCTGACTCGAAATTCCACTGCAGTAAAGACATTTCATCTTGAAGAATGAGTCAGATTTGCACTTGAGCATGATGCAGGCCTCCAGGATTATTTTCTGCTCTCTGTCTTTGAAGCCCCTTCTTCTACCATAACTCTGTAGTGCCCTTCTCTTTGGTGCCTTCAAAATAGGGGGTTTTTGTCCTTCCCTCCGTCAATCTCTCTATCCCCTAGCTCAGAATAAGCTTCTTCGTTTCATAAGAAAAAAATTGCAAGAAATTTAAAATGTAATACCATTTTTAACATGGGAAAGTATGGTGCTTCTATTCTCTTCCCTTTGGTTATTTTAAATGTTGAAATATATCAGTGTATTTGACAGAGATCTGTCTCTAGCACTGAACTAAAAGGCCGTAACTATGCAGGGCCACACTTTATCTCCAGAAGCATGGTTTGAATCAAGTCTTTCATAGTTATATATAACCTCCTAACTGGTCTCCTTGCAAGCAGGATCTCCACCCCCTCCCCATTCCACCCCAGCACATTGCCCCTGGACTAATACTTCTTAAACAGTTTTCATCATATTACTGCTTAGATCAAGAATTTAGAAGGGCTCCCTGCTGGCTTGAGGATCAAACCCCACCATCCAATCCACTGAGCATTTAGGAGCTTGGCTCAAAGATAGCTCCTCATCATGTTATTTGAGGTCACCCCACCTTTTACCTTATCCCACCTTGCTGCTCCCTGCCTCCTAACATACATCTTCCTGGCTCCTAGGCAGCTAGATAATATAATAGTTAGAGTACTCATGCTAGAGTCAGGAAAACTGACTTCAATCGAGTTCAAATCTTACCTAAAGTTCTCATTAGGATCTTGAGCAAGTGGTTTAATCTTCATTTTTCTCATCTGTTTCTTCCAGTGAACATGGACAGATCACTGCTGTGTAAAATAGAGCTGCCTGGGGCATTGAGGAGCTGTCCAGGGTCTCAAAGCTAGTGGGATTGATCTTCCTTACCCTGAAGACAGCTTCTACACCCCTTACTCCCCTGTTCCTTTTTGATTACAAAGATAAATAAAACCCAGATCCTACCTTCAAGGAGCTTCCTATTTAGCAAGAAAAGACTAAAACATGCATATTCAGAAATATTATGCAAATTAAAACATAAACAATACAGAAGTCTTGTGAGATTAAATGGGGTAGAAATTCCTTTTCAATGAGAGGATCCAGGAAGGTTTCAGGGAAGATGCAACATTGGGGCAGGTGTGTGACAAAGATTATTTATCAATGAATGAAAGACTTCTCTGACTGCTGACTCACATTTAATCTATTAGCTTTCTTACAGGCCACGTACCAGCGAGGCAATTGTGGTTTTGGTCAAAAGTGCCCTGAATAAGAAGTCTGGGTAATATTAGTCTACAGGATTATAGATCTGAAACTTGAAGGGACCTACCAGTCACTAAGCCCAACCAACCCCCACATTTTACAAATGAGGAAACTGAGACACCAAGAGGCTAAATGAGCTGTCCAATATCACACAGTTGACTTGTCTGAGGCAAAACTAAAGCTCAGATATTCCTACCTTCCTGGTCCAGTGACCTATCTGCTATGTAACATCACCTTATTTTGTATGTAATCCATAATTATTCTTATGGTTAATATCAGCTGTTTCCCTGGGTGAGAAATTTAATTTCTCTAAGTCTCATCTATAAAATGAGGAGATTGAACCCACTGGACTCTAACATCCTTTCCAGCTCCTGGAATCTATATGGTCCATGCTATGAGGGTATATTATATGCAGTCTTTGTCTCTGTTTTCATTTAGGAAAACTGTCTCCTAAATGAGAGTGGAAATTTCTTTGAAGACAAGGTCCTACATGATCTATTCTTTTCTTCCTTCCTCCTATTACTAATCTCAGTTCTATACTCTAATAAGTTCAGAAAATACACTTCTTGAACTGAATTAAGGATCATAATACCAGTAATGAGCAAATCTTGATAAATTCAACAGCCAGATGTATAAGATGTCTTCCCCCATCTTAATGTTAGAAAGCACCACAGGCTGGCAACTCTATCTGAAGAGAAAGGGAGAAACAGATGTTACCCTATTTTATGAAATATTTTCCCCTGACCAAGAAATAGGAGGCACCTTATTAAATAGGGCATTTTCCTTCTTTCTTCTGACAGTTTAGCTCGATGGTCCAAGCTCATGGCAGTGCCTGATTCTAATGCGGACTGTATATTTTAGCATGTGATTGACAGGTCCATTCCCTATGGAAGAAGAGGTTTGGCTCTTAGAGTGTGAAATTAAACCCGTCAGTTCAGGCACCACTTAAGCAATGTGGTTCCAATGTGGGAAAGCTAACAATAAAAGAATTCCCAAAGAGTCTATTAAAGGAAGCAGAAAGAGAAGAACAAGATGCCAGCAAGGGGGTGGTGAGGGAGCGGGAATTTGGATGGAACCACAGGAAGGTTTCTCCCAGTATTTTCCCACCAATGAGCCAAGGACTACACTGCACCATGAAATGTGTAACTCTTAGTTTCTTGAATCCATAGACCACTAGAACTGGAAGGAGCCTTAAAGATACACAAATCCAATACTCTAATTTTATAGAGTTATTCAAAGTCGCAGAATGACTTACTAAGGTATATAGCTAATAAATGGCAGAGCAAAGATTTGAAGCTAAGTGTCTTAACTGGGGTCCAATGTTCTTTCTATTATATTAACATTGATCTGCTCATGGGGATCAAGATGGTCCTTAATTATGGGCATATGAGTAAGTAACAATCACCTTTCAAAGAAAATCTAAACAACATTTTTTTTAAAGTTTAACTTGCATTATTAACTTTTCCTCCCATCTTTTTTAAGTCTATATAACCAACAAAATAAGCCAACATCTTATTTGTGACATCTGCAAATTTCTAAGATATAAATGTTCACACTGAAAATTTTAACTATCAGCTCTGATAACCTGGTTCAATCTAGTTACAGTATATGCCTGGGGCCTTTACTCATAAGTAGTACAGGCAGCTATCTCTATGGCCATCTGTCTATATGAAAGCTTTGAAAGGCTTCCCCTCACAATAAATTTCTCCTACCAAGCCTCTTATAAGATCTCAAAATTCCTTCACTGCTCCTACTTTGGAAATAAAGTATTATAAAAATACAGATGTTCTCTGGGACACGGTCAATTAAGATTTATTAAAGCACTTACTTTGCTTGGCACTGTTCCAAGCACTGGGGATAGAAAGAGAAGCTTATTGAACCATCGCTGACCCTTATTATCATAACTCCAAATGATTCAGCAGTTTAGTCCCTGTCACTAGTCATAGCCATAAAGTTTTGGACACAAATATTAGTATCATCCTACATTACTCAGTGAATAGACCACAGTGGTCTACAGTCAGGAAGACCTGAGTTCAAATGTAGCCTCAGACTTTTACTAGCTCTGTGACCCTGAGCAAATCACTTAAATACTTTGCCTCAGTTTCCTCATCTGTAAGATGAGGGTCATAATATCTAAGTCACAGGGTAGTTGTGAGGATTAAATAAGTCAGATAGTTGGTACTTAATAAGTTCTTATTCCTTCCCTCCCTCTCCAAACTTTTCTCTCACAACTACATATCTCGAATATGCTCTGTACTGGACTGTCTAAAATTCACTCATTCCTATATACAGTCATGATTCTCCTCCTACTTGTGACCATATTTTTCTGGGTTTTTCTTCTCTTCCTCTGTTTTCTAAATGGGGCCATTTTTTTCAGAAGCCAACCCCTGTCTATACGCTTTCCCTAAGGGAACTTGTCCCCTCCCCGCTTATTTTCAGATGAACTAAGCGTATTGTATCCAATGGGAAGAAAGGTTTTAGACTTATCGTGGCTATTTGTCTCTACTGCTAACTTCGGATCTTCATCTCTTCAGGGCCACTTTGGGCCATCTGGTATACTACTTGCTACATAAAATGCCTAGAAAGATCCTCAATAATAACAGCAACTTGCAAATTCTATTGGTGAATAGCTTCTAGGTCTAGGAAAGAACTATCTGAGAAGCAAAAAAATTAGCCATGGTACCTCAAACTAAAATCATATTTATCTGGTGCTAATTAAAAAATCTATTGTTCCAAAGAAATATGTGACTTAAGATTAGAAATTTCTTGGAACTCTCCTTTAAATCCTTCTATGCATCCTCTTACTCCAAAATCTACTTTAGAGGCACTCTGCTACATGAAACTCTAGGGTATAGATTCCCTAAATCCTGTTAAGACTGGTTTGCAAATGAATCTAAATAAAATCAAAACCTAAGAAAAAAAGGTTAAATCAAGGGTCTCCTCCCTCCAGGCCCTCCAGCCTGCCTTTACTAATTGTATCTTCTAATAATAAACACACTGATCTTTGTGTTGTATGCTTCTCTACTGGAGTTCCAACAAAACTCACCATTTCTGCTCGCATGCCACAAACCTGGCTCCTATCTGTCAATAATAACTTTTTCCAAAGCCCTTAAGAATGCTCTGGAAGTCAAGTTATGGCTTGAGCCCTTAAGGAGGCAATAGATTTAACCAATTAATCAACAAACATTTATTAAAATCAACAGTGTGTCAGGCATTATGCTAAGTGCTAGGGATACAAAAAGAGACAAAGAAGTCATCTCTTCATATCTTCTGAATCATTCTCTTTCAAAGACCTTTCAAGGATAAGGATATAGAGAAAAAAGAGACCCCGGTGGCTAACTCCAAGAACAAAACTTAGTTTCTTCCTGTTGGAAAGGAAGTCAAGATGAAGACCTAGATGAAGAGCTAGCTTTCCATACTTTAGAGATTTCATCTGATGCTTTTGCATTGCTACCCATGGGGTATCATTTTTTCTTCTCAGTGAGGCAATGAGAACAAAGAAGCTTTTGGCCAGAGACTTATATTCATTTTGGAATATGACTTTTGAAGCAGATACATGTTTTCTTTTATTTAGAGCACAAAGAACATGTCACAACCAGAAGGCCTAGAGTTCATCTAAAACTAATCCTCTCATTGTACAGCAGTAGAAGGGATAGGGAGACATTGAGGTTCATAAAAATCAATCAATAATCAATAAACATTTATAAAGTGCCCACTATGGGTCAGGTACTGTACTAAGAAGTAGCAGAGAAATTATTTGCCCAAGGTCATACAAATGGTAGATGGCCAAGCCAGAGGTTGGAATTCAGATCTACAGATAATCTTCTGGCCTTTTGTCCTTGACTGTCAGAATCAGAGAGAAGGCCAATTTTTTTTTCTTTTTTCCAACTAAGAACATCCAGCCCAGGGATGAGTAAGCAGGCTCTAAGGTTCTTTTTTAACTTCCTAAAGATATAACAACTTGGATGCCTTTAAGTGCCAATCAAGCCATTCCTTTATAGTCTCACTTCCTATCCTGGCCACTGGCAAAGTGGCATTATTATCCTGTGAGTCATCCTGCTAATAAAGAAATCTAATTTGGAGATAACCCCTTCTTCCCTTGCCTACACGACTTTATTTCCCTCATTCTTTTGCTTCTTGCAATATTCCCTGGTACCAATGAATGAAATAACACAGAAGCCAGTGAGTGAGGAAAAAAGAAATAAAGAAGGGATCAAAGGATGAGTATGAATTTAGAGAGAAACAAAGTCAAAACTCTTGATGGAAGAAATCACTGATTGGGAAAGCAGGGTCCCACTTCCAACTAGTGGTCCATCCCTCCTATTGCTATGTCATTTTTCTTAGCTCCAAAGTGAAGCAGTTGGATAAGACCATTTCCAGTGTTCAATATCACTGACTTTGTGATCTTGAGTGAATCACTTCCTCTTATTGAGCCTTGGTTTCCATCAATAAAATGAAGGTTTTGGACTAAATGCTTTCTAAGATTTCCTTTAGTTTTAATTTTCAATGAACTATGTTCTAAGGCCCCTTCTGTCTGTGGAATTTTATGATTCTATGCCTTTACTCATATTAGAGAAGGAGGATAAACATTGGAATAATTCTAGAGCTCTTCTGGACTATCCCAATCTACTCCAAAATTACAAAAATAGTGTCATAATGTACATAAGCAAACAGATCACTGTAAAGATAATTGCAAATTATGCTCCAATATCTATTTCTAAATATAAAAAGGATAATAGTAATCATAATCATTAACATCATAGTTCACATTAGTTTAACAACTACTATGAACGAGTTACTCGGCTAAGCTCTATATTTAATCCTTATGACAACTTTGGAGGTAGGTATTATTATGTCCATTTTATAGATAAGAAAACTGAAGCAGACAGAAGTTAAATGGCTTGCCCAAGGTCACACAATTAGTGTCTGAAGCCAGATTGAGTTAAAATTCTATAAAGAAATTGAAAAGATCTTCCACATTATGTCAATATTTATTTTTCTACAAAAAACAAAAGTGGGTGAAAGGAAAGACAGTGCCAGATCTAGAATCAAAAAGACCTGAGTTCAAATCTGGTCTCAGATATTTATTAGAAGTGTGATCCTGGGCAGGTCACTCCATATCTATCTGCCTCAATTTCCTTCTCTGTAAAATGAAGATATTAATAGATCTTATTCCCCAGGGTTGTTCTGAGACCTGAATGAGATAATAATTGTAAAGGGTTTAACAAAGCAATTGGCACTTGTAGTAAGTGCTATCTAAATTGCTATTATTATGACAATAAAATTTATTCTATTTTAACATATGGGAACTGATTATTAACTTATGAATAGAAGAGTCAATTTCAGAAATCAACTGTCCACCCTAAGATCAACAAGTAAGATCAAGATTAAAATTAATACAAAATTAAATAAAAGAATAAAGAAACACTGTAGCTCCCACCTAAACTATTAAAACAATTTTTTTTAAGTTGAAATACTGAGAGATGGACAAAAGTAAAGACATAGCCTCTTTTTTCATTTGTAAAGGAAATTTAACTAGTGAAAAATAGCTGGCAAAACAAAGAGGCAGAAAGAGTCCAAATATCTCCTCAGGCAGAAAACATTTGATCTAGCCAAGCATTCGAATATAAAAAAGTCCTCTGAAAGATGGATAAAAAATGTCAAGCAATATCTCTTATAGAACAGTAAAGGGCAATTGAGATCAACACGAGTTTGGTATGAGATCCACCTAATGTCTCATTAACATTTGTAAAGGAAACCTCATGGGAGACCACCAATAGATGTGAAATAGAATGATCTGCCAATCATTTTGCCAAAAAGAAAAGAAAAGAAAAGAAAAAGAAAAAAGAAAAGAAAAGAAAAAGAAAAAAGAAAAGAAAAGAAAAAGAAAAAAAGGCATCAAACATTTATTAACCACCTACTATTTGGCATTCATTGTGTTGATCTACTCCCACTAACAGCAATGGTGAAAATGGTGTATATCATGTTGGGGGGGAAAAGGCAGCAGCACTTAAAATGGATAAGGGATGTAAGGGAAGGAAAATCACTAATCAAACGATCTGGGTTTTAATCCTAGTTGTGCTACCTATTTCATTTAACTTCCTTGGGTCCCCATTTCTTCAAATATAAAATCTTCATCTCTAAGGTCTCTTCCAGCTCCAAATCCTTTGATGTTATGAGTTCAGAAGACTGGTTTGACCTAACCATATGGCAACCTCATTTGAAAGGCCCCAAGGAATGGATTTTAATGCAATTTCAGAAGGGAATATTCTAAGAAGACTGGAAAAGATCACAGGCAATACCATTATGACCAAAAATATTGAATGAGAAAACATCAGTGATTCTCCACCCATCTGCCTACTTTCTCATATCTATAAAAATCTTTATTAGAATGCACATTTTTAGGGTATGCTTAATGAAAACATGAGAAGGAAATGGGCAATCTCTCCCAGACTATTTTCTGTAACAGACCACATGTTTGCAGTTATACAATTGATAGTTGACATTTATATGTAAAATGCTGTATGGTTTACAAAGTGCTTTACAGGCATCATCTCATTTGACCCTTAAAACAATTCTGAGAAGAGAATATTGTAGGTTTTACCAGCCCCATTTTTCAGATGAGGAAACTGAGAATCAGAATTCCTATGGGAATGTTGATGGTCACACACTACTAAGTGTCAAAAGGGAAGATTTGAATTCATTGTTTGTGGAATCTAAGATCATAGATCATACAAATATGAAAATATATTTAGAAGAATCGCACATATTTAACTCATATTAGATTGCTTGGTAAGGAAGGAAGGGAAGGAAGAGGGAGAAAAATTTGAAACATAAGATTTTGCAAAGATGAATGTTGAAAATTATCTTTGCATATATTTGGAAAAATAAAATACAATTTAAAAATTTTAAAAGATCGTAGGTCATAGATTTAAAGTAGAAAATTATCTCAGAAAAGATCTAGATCAATTCTCTCATTTAACTAAAATAAAAAATAAAGCCTTTTTATTCTGATCCTCACCCAGCTTTCCCAATTCATCCTAACCCCACCCTATTTATCCCTTTTATAACAAAGAAAAAATTAGTGAAAACTAAGTTAGTTAAAAAAAGTTAGTTTAACAGAACTAACTAAAATACCAAAAACTTCTGACATTATAGACAGTATTCATATTGATTGTCCTCCATTTCTACAAAGAAACAAAAGGAAGTGCTTTATCATCTCTTTTTTGGATCCAAGGCTTGGTCATTATAACTGCATATTTGTTCAGTTTTTATAATTTGATTTTTTCTTTCTTTCATTTACATTGCTATAGTCACTCTGTATATTGTTTTCCTGGGTCTTGTTTATCATTTTTTTTACCAAAATAATCATCCATTACATTCAAGTTCAACACCTTGTTTAACCCCTTCATTTAACAAATGACCAAACTGGATCCAAAGAATCAAGTTGAGTCAAGTCAAATCAAGCATTTATCAAGCCCCTACTTGAGTGCAGGCTCTGTGCTAAGTGCTAGAGATACAAAGAAAATTTTAAAAATCAGTCCCTACCTTCAGGGACTGAACTCACAATCTAATGAAGAAAACAACTATGGACAAAGATATGCACAGAACAATTGGAGACAATCTCAGAGGGAAGGTACTCAGATTAAAGATTATGAAAAAGCTTCTTTAGCTGAGACATAAAGGACACCAGGAAACCTAGAGGTGAAGATGAGCAAGGTGACAGTTCAGGGGTGGTCATTGTAAATGCCCAGAGAAGGAGATGGACTATTTTGCCCAAAATAGCAAAGGCCATAGGAATAATTTGAATTCAATACCTCTGACTCCAGAAGCAGTGTCTACCTTGCCCCTGATGATATCAAGTCTCATGTTCTTTCCACTGCATTATATTGTCACTCAAATACCTAAAAGCTCTAGATAATACAAAGTCCCACTATAGCTTTGGTTAGAGTTACAGAAGAAAAAATGCCTTGGAACTTCAAAGATTATTCTGCTACTGTATATACCCCAGGCTTGTACTAGAATTGCATAAGATTCTTTTATAGAGATAAAAAAGCAAAGATAAAATTTTGTTCAAGATGGAGTATCCAAATTGAATAAGACATCAAATGCAGAGGTGAGCTTACCACATGTGTTGTTAGCCAATTTTTGAAGTCAACTTGTGCTGCAGCCAAGTTGCTTCTCTGCTAAGGCAAAAAAAAAAAAAAAAAAAAAAAAAAGGAAGAGATGCTATTGTGTTGACTACATCAAGTTCTTCTCAAGGTGATTTAAGATCATTTGGATGGAACTGATTGATTTATCCATCCAAAGAGGAAAAACAAAATGGATTTGTAAAAGTCTATACCTATTGTTTTCATCTTACCATCTTCTTTCTTTCCCGAACCCCTTAATATCAACCGCAACCTTACCACTCTCCTGCAACTGTTCCCTCAGATATAAAGAATGACCTCCCTAAGAACTAAATCCAATGGTCTTCTCAAGTTGCATCCCTTGGTATCTCGCTGAAACAGTTGACACTGTAGATCACTTAATTCCCTGGATCATTTCCTCTCCCTTGTCTTCCATGATATGGGTCTTTCCTGATTCTCTCCTACCAAAGAAGTCTGTTCTTTATTAGCTCATTATCTTCTACCTGAGATCTAAGTGTAGAGCAATCCAAAATTCTGCTCTCCTCCCCCTCATTGTCTCTTTTCTCTTCTGTATTCTCTTCATAATAGATAGTCATAGTACTTTGCAGTTGCCCCTCCAAAATCGTGAAATCATGGGAAGATTCCTAGTGGAACTAAGTACAGTATTTCAGCTTCAATTATTCATTTCTCGGAAAATCACAAGCTGCCAATTTAGACAAAATGATGACAATTTGTCAGTCAGTTTTCCTGCAGCAGATTTTTTTAAAACTCCAGGGTCATATGGTCAAAGATGCCCTCTATTTTATTTTGAAGTCTCTTTCCATGGAGAGCTCCTGATATTACCACTGTCCTCATCATTTCTCCATGAAAACATCAGAGTTCAAGAAGTATCAGATGGAATCAGCTCCCTTCCCTCAGGAAACTTGCTATTTCAAAGAAGCCAAATCAATAATCTATGTATATATGGGCTTTAAATAACAGTTTCTTGTGTTCTTTTCTTTCATTTATAACAGAAAGACCCAAAGCTCAAGAAGTCAAAAAGGACAAACAGAAACTAGAGAATATAGAAAGAGAATATAGATCTCTGAACCTCCATGACATTTACTAGTTCTTTACTTAGTCTAATGCCTACTATTCCCTGTATATTTTTTGTGTGTATCTTTATTTCGTATAAAGATGGACTTAAAGAAATGGGGATGTTTAGACTAGCAAAGAGAAGACCTAGTGGGAATATGGTAGCTGGATTCCAGGATGTGAAAGATCATTGGATAGAAGAAATTGAAATCTTCTAGTGCAATTGAATGACACAGTGTATAGAATACAGGGTCTGGAGTCAGGAAGACCTGATTCAAATCTGGTCTCTAACACTTAATAGCTGAGTGACCCTGGGCAAGTCACTTAACCCTGTTTTCTATAGTTTCTTCATCTGTAAAATGAGATGTAGAAGGAAATTGCAAACCACTACAATATGTATGCCAAGAAAAGCCCAAATGAAGTCATGGAGAATAGGACATGATTGAAATGACTGAACAATAACAACCAGAGGAAGAGAAGAAGAACAATGGACTCAGTGAAGTACAAACAACCTTGAAGTTGGAATCATAACTCAGCTTCTTGCTTTATATTGGATTTTGAAACAATTGATTGACCTTTATAAGCTACATTTTCCATGTTTATAAATGATAATGTTGATCCATATGACTATAAAGGTCCCTTCGTGAAATCTAATTCTTCAAGTTAAAGAGACCTAGATTTCAACCTGATTTTTCAAGAATCTTCCTAAGAGTTGACATGACCCCAAAATAGAATGGACAGCCTCAGGAAGGAGTAAGATAAGATCGGAGAGCTTTAAGTGGAAATGAGATAACTAAGTATTAGAGATGTTATGGGACAGATTTCTGATTCACTAATGCTCTCTTAGATCATACTTGTGTGCTATAATCATCTGATTACCCTCTGGTAATTACCAGAGTGGTAATGGAAAAATTACATATTTTCCCTTGTTAAATTATAAGCCCCCTTGAGGGCAGGGACAATAGCTTATCTAAGTTTTTCATCTTCTCCCCAGCATAGCACAATTGTCTGTGTTTAGTAGCTATTTAAAAGCTGATTTTTTGATTGACTGAATTGATCTTGTTCCTACAAGTAACCTACATGTTTCCTAAAAGCAAGGATCATATTTCCACTCTTATCTCCCACATCTCTCAACAGCATGAAGAACAAAAATACCGAGCTTAGAATCAGAAGACCTGAATTAGCATCTAAACCCCATCATTTACTAGCTCTCAAATTCCCCTCTTCTTTAAAATGGAATATTTTTACTATTCACCCAATGACCATGTGAATGGTAAGATTTGGAATGTGAGCAGCATGCAAGGGCAATTTTGGGGATACAGAGAGTTTTGCTCTCAGAGAGTTTATAGTCAAAAACAGAAGTTCTAAATAGAGCACTAGGCTTTAGAGAAGAATACCTGAGTTCAAATACAGTTTCAAACATTTATTAGCTTTGTGATCTCAGACAAAACTACATACTTTCTCAAGCCATATGTAAGAAGGTTAAGGATAGAGACCCCCCCATAGGTCTCTTTCAACTTTAGATCTGTGTATTATGAATTTTTAGGGGGAGAGAGCAGAGAATTTAGAAAGGGTGCTGTTGACTGGGGCAGCTAAGGCTACTCTCTCATAGATCACTTGCTCTGACTTGGGAAAACCTGAATGAAGAGAGTACAATTCTAAGAACATGAGGTCTGTCAGTGGAGAAGGCATAAGGGGACAAATGCTTTACTTCTCATTTATCTGCATTCCCAGATTTTTCTCCTGGGCCTGGAGACCTCAAGCCTCAAGCATGAAGCAAAGAAAAGTCTTATATATAAGCCCGAATTGGGGAAATCCTGAGTCTTCTGGCTTGGAATCTCTAGATGTCATTCAGGGGAAATAGTTATGGAAAAGGCAAACCAGATTTCTCCCTGTTGTAAGTTGAACTTCAGTTCTGACTTTGGGGTATGAGTAGGAGAACCAGCTACATCTAGGCCTATGACTAGGTAAGGACCATTCCCAACCCCATTGCCTCCTTTTGGTAATTCCAAAGAGTACATGCCCCAATTCTCTGGAGCAGGAGGAATGGATGGGAAGAAAAAGAAGGAAGGATACCTTGAATTAGCCATGGGGAGGGGTGGGATATAACTTTGGTATTCCTCTGAGCAACCTTGAGTTTCTAAAGATGTCATGGAGACTCAACAAAGCCCAGAACTATTTTCGATCATTTGGCCAAGTGTTAAAGTCTGATTATTAATTAAAAAGCATTATTTGCAAAATTGACTTCTGACTCATCAATTTATACAAATTTATGCCTAGGACCTAGAGCTAGAGTCCTTAATCTTTTTTTCTTTTTTTATGCATTGCTTACCTTCCTTAACCTATCTCCCCCATGGCAATCTAGTAAAATCTATTCATCCTTTTTAAGAATGCTTTTAAATTCATAAAATAAAGATTACAATGGAAATGAATTCTAATGAAATCCAGTTATTCAAATACTTTTAGAAAGAAAGGTTAAGAACCCCTGATCTAGAGCAAGGAAGGATCTGAGAGGTCACTCAGTCCAGTCTCCTTAATTTACAAAGGAGAAACTGAGGATGGAGAAGCTCAGGAATTTGTTGAAGGCCACATCTAGTCAGTGGAAGAGCTGGGATCTGAACCCAAGCCTCTTGATTTCAAGCTCAGCATTTTTCCTCTGTACCAGGATGCCACCCAGTTGCACATAAGTAACCTCATTTCCAGGATGTGTTTGTTTTCATGGTTAACATGGACATTCCTTGGGCCCTGGGAAATGTGAAGAAGATGGAGTTCTCAGGCACCAAGGGGTTCCGCCTCAAGGCTCCCATTCCAGCTGCTGCTGGCACAAAACCTGATCTCTCCCCAGCATCTACTCATCTTCTAGCTTTGTTGGTGGCTTGAGGGTAAGCAGAGAAGAACCCAGAGAAAAAGGGGGTTGGGGAGCTCTCCCTCAGCCTGGTCTTCAATCCCAGAGCCTCTGATTGAAAAAGCGTGTCAGAGTTTTTCCAGGCCTATACTGGCTCCACTTCAGAAGTAACCAAGTCCTCCAACTTGGAGGGTAAAGTCAATCTGACTCAAGTATCTGAGGGGTATTTACCCCAAAACAGACAAAGGCAATTAATTATTAACATATGACCTCATTTAGGTCTAAGCTCCCTTTGACATCCACTGGAAACTTTCTAATTTTTCTTCTCTAATCTTCTAGAAAGCAAAGTTGGTCAATATGTTTGATGTTAAGAGTTTCAATCAAACTAACCTATCTGCTTTTACCCAAATTCAGCATTTCATCTCTTATCTCTTTGCCCAGGAGTACCCCTAGAGGCCTGAAATGTTCTCCCATCTTTACCTCTAGAGTGCTCTTAGAATCTTTCACTCAGTTCAAGATTTAGTCCATATGGTACTTTCTGTGGAAAGTCTTTCCTAACCCTCTCTTGCCATCTTCAAATTATCACGTATATACTTATTTATATAAGTAGGGAGAGAGAACTGAGGGAAGGAGAAAAAGAAGTAGGAGAGAGGGAAAGGAAGGAAGAAATGAGAGGAAAAGGAGGGAGAAAAGAAAAGGGAAGTGAGAGAGAGAAAGAAACAGAGACAGACAGGGACAGAGAGAAAGAGACAGAGACAGAGAAACAAAGCGAGACAGACATAGACAGACAGAGAGATATTGAGACTGAGAAACAGAGAGACACACAGAGAGAAAAAGGGAAAAGGGGGTAAGAAAGGAAGGGAAAGGAAGAGGGAGGGAGGAGGAAGGGGAAGAGAGGAAAAGTGATGAAAGAAGAATAAGAAAGATCTTGGCTCAAAGACTGTTTCTGATATAATAGCTCAGCAATTCAGGCAGGAGCAAATATGAATTGGTAGAAGGTCTTTCATCAAGGAAGTGCTAAACACAATTTAAATTACAGATCTGGTCTAAAAAAATTTTTAATCAATCATTTGTTTACTTGTTGTGTCTCCATAGTAGATTATAAGTTAGAACCATTTTCAATTGTGTTTTTGTGTCCCTAGCATTTGTTATACACAGGTAACTGGTGGCACAGTGCATAGACCTCTAAATCTAGAGTCAGGAAAATCTGTGTTCAAATTCAGCCTCAGACACTGCCTAGTTGCTATGTGACCCTGCTCAAGTCACTAGCCTGCCTCCGTTTCCTCAACTGTAAAATCAGTATAATAATAGCACCTCCTTCCTGGGATATCTCAAATGAGGTAACACTTAGCACTGTGTCTGGCACATATTAGATCCTTAATAAATGCTTATTCCCTTCACTTTAGCTGCTACACTGTACTCTACTACATGTTAAACTGGAGAAAAAAATTCTATGCCTTAGATTGTAAACTCCTTGAGGGCAGATGTTGTCTTGGTGTAGTTGCATCCTCACTCTTTAGTAGACATTTAACAAATGTCTATTCGGCCACTGATTATGTCTTGTACATATTATGATTGCAGGATCACAGGATTATAGATTTAGAGTTTAAAAAATTCTTGGAAGTCATCAAAGCAAATTGTGATATTATAATATTGTAGATAACAGAGATGGGAAGTGACCTCCAACATCTCATTTTATAGATGAAAATTCAGTCCAGAGGTTATGACCTTTCAAAGATCATGCAGGTGGATGGATTCAAACCCAGAACCAAAGCCAGTGCTCTTTTCATAGCATGGGGCTGGAACAATATACTTAATAAAAGTTCATCGGATTGGATTGGATTTACTGATTATATTTACCCATGTCTGCATAATATGCTCTAAACACATTCTATACAGATATGAACATATATACAATTTACTAGAGTTGACTTGTGGCCATCTCCCTTGTGTCCATTTCCCAGGACCCAAGAACTACCAGATAGTGGTGATCGTTTCAAGCTTGGCCTCCCAATACATATGCTGCTTTCTCAAGTGTAAAAAAGGCACCACCCCATGAGACTCACCAGGGATGAATCACAAGTCCACATGTCAAAAAACCCCTCGAGCTTCTAAGATGGTTATCTGGGAAATGTCCAGTCAGCCACTCAGCCTTATGTGTATGTTTCAAGGCCCGATTCACATGGGGAAAAGTTTAGGCCAATTAGTGGTCAGCTCTGGCCCCAAACAGAAAGAAGGCAGAAGGGAGGGAGAGGGAGAGAAGAAAAAGAGAGAAAAGAGAGAGGGATAGAGATAGAAACAAAGAGAAAAGATGGAGGAGGGACAAAGATCAGAAGAGGAAGGTGGAGAAAGAAGAAGGAGAGAGTGAGGAAGAAAAAAGACAGAGATAGAATAGAAATAATATTAAGTATCAAGACAGGACAATAAAAAGAAGAAAAAAAGTGCAGGAGAGAGGGAGGAAGGGCAAAAATGGAAAGAGAACAATAGAGATAGAAAGAGGACATAAATAGAGGGGACAGAGAGAATGGAGAGAGAGACAAAAAGAAAAGAGAGATAAGAGAGAAAGAAACAGAAAAAGAGAGAGAACTTTTTCCCAGCCATAACATTCTCTGTCAATATTATCAAGTGAAAGACCCTCAGGCCCGTAGCCTAGAGCTATCCAGCAGGACACAAGCTGAAAGATGAGCTCATTAGTGCTTTCATTTCTCCATCAACTCCTAGACCCTGTTCTTTATATCCTTATTTTTTTCTTTTTTTATTTGGAAATATTTCAACTAAGGCATGGGCAGAGGAAATAACAAGAGAATTTAGACAAGAACTATCACCCTTCTTCATCCCCCCTGCTTTTCACCTCAACGCTGTAGAGCATCAATATGGACTCCAGCTTTATCCTTACCTAACCCTACAGCCTTCCAATCAAATGCCCTAGAGAAGAGAGAGAGGAGAAGAATGAAGGATGGAAGACAATGGTGATGGGTGGAGATTGGGGAGGTACAGGAATATCCAGGAAAAAAAGGGGAGAAAGGAAAAGAAAGGAGAGGAAAAGGGAGGGGAGAAAGAGTCAACTGAGCCTAAGGGCAGGCAAGACCCTGAACTGTTAGACTTTTCTATTTCCAGCTTCACTGAACCCAGGAGGTAACATCAGCTGGGTCAATCAAAGTGAATCCCACTGTCTAGGACTTTTAAACTGCTTCCAGATCACTAGCATCACAGGACTGAATGGATTCAGTAGGACAGGTCAAAGACAGGTAGGATCCTGAAGTAAACGTGAACTCAGCAGCCCTGGAGCCCAATTCCTGGTGCAATGTCTAATCATTTTTGTTTGTTTGACTTCCTTGTCATAGTCCACAGAGAGGAGATCCAGTGAGTCACCCTGAGAACCTAGATACATTCTTTTTTACCCAGTTGTTACTATTTGCTGAAGGACAGGTAAAGACAAAGACTCAGAGAAAGAAATGTTTATTCTAATTTCAAGTGGAAACCTGGTTTCTGGGGACACCTAAGATTTAATGATAGCTATTTCAGTTCAATCCAATGGGCTTTTATTAAGGACTATTAGGTACTAAGTACTATACTAGGCATTGGGGATATAAAGAAAAAATTGAAAATAGCCTCTGCTTTCAAAAACCTGATGATGATGGTGATAGTGATGGTAGTAGTGGGGAACACAATAATGATATCAATTATAACTTTTATATAGTGCTTGAAGACTTCTCAAAGGGTTTTACAAATATATCTAATTTGATCTTCATAATAATCTTTGGAATAGGTATTATAATCTTCATTCTAAAGACGAGGAAACTGAGGCATAGAGAGATTAAGTGATTATGTGAGAAGATTTGAACTCATCATCCTGACCTGATTGTTCACATTGTCTTCCTTTGAGCTACCTAGCTATTAGTAGGTGCTTAATACATATTTGATTGATTAATTAATCATAAGAGAAAGGAGACAAAGAGAGGGAGAGATATTTATCTGGATAAAATAATTTCTAGGGATATAAGAGTGGCATTAACAACTATAGTGGCACCTAAATTGAGCCTTGAAGGAAGCTCAAAAATTGGAGGTAAGGGAAAAATATTTTTCCATGGGGATAACAATAATTAATATTTATTTAGAAATGAAACTAAAATATTTATATTGATTCTATATGAAGCATGTATCTCAAATACTTTTGGGAGATGCAAGGAAAATGCTATGAAGAAAATCTAGTTCCAACCTCATCTGCCAATTCTCTGGTCCGTGAGAAGCAGAAAAATTCAATGAAAATCACGACTGGATTTAAGTCAAGAAATATGGGATTGAGTTTGAATTCTAATACTTGCCAAAGAGTTTCCATCTGTGGTTCATTTAACTTCTATGAGATTATTTACCTTTCACTAAAATGGGAATAATGTGTCAATCCATCCCTTGTTTTCAGAGAGGAACATTTACATACAGGTAATACCTTGACTTGTGAATGAATTGGATTTGTTATCCTTAAAATACAAGATAAATGAAAGTTATCATTACATAGAGATAAGCTCTATTTGGAGCCTTGAAGCTTCAAAACTGGCATTGAGAAACATAGGTAAGTGAACAAGAGTGTTTGTTTATTAACTATAAGCACCTTGCTATTATTATGTAAACACTTCTTTTACTTCAAGTATCTTTGCTTCAAGTAGAACACAGATTGTCATACTCCCTCCTTCCTTCCCCCAACTTCTCAGGAAGGTATCCATATGGAATCTGGAATTTCAAGACTTTGGGCACTACCTTCAATGATGTAACTATTTAATCTTTCATAACTAATGGATCAATAGTTGATTTGGGGGAGAAGGAAATGAGAGGGAGTGAGAAGACCTGGGCTCTGTGTAACATTTGACCAATAAACTTTCCTCTTTGACCCTCTGGTGGAAGTGGATCATATCTGAGATCCCTTCAGTTTTGACAAGACATTTGACTTTCTCTGGATTTAGCTCATCTGATCTTCAAGAAACAGGGATGCTCTAGATCTTAATAGAAGAATGATATTATGATATCACAAAAAGTCCCACTGGATTTGGAGTTAGAGTTCAAGTCAGTCAGATTGCCTTTCTATATCTCAGTTTCCTCATCTGTAAAATGAGGTTATTGTACTAGATGGCCTCTGATACTTCTTCTAGCTAATAGTTTTATAATTCTCTGCCTCCTTTGTAAGTTAGACATAAACCCTCAGGAAATATTTGTGACACAGCTATTGCCAGAAATGGGATTTAAATCCATATTTTCCTAACTCTAAGCCCAGCACTGTATCCACTATACCACACTATCATAATTTTTTAGTTGTCAAAAAAAAGAGAGAAATTAAATGGAGAGGGCTAGGCTCAAAGTTAGAAGATCTAAGTTCATATTCCAGCTCTTTCACTGGTTGTATGACTCTTTGCAAATAATTCAAACTCTTAGTGACCTAGGCAATTCTCTGAAGCAAAAAATTGACTAATGGATACTAGTCTGTAATGGCAAATAGTGGAAAATTCAAATATTTAACATACTGAAACAGAAAGGATCTCCAGGATAGCTCTGACTTCCATCCCAAGTAAGGCTCCTATAAATAATTATTGTTGAGACTTTATAAAACTATGCACCCAAATAAACAGGGCCATGTGTTCTGAAGATCTACGGCTTTGTTCTCAGCATGCTTTCCCTTCTGATGCAGTTCAGTAAAGGAATGTGCTTCCAGAGCACACAAAGTAACAGGCAACAAGTAATATCATCATGCTGATCCCTCATGGATTCCCCAGACATAAAGGTAACATCTGTACTAGTCTCATAAACATTCTAGTAATACCCATCCAAATAAAATGATAAAAATCACTTTTACTTCTTCAGGATGGAATGGGTAAAGACATTTTTGACTATCATTTCTAATAATCATAACTGACATTTAATATCACTTTGAAGTTTGCAAAGTTCATGACATATATTATCTCCTGTGAGACTCACAACAATCTCACTGAAGCGGTCACTACAACATTATTATCCCCAAATCCATTGTACAAATCAGGAAACTGAGGTTCAGAGAGGTTAATGCTTTGCCCATGGTCACACTGTTAATAGTTTTCAGAGGCTAGATTTAAATTCATGACTTTCTAACTCTAAATCCAACATCAAGAAGTTATAGGAAATTTTAAAAAGCAATTAACAGTTATGTTAAAATAGCTATTAAAATATTTTTTTTACTAAAAAGCAAAGACAGAAGGCAATCTACAAAATATCTTCTATGAGACAAATTAGTCATTTTTAAAAGAAATATAACCCTAATACTCAAACCAGGAAGAGACAAATCAAAGAAAATTCACTAATAGATTGTTAATATAAAAATATTTTACATAAAATTACTCTGAGAAAACTATAATCAACAGTCAATAAAAATATGTTAATCCCCTACTATGTACCAGTCATTGTTCTAACCATTGTATTTCAGTCATATATTCAGAAAATAATTCATTATGAATTGGATTCATACCAGAGATGCAAGATTAGTCAACTTTAGAGAGACAGTTAAAATAATCAATAAATTAATCAACAAAAATAAACATGCAATTATTTTGACTTACTGAAAAAGGCATTAGGTAAAATACAGCATTCATTTCTGTTAAAAAAAAAAACACATAAGAAACACAGACAGGAAAGGGTCTTTAAAAAAAAAAAAACAATGAATGGCATATATTGAAAATAAAAACTAGCTTTGTTTGCAATAGAAAAACAGTAGAAGTTTTCTCTCCCCCCAAAAAGAGATGCAACAAAGGTTCCTACTTTTCCTACTATTACTTGATGTTGTTCTAGAAATGCAAACTAAAGCAATAAAAAAAGAAAACATTAAAGTTATCAATACTGACAATGAGCCAAAATTTTTCATTTGGTATACTGATAGCAATTAATGAAAAAATTAACCAGTTATTATTAACTATATAAAATTATAAGACTCTCACAATAAATTCATTAAAATAGTATTTAATAATATATAATAATTATATACTTATATATAATAATCATATGATATTGGTATATCATTTATGTAAAATGCTAATAAAATGTGGAAAGAAAGATAAGAGAAATTCCACTAAAAATTTACTGCAAAATTCATTGTTTAGAATTCATCCTGCCAAGACACATATAAAACATAGAAATACTCTTTACAAAATAGTCCTTAAGAAATAAAAGGAGACAGATATTCCCTTTTCATGATTAGAACTTAATTGTTTAATTAAAATCATGATACCATGTAAATAAGTTTACAGTTTTGATAACATATCAATAAAATTACTGGAAATAGACTTCATTAAATAGGCAAAATAATAACAAAAGTCCTTTGTAGGAACAAAAGGTCTAGAATGTTATGGGAAATGGTTGGGCCCAAGGAGAAATATGAATGAAAGTTCATAACATTATCAGATCTCAAACGATACTATAGAACAATAGTCATCAAAACTATTCATTACTTCTTTTTAAAAAAACACAAATGAATAAAACAGACTAGAAAAATAAGAAACAGAAGCAAATTAAATCAATGACCTACTACTTTTTGATAAACCCACAAATATATTATTGGGGAAGGACTTTCTCTGACAACTGAAAGGAAACTTAAGGTTAAGTTTATATTAGGTTTAGAAAAACATCTCACACTATATACCATAATATGTTCATAAGAAATATACAATTTGATTATAAATGTTCAAACTATTAAAGGAATTAGAAAAGAACAATATTGAAAACTTTTCAAAACTATAGCTAGAGAAAGAATATTTGACTAAGACAAGAAGGAGACCATAAAAGAAAATCAACAATTATGACATTAAATATTATAACTTTTGCAAGAACAAAATCAAAGCAAAAAAGTAGGGAAAATATTAGCTCTAAATAACACCCCTCAAAATTTGAAGACCAAAATATGTAGGATGTTTATGTAATATAAAGCATCAAGAATCATCCCCAATAGAAGAATGATCAAAAAGTTTTCAAAAGAAAATTGCAAATTTTACATGAAAATGAAAACATGAATCAGCCAGTCACCACACATTTATTAAGCTGTTAGGTTGTCATAAGTACTGGGTAGACAAACAAAACAACATGGTTCCTCTTCTCAAAGGTTTCACACTAGAATGAAGGAGATAACTTGTAACCAATTGTGACAAACAAGGTATAGACTGTAAATAGGAGATTATCTCAGAATAAACAATTGAGATTGGGGACTCAGAGAGCAGGCTGGGAAGGAAATCAGGGAAGCCAGGAGCCAATGAGTGAGAAAGGAGAAAAATTCCAGCTAGTGCAAATGCCTGAAGTCAGGAGATGGAGTGAGGAATACCATGATTTCTGAGAAGTAACAAGGAGAATGATCCGGCTGGATCACAGAATGTGAGGGAAGAAGGATGGAAGCCTAGAAAGGCAGCACCAGGTTGGGAGGTACTTTACAAGCCAAATAGGACTCCGTATTTGATAGGGAGCTACTGGAGTTTTTAGAGATGATTGGGGGAAGAGAGCTGAAATCAATTTGTCAGGTGAGTGGAAGATAAACTGGAGAGAGGAACAGACTTGAGTTTCAAGAACATCCTGCAGAGTATCACCACATGGAATGGTGAAAAGAGGAGAAGAGGGAAGGGCTAAAGAGAGCCCAGGGCAGGGGGCACTGATGGCCAACAGATGGGACTTGGATGAAGATCCAGCAGAAGAGGAGACTGGCAAGAGCAAATAGATGGAGAACCAGAGAGAACAAGCCATAAAACCTGGAGGGAATCCAGGAGAAGATAGGGACTGACTGCAGAGATGGCAGCAAATTCAGGAAGGGTGAGGAAGGAGAGACTGTGCTTCCAATTTGTGTAGTATGGGGAAAAGGAAACTGAAATAATTTGGAGATTTCATTTCACACCATTCAAATGGGCAAAGATGAGAAAAAGTAGGGATTTCAGTTGGAGCTAAAGTCATCCTTTGTGTGTGTGAGAGAAAGAGAGAGGGAAAGAGAGACAGACAGAGAGAAAGACTGAGAGACAGAGACAGAGATAGAGACACAGAGACAGAGACAGAGAGACAGATAGAAAGAGACAGCAACAAACAGAGACAGAAAGAGAAAGACAGAGAAAAACACAGAAAGATGGATTCCTTAGCAGTTCACTAAACGATATAGATGGGCAGCTTGGTGACATAGTAAATAAAGCACAAGATCTGTGGTCAAGGAAGACCTTAGTTCAAATCCAGCTTCAGACACTTACTAGCTGTGTGACTCTGGGCAAGTCACTTGATACTATTTGCTGCAGTTTTCTTACCTGTAAAATAGTCTGGAGAAGGAAAAGGCACACCACTCCAGGATTTTTATTCCCCCCCCAAAAAAAAAAACAAATTGGGTAATAAAGAGTTGGACACAACTGAAACAACTAAACAATAACCAAAGCCCATAGAACCTTTCTCAGAATATTATATTTTTAATTTAACATTTTAGGTATTAGTTGTGAGAACACACCCCAAAATCTGAAATTGTTTTAGAAAGAACTATATTATATTATTTGGGATTTGTTCTCACAACTAATACCCATAATACATTCTGAGGAACACCAGGGGCCAAAATCCCAGCACAGAGCAAGGAGAAAAGAATAGCGATAGTATTTGGGCCTATAATTTAGCCCTGATTAAATGAGCAACTACTGAGAGGACAGGAAGATCAAATATGAATTCCTGACATGCTCATACTAATGAGACAGTCTATAGAGTAATTAACGGTAGGGGGAACAAACTCCTTTAGAATGTACAGCCTGTGGAAAGACGGGTGATTCACAACACGCCAGATATAAAACTGTTTGGAGGCTGAGTCATGTGGCACTCGGAGGATTATTGATTTTTGCCAGTGGCGGTGGTAGTCATGTTCAGAAAGTTAAAATATTAACTATGATTTAATTCATTTAGGTCCTGGATCAGAAGCTTTGCACAGAGGGGCTTGCAAGGTAAGCCAGGTCAGTGTTAAAAATGGCAACTTGAGTAGAGCTGGCCATCATCACTCAGTAGTTTTGAAATCAGGGCCTTTAAAAACCACATTATAGGTTCTATCCTCCAGAGTTAGAGGACCAAGTTCAAATCTTCCCTCCAACATCTACTATCTGTGTGAACTTAGGTACATCATGCCCTTCTATGAGCCAAATCATCATGAAGGATGATGGTTCGTTGTCAAAGAAGTTGGGATCAAAAACTTTGCAGTCTAACTCATAAGAATCTCACAGCCACCCTGGGGGGAAGACACTATAGGTATCAAAAGGCAAACCAGCCTGTTTGATCTTTTTCATCTCCTCCTATCTTTGAATTTTCTCCTTCCCTTCTTCCCCCTAGTGTAATCCCTAGTTTCTTTCAGAATACAAGATTTAGAGCTAAAGGATCTGGATTCAAAACCCACTTCTATCAAGGTTACATCTTTGTACCTTGGTCACATAATTTCCTTTCCTGGTTTTGAACTCTTTCATCTATAAAATGAAGGAAAAGGGTGACTAGCTGATCTTTAAAGCCCTCTTCAAATTAAACTCTGATCCTAAAATTACCAAAAAATTGATTTCTATCTGTAGCCAGGGAATAGGCAGAGAGAATTCCTAACAATTCAAGCTATGAAAGAGTAAGATGAGTACCTTTGGGAAGTAGTCATTTCACCTTCCCATAGGTTTTAAGAGAGAGGCTAGATAATTTCTTGTTTTAAATTAATTTTTTTCATCTATGTCAAACACTATATCATTTGCAAAAGCCCTATTAACTGACATTTCTAAGGGATAATGTAGTAATCTAAACTAAACCAAATCTAATTCCATAAGATTTTTTTAGCATGCCTACTACTATAGCAAGCCACAATGCTATTCAAAATCATCAACAGTAGTAACAAAAACAAACAAACAAAAAATGGCACTGATGATCTATGAATGGGTTAAGGCAATGTGACCCAGTTTCCCTCTTCTACTCTATAGGAATGGGATAGAAGACATTCAAAAAACATCATAGAGTAATGTTGGGATCCAGAATACTTGAGTTCTAGTCTCAGATATGCAGTCAACTGCCAGTGTAAGTGTTAATGGTTGACTTGTCCCTTTACCTATAAAATCTAAAATGAGTAGTTTCAATTATACTTACCTCCATATTTCCTCTTGGCCTCCTTACCAGGAGGGGAAGATGCTACTAATATGTCAATAGGAAGAAGAGATTCGGGAAAGATATTTTAGAGCTCTAGCTCCCTTAGTTTACAGATAAAGTAACTGAAGGCCTGAGAAGTTAAGGAACTTATTTAGGGTCATACCAGTAGTAAACAGCAGATGTAGGAATTCACACTAAGCCTGCAGTCTCCACATTAAGACTTTCCAATTGGCCTATGCTGCCTTCCACCAAAGCACAGTTACAAAATAAAAAGATGATTTCCATTGCCCTTGCTATAAAGTCATTGGCCACAAAACAAGTTATAAAAGATAGCCCAGTGACTGGGGGAATCAGAGACCCAAAATTGGGACTTCCTGTGGGCAACAGCATAAGGCTCTCTCAAAAACACACACACAAACACACACACATACACACACACACACACATACACACACAAAATACATTAAATGAAACTATAGAGGCAGAAAAGAAAAAGGGGCGGAAGGGAGAAGAAGGATAACTTTGTTAAGTAAGTCAAGATTGTTTAACTTGTTCATATAAATTGGATTCCATTATAGGTAGGAGAATCAAGAGACCAATAGTTTGTGCCAGATGTCTGTGGTTCTTTAAATACTCTGCCTCTGGGAATTTTTCTCTTCACTACAATTTTATTTTTTCCCCAAGAGTGACAGCATAGTGATGGTAAAGATCTGATTTTTGAAATTCAAAAGAATTTCTCGGAAGATACTGAAGGGAGGATAAGAACGCGATAACTGAGCTTTGAATGACTACAATCAAAGCAAGTGACTGGTGAAGGAGGGCTTCCCAGAATTGAGAAGTCCCACAATGGCCTGGTTGGGTAATTATGCAATTAAGCTTCCCTCAGAGCTCAAGACAGTTTTCAATGATCCATTCTAATTTTTTTTTTTTGGCCAAGTAAATTCCCCCAAAATTCATCCAAGAAGCACTATACCAGAACAAGACATAAGGCATCTTTCCTTCTTTCCTTGAAAAGGTGGCCATAAATTGTTGCATATTCTAAGGGTTACAGTAAATGTGGCTTTTTTTCTTTATTTATGGGAATATATATGGGGATGAGAGAGAAGATTGGGGTAGAAGACTATAAAAACATAAAAAAAAATGTTATTTCATTGGTACCAACTCCCTCTACTAATGAACATGGAGAAGGAGAAGAGAAAAGAAAGGAAGGAAATTGTTATTCTGCCATTTTCAGTTGTGTCTAGATTCTTCACTATTTAATTTGAATTGGGTTAATTTTTGTTTTATTTTTTGAGGCAATAGGATTGAATGAATTACCCAAGATCACACAGATAGTAAGTGTCTGAGGCCATATTTGAACTCTGGAAGATGAGGCTTCCTGACTCCTTTCCCCAAGGAAGGAAATAAGCAAATATTAATTCTTACTACATGGTAGATACTATGCACTTTATTTGATCCTCACCACTATTATGTGAAAGAGTTGTTGTTTTATTTTTATTTCATGGTTTAAAGAAACTGAGATAGGTAGAAGTTACATGGCATGTCCAAGTCACAGAACTACTAAATGTTTAAGGTTGAATTTGAACTTGGATTTTCCTGATTCCAATTCCAGAGCTCTATCCGCTGTATCAAGTGAATATGCCAAAAATGCCTTTTCCTGGAAAACTCTCTAAAATTAAAGGACAATCCCAGGGTCACACAGCCAATCCAGGTCTTTCTGACTCTTCAGTCAGCTCTCAATTTACTAATGAGAGTGCAGAATTTACTGGAATATAGAAACAAAGAACAAAAAGAAAACTTCACAAAAGAAAAAAACAAACAAATAAAAGTTTATGATTTCCCTTGCAAATCTTGACAGAATTAAATCCATTGGCAAATCCCAACTATTGTTCTTCCTGATTCCCCCCTTCCTGTTTGGCTTATTGGTACCTTCTTCTCCTGGTACCCTCCAAGAAAGAACATAAGGATAAGTCTAAGTGAAATTTCTCATTCTACATGTAAATGTAGAGGGACCGACTATTCCCACTTCCATTGGCAGTTGATGACCTAGCCATCTATGATGTTGAACCGGTGTTTTATCCCATTCCAAAAGGGTAGGAAAAAAGGGTAGAGGCCCTTTGCCTTAATCCTAGTCATAGATCACGGGGGCCATACTTTATTTTTTCATCCTCTAGTTTAAAGTGTTGATTTCAAGTAAACAGGTGACATGTCTCTAGATAAATCCTAAACTCTTAGTCAAAAGTTACATGGTCTATGATTCACAGCTTCTCAGAAAAATAAAGGTTGGACCCCCTGTTAGTCATTCTGATGTTCTGAGAGAATAAATTGCTCTCTAGTGTTAATAATAATACCGGTTGGTTTGTAAATTTAGAGGAGAAAGGGATCTTGGAGGGCATATCTTCAATTTGATAGAGTCTGAGACTCTCTGAAGGAAGCTACAGTCAGGATTAGAATCCATTTTCTTTCTATTATATCCCAATGAATGTGTCAAATTCTCAAATTCAAGATTTGAATTTCCACAGTGGCTTTTGGTACCTCAACCAATGTGGCAAATCATGGAGAATTTTCCAACAGTGAGAAGGCCAACAAGGAAGGCATCTCAAGGTAGAGTTGTTCACCGTACCTACTCATTTCCTCTGCCTCACATCAGACCTGTCCTACTTTCCATGAACTAAAAGTCCCTCGAAGGCAAAAATCCCCTTTTTTGCATATTCTCAATAACACTGACATGTCCTGAATGATTCATTTGTCCAAAGAACATTTATTGAATGCACACTGCATCCAATGCACTATGTTCAGCATCAGAGAAGCAGAAATTGATTTGACCCAGACCCTGCTCTCAATGAATTGACAATCTAAACATTCATAGTGTTTTATAGATTTATACCTAACGGGGACTTTAGTTAGAACAATAATGGAAGAACAATAATGGAATACAATAGCATTCATATAGGCTTTAAATTTTACAAAGACATCTCATTTCATCCTCAAAAAAGTTGTAATCTCCCACATTATCCACATTTTATAGACAAGAAAGTTGAGGTAGAAAAAGATTAAGTGGCTTGTCCAGGATCACACAGATAGTACCTATCTTAGGCTAGATTTGAATTCAGCTGGTGAATTTGAATTCAGATGGCAAATAACCTAGCTCCATTATTCTGTAACCAATCTTCTCTATAGTAAATCATTACTCTTTAGGCACCTAAGTTAAGAGAAACATTCCTCCTTCCAGTTTGGACCCATGTTCTTTAAGCAACTTTAAATCCCAAACCTAGAGAACGGTTCTGTCTTATCATTCTATATTTAATTGGTTGGTTCCACAATTCAAATACAGACATACATATGTATGTATATGTATACAGACATACCTGATTTCCTGACATATACTTTTCAGTTCTTCCCAGCACAGGTTCATACTGTCCACAATTCAAATATAGATACAGATACATATGGGTATGTGTACAGACAGGCCTGATTCCCTGACATATATTCTTCAATCTTTCCCAGTACAGCTTCCTATTGTCCACAATTCACGTATATATGTACATACACAATAATGTATATACCTGATTCCCTGATATATACTCTTCAATTCAATGATACTGGTTTCTTAGATGCTCCATAAAAAAAAAAAAAAAAAAACACTCCATTTTTTAATTCCAGTATTTTCCCTGGCTGTCTCCCAAGACTGAAATATTCTCCCTCCTCTGCTCTGAACACTGACTTTGCTGGTTTCCTTTGTCTCAATTAAAATTCAATCTTTTACTGTAAGCCTTTACCAAACTCTCTTAATTCTAGTGACTTCTGTTATTTCCAACTTATCTTTATATAGTTCACTTTATATAGATTTGTTTGCTTGCTATCTCCCCCACTAGATTGTAAGCTCCTTGAGGGCAGGATTGTCTTTTGTGACTTTTGTATCTCCATCCTTTAGCACAGCACCTAGCCCATAGTAGATGTGTAAATAATGTTTAGTGATGGATTGACTGAAATTCTTGTTATTCTACTTCATGAAATGCCTTTTGCTTATGTCTATCTGACAGACTGATTTGAAAAGATATCTCACTGCGGGTTTAGAGTTGCAAATTTAAATAGAAAATTACCCAAAGAATATCATGAATTTGGGACAAGGCTGAAACTAAAGGGCTACAAACTTTGAGGGCAGGGACTCTCTCTTACTGTGTTTTGCAAAATGAGAGCACAATTAATAAGTGTGAAGACAATAAGTCTTCCAGATTCCGGGTCTGGAATTGCGGCTGAATGGAGATAAACCAGTGCCTGACATTGCAGTTGTGGTGAAGGTCAAATAAAAGCTATTTGCAAACCTTGAAATGCTATAGAAATATTAGCTATAATTAATATGTGCATTATATAATAATATGATAAATGCACTTGGTTTGCAAGAGCCTTGTGGAATTGCTTAGGGTAATGTGAGATTGGCAGCTGGGTGGGGGGGAGGGGGAAGAGTGGCATAGCAGATGGAACCCTTGGGCTGGAGTCAGAAAGACTCACCTTCGTGAGTTCAAACATGACCTCAGCCGCTTGCCAGCTGTGTGACCCTGGCCAAGTCACTTAACCCTGTTTGCCTGTTTCCTCATCTATAAAATGAACTGGAGAAGGAAATGGCAAAACATTCCAGTGTCCCTGCCAAGAAAACCCCAACTGGGTTCATGACTGAAAATGAACAGCATCTAAAGGATGAGATTATATAACAGACTTGCCCAGGATTGCATATTAGCCCAGATCTTACTGACTCCCAAGATGTCCCACCATCAGTGATGTCCCGCAGTCTTTCTATAGCTGTGTAAAGAGAGTTCCTAGAAATTATTACAATTAATCAGGTGTGACATCATGACATCAGGTAATATGAAAAAGAAAGTGATCTACTTTGGACAGGTATCTTATCCTTTATGGGTTCCAAGAAGGTTCTTTTGCAAAGAAGGTCGGCCCAGCCCCCTGTCACTAGGGCAGAGCCACGGTCTCCCAGCTTTCCACCTCATCCCCCACTCCGTGAGGCTGTTTTTCTTCCGGGTTGCTCTTGTGCATCAGGAGATCAGCCCAAATCCCCACGGCCGAGGTGGAAAGGTACTCTCGGATTCCTCCTCCTCGGGCGGGCAACACGTGGGAAAGAGCCCTTCCTGGAAGCCGACGGGCCTTTTCTCCTAAGGAGGAGGAGGAGAGCCGCGGAGCTGACGCCTCCCCCAGGCTTGCCTGGGTCTCTCCGCCGCCGAGAAATATCAGCAGGAACAGATGATGAAGCATATGTGAGAGACTCTCTGTTCTTTTTCTGCAGCGAGAATTCCCTTGCCCTCCCAGGTAGTAGCAGCAGGCTGCTGTGCGTTCTCCGCGGGCTCCTCGGGGAGCCGGGGGGGAAACGGCTTGGCACCGAATGAATGAAGGCAGACACCAAAAGCCGAGCTCCGAGGCGAGGATGGGATTTGCCGCCCCGGGAGCCTCACCACCCCAGTCCCGCGGGCCGCGCGGTGGGGGGGAGGTGGGGAGAGCTGCGGAGAGGGAGGGATTGGGGGGACCCGCAGCCGGAGACCCAGATCCCAGAGACTGGGGCGGGGCGGCCCCGGGGGAGGAGACTCCGCCCCGACTCCCCGAGCGCGGGGACGGCCGGGGCTCCTCGTGCATAATGGGGGCCCAAATGGGAGCCGGCCAGCCGCAGTCAGGACGGGCCCTCGAGGGGGCTGTCAGCCAGTGCGAGGGTCGGAAGAGCTGTCACAGAGCGGTCACAGTTCACCTCGTTTGGGATGATCGAGCGCCGGGCTCGGCCGCAACGCAAACACACTTGGCTTTGACCCCTTACGGGCCAATCTTTTCTCTCTGTCCCCTTTAACCCCTCCCCAGCTCCCCATTTTCCCTTCTCAGAAAAATTATGTAATAACACACACACACACACACACACACACACACACACACAACCCCAACCAGAACATCCACAGGAGCAGTTTCTTGGGTGCTGCTGGGAAATTCTTTACCCCACTTTGAGGAAAAAATGCGGATGGGCACACACAACCAAGGGAAAAGAACTGGTTATCTTTGACCCATTACAAGCCAATCCTTTTTCTCTATCCCCTTTATAGAGATAGTTCTTGGGTGTTTCTTGGGTGCCACTAGGAATTTCTTCATTCCACATTGAGGAAAAAATACTGATGGACACACACAAGCAAAGAAAAAGATCCAGAGAATGGTATTCTGAATCTTCCCTTTCTAATCAGTTCTACCCCTTCAATTTATCATGGACTTAGTGTTATAAAGGACTCCAGAGATTACCTAATTTAATCTCTTTGTTTTATAGTTAAGGAAACTGAGGTCCTGAAATGTCACAGAATTATGAAATATAGGATGTCTTGTGGGATCTAGAGCTTGTGGGAACCATTAGAGTTCATCTAGTCACAGAGCTGAGAGATGGAAGGAAAGCTTTTCAGTGGCTATTGAGTCCTACTCATACATATCCAAAAAATGGTAACCCAGCTTCTGCCTGAAGACCTTCAAAGAAGGGGAGCTCACCATCTCTCAAAGCAGCTCACTTCCCTTTTAGATGGCTTTAATTGTTAGGAAATTTATTTCCAGACATCTAGCCCTATGGGTCCCTTAACAACCTCTACCCATTATTCTTGGGTCTGCTCTTTGGCACCAAACAGAATAACTCCAATCATTGCTCTATATGACAATCCTTTAAAATACCGAAGACAGCTCTGACCCTTAGCTGCCCTAATATTTTTTTTTCTCCTTCAGGTTAAAAGAGCTCAGTTCCTTCAATTGATTCTCATAAGACTTGATAATTTCAAGGCCCTTCACTCTCCTGGCATCCCCCTTCCAAATATTCTCTAGTTTATCACTATCTACCTAATTACTTAACACTAACAAGTTTCTTAAATTGCAGGGCATCCAATCAATCTAATTGTATTATTATTATTTATGTCTCATTTCTCCATCTTCTCAGGAAAATAGCTAGGGATGCTTTGACATAAGCTTCACCAAAATCCATATAAACTGTTCTCACCACATCCTGGCTTGTTTAACAGTCATCAAGAAAGATGGAGACAGAAACAGACATAGAGACAACAAAGACAGACAGAAACAGAAACAGAGATAAAGAGAGCAGGGAGAGACAGACAGACATACAGAGAAAGAGACAGACACAAGAAGAAAGACAGAGAGAAACAGAAAGAGAAACATCGAGCCTTAGTCCAGTTATAAATCTATGCTCCTACGATTACAGCCTCAGTATCCTCATTTGCAAAATGAGGTGATGATAGCACCTGTTTCCTAGGATTGTCATGAAGATGAAATGGGTTGATTTTCAAAGTGCCTTGCAAGTCTTAACATTATTATATTAGGTTCTGGAGATCAAGAAATCTCCAAAGCTCTTAGCATGGGGCTTTATCTATAGCAAGCCAACAAAATAGTTAGATGAATATAGATGAATATATAGGTAAATAGAGTATTTGTTAAGTACTTATTATGTGGTACACACTGTTCTAAGCACTATATATTCAAATGCAAGCAGCAAGACATTCTGTGACCTCAAAAAGCTTACATTCTAAAGAAGAAAGGCAATACACAGAGGGGAATGACAAAAGGGATGTAGATGGTGAGCAATATTTCATCATTTCTTTTTGAATAATACACAACCTTCTAAAACCATCACATTCATGTCAAATCTCAATGATACCTAGAAAGTCAAATTTGCATCCTTGCATCAGTATCTCTATTATCCATGCTTGTACATTGTCCAGACATCTGAAGCTACAGGTTTTATTCTTCCTCTTGGATTTTTTTCTCCCATGATGGTTTCTTCTTTTCTTCTCTTCTTCTTCCTAGCTTATAACTGCTGTTCCCAAAAGTATTAGAGAAATAATATTGGAAAAGATATGTAGATCATTCCCTTAGTTCTTCCTTCTTTTCATTTTAAAATCCTCTTAGTAAAAATCACAAAACTCCCTGTAAACATATATATTTTACTAGACCTTATTAAGTGTAATCCATTTCTGACACAGGATTAATCATCTATTTTCTTAGTCAATTGTTTGCTTCCCAAATTCACCTGTCTTATATAGTCTCTACCTCAATCAATAGAATTAATGAAAATACCATATGAGGCCCTAAGATCTTCAAAATGAATTTTAGAGATGTGTAAGTTTTTGGTCCAGAACTTCACAATCCTAACCATCTTTATTTGTCCTGGTGAAGAGTACTTATCAAGTTTGATAAGTGTCTGTCAGCTTTGTTATCAAACCCTGGAAATATAGCTTGGGAAGGGAACGTATTTCTTTTGTTCATGTCAAGGCAATACATAGCTGCTTCACTTGCAGCTTAGACGCCAATCACTTGTCTCTCTCTTTTCTTTTTTCTCTGATCATCCCTAGGTGACCATATTCCTCATGGCAACCATGGATCTACATCATGGAGCTCAAGGTACTTCTTATTCTTCTAATGGGTCAGTCCTCTTCTCTACAGAAAGAGCTTCACATTTATTATTCAGCTCCAAAATTTTCAGGTGCCTTCTTCCTTTTATTTCTCTGAGTCATACTCATCTCCTCCTTCTAGCCACATGAAACAGATTAGAATTCCGCATTCACAGTCTTCAGATCCTTTTTCTCTCTTGTTTCCGCTGAAATATTTCTTCTATTCAATCAAGGAATATTCTGTTGTTTTTTTTTCCCTGTTCATCCAGATAGTAGCAATGAGTTGTTAAAATCCTTCTACTTCCTTCTCTAGTATGGAGACCAATTTTCACTTTGGACATTTGGAGGTGTTACCTGGTACTGGCAGAAATAATCAAGATAACACATTCCCTGCAAATCACTACAAAATTCTCCCATCATCCTTTACTCATTTTCCTTCTTTGGCTGCTAACTATTTCGGCATTCTCCCTGTTCCCCATGCCTCTTTTCTGAACCTAGAGTTGACATTTAATTTTCTTAGGGTGGACTTCCCACTCTTTTTTGTGATAGGATGAAGCAATATGTTCAGCTGTCTTTAACTGAAAATAAGTGTAGTCTTGTAATACTGTTAATGCAGACAACAACAAAGAGAATGCAATTCCTAGGTGATACCCAATTATCTCTTTAGGTCTGCCTCTCCTCTAGATGCTTGTTATTGTCCAGATAGCTCTTGGTATTTTTCTGTCTTCTTGGCTAAGTGCAAACCAAAGTATTTACAACCTAGTAAGCCTTAAAGCTCCACAGAATGCTGAACTTGAGTCAGGAAAGATATGGATTCTATTCTGGTTTCAGATCCCACTTGTGACATTTAATATCTGTTTGACTACAGTCAAATCACTGAGCACTCTGAGGCTCACTTTCCTTTATCTCTAAAATAAAGATCATACCTGTGTATGTACTTCATAGACACAGACGAGGATGTAAAGTGCCTTGAAAACCATCCAACATTATAAATGTCAGTTATTATCATTAGATAATAATAATAATAACATTTCCATAGTGCCTACTATGTTCCAGGCACTGTCCTAAACATTTTGCAAATATTATCTAATTTGATCCTCATAACAACCCTGAAAGATAGGTGTTATTATTATCCCCATTTTATAGTTGAAAAAATTGAGGTGGATGGAAGTTAAGTGATCTGCCAAGGATCACACAATTAGGATCTGAGATCAGATTTGAAGTCAAGTCTTCCTTTCTCCAATTCAGAAATCAAAACTTAAAAGATAAATAAGACGTGAAGCCCTAAACACTCAATGAGTATTGCAAATAATTTTTCTAGGATATCAGAAGGAGGAGGAATCATTGTGAATTGGAGTGATCAGAAATATTCTCATGGATCAAAGTTCCTGTACCTGAGGGATGGATAGAATTGGTCCAGAGAGAGAAGGGGAAAGGCCATCTAGATGAGGAAAGTTTTGTAACATAACGTAACATAATCTCAAAAAACATGATGGGTTCTGTGTGTGAGGAGACAGGGGCACTTTAATAATAATAATAATAACTAACATTTACATAGCACTTTAAAGTTTGCTGGGTGTTTTACAAATATTGAGCACCAGCCCAAGGGTTAGGAAGACCTGAACTCAAATCTGGCCTCAGATACTTACTAGCTATGGGACCCTAAATGACAAATCACTTTGCTTTATCTGTAAAATGAACTGGAGAAGAAACGACAAACTAGTCCAATATCTTAGCCAAGAAAACCTCAAATGGAGCCATGAAGAGTCAGACATGACTGAAATGACCCAAGGTCCCATCTCATTTCATCTTTATAATTACCCTATGAAGTAGATGCCATTATTATTATCTCCATTTTATAGATGAGGAAACTGAAAAGATAAATGTGATCCATTGCTATCCATCTAATAAGTGACTAAAGCTACATTTGGACTCAGATGTTCTTGAGTCTAGAAGCTGTGCTCTACCCACTGAACCACTTAACTGGAGTGGGACAGAGCCAGAAGGATCATAGCTCCTTGCCCTCATGCTATCACTGTTTGGTAAGTGTTCCTTTGTTTCTATTATCTGAGTTCCATGCTAGTCCAGTTCCAGGCTAGCCCAGTTCTGAGCTAGTCCAGTTCCAGGCTAGCCCAGTTCCGAGCTAGTCCAGTTCCAAGCTAGCCCAGTTCCGAGCTAACCCAGTTCCAGCCTCTTTGCATACAGAATATACAAAAAGATCACAGAAAGTGATGATGACTCTGGACAATCAGACCCAATCTAGCCCTGCCTGAATTGCACCAGCTCAGCTGGCTTCCAGTTTCTTCTCCCTAGAGAAGGATGCACTCCCTTTCTATGCAGCACAACACAGGGAGCATGAGTCATTTACCAAACAACCATTAGGGAATGGTTATTCACTTTGCATGGGTATCCTTTAAATAGCAATCTTCCTTCAGGGCATTAAAATAGGACTTGACTGAGGAAAATGGTATTTACACACAATTTTTCAGGACCTTCTCTCTTGCACAAAATAATGTATTGTGACATCTTCTTTGTTAGGCGGTAAACATTGTGCCAGGTTCCAAGCTCTTTTAGGATAGGGGTTTGTTCTTCCATAGTTAGCGTTCTCCTAGCTCCCACCCTGGGCTGTCTGCACATAATAGGCACTCAGATACTGAGATCTGGAAAAGACTCTAGTTTAGGTCAGTATTCTCTCTCATCTGGACCACAGCAACAGCATCCTGATTGGTCTCTCTGCTTAGTCTCTCCCCTTTCTCATTCTTCCTCCACACATCTGCCAAAGTATAGTTCTCACCCTTACACACACACATACACACACACACACACACACACACACACACACACACACACACTCAGGAAAGGCTGCTATCTTCCTATCAAATATAATTAACTCCTATTTGCATTCCAAGCCCTTCACAAGCTGGGACCAAACTACCTTTTTGGCTATATTATGCATAACTCACTAGCTGGTGGAATACTAGATATGGAATCAAGAACTTGTTATTTCAGTCACAGATGACTCTCTGGGATCCCATTTGGGGTTTTCTTGACACAGATACTAAAGTGGCTCGCCATTTTCTCTTCTGATTCTTTTTACAGATGAGGAAACTGAGGCAAACAGGGTAAAGTGACTCATCCAGGATCACATAGCTCCTTAGTATCTGATTTGAATTCAGGAAGATGAGTCTCCCTATTTCCAGACCCAGAACTGTATCCACTGCATCACCAAACTGCCTGGAATCAAGAACACCTGAGTTCAAATCCCATCTAAGACATTCACTAGCTATGTGATCCCAAAGTCATTTAACCTCAACTTCAATTTCCTCCTCTGTTAAATGGGATCATAACAGCACTGACCTCACAGGACCAAATTAGAAACCTATATCAAATGCCTTTCTTGATTTTCAATGCCCTTTCTAACTCTGATCTTCTCCTCTCTAATACTCATGAGGATAATGAGATAATATCTATAATATATATTAAATTTTATGTATATGTGTGTATAAAATGAGATTCTAATGCAAAGCACTTTGCCAACCTTAAAACACCATAGGAATACTAGTTATTATTGTTATTATTATTTTTAATTCAGATAAAGTGAATTTGTTACTATTCCTCACATATGACACTCCATCTCTATCCCCTGCTTTCATATATATATATATATATCCATCCCCTGAATATCCTCTACATCTGAAACTCATTCCTTCCTATTCTTTGCCCCTTTGAGACCATTTTCATCCACACTCACCTCAAGTAGTATCTCCTCCATGATTTTTTTAATCCCTGATCCCACTCTTTCTCTCCTTCCATGCCCCAAATTTTCTTGGGTGTACTTTGCCCCCCTCCAACTCTCTGATTAAATCATAACTGAAAAATATATAACAAAATTAATTTAAAATGCAATATTACATGGACAGTGTTAATATGTAGTTTTCTAAGTCATTTTTTTTTTCTTGCTGCCACTGTAAGTACTCAGCTTTGCAGGAATGTCCCCAGAAACAATCTCCTCTGGTGCCTTATTGTGTTATGCAGGTAATCCTAGACTCCCAAAGTCCAAACCAGTGGAGAACCATCCCACAGGTCCTACCAAGCTAGAAATATGAATCTTGGATTAAAGAGGCAATCAAGAGCCTCATGTGCCAAGTTTGGAGATGTCTCCGCCAGAAGTCCGAAGTCCTGGAGATGAAAGATCACAGTAACCCATGAAGCCATCTAGTATGTGGAAAGTTTGCAAATAGTGTCTGGGAAGAGAGTCCTCACTTCCTTTAAACAGCACAGTACTGTGGGAGAAGTGTTCAAAAATGTGTTCAAATCTTTTTTTAACTATTTTTTGTGTGTATTCAAATCTTTCCTCTGCAACTTGTTACTTCTGTGTCCATTTAACATTTGTGGGTTTCCGTTTCCTCATCTGAAAGTCAAGGGAGACGAATGAGATGATCCCCAAGATCATGTATAACTCTTCTTCTAAAATTACTACCTGGATTCTAATCCTATTTCTTTCACTTATTACTATTACTATTATAATAAAAATAATTATTATTAGTACTATTAGTACTATTATTCACTACTACTACTACTAGTTAGGAATATATGAATCCTTGCAAAACACTTTACAAATATAATTTCATTTTACTTATCACTTACTACCTATGAAAGAAACCTATGAAAGTATCACTTACTACCTATCATAGGTGATGCAGTGGATAAAATACCAGCCCTGAGTTCAAATCCAGTCTCTGACACTAGCAGTATGACTTTGGGCAAATCACTTAAACTTTTTGCCTCAATTTCCTCATCTGTAAAATAAGCTGGAGAAGAAAATAGCAAACCAATCCAGTATCTTTGACAAGAAAACCCCAAATGGGGTCATGAAGAATCAGACTTGACTGAACCATAATGCTTTAAGATTTGCAAAGTGCTTTACAAATATAATCTTATCACATTTTTTTTTATCTTATCATGCATTACCTATGTGACCATGATTAAATCATTTAAACTCTCTGGGCTTTGTCTGTAATATCAGGGAATAGAAGATGGACAAGAACTTTGAGGTCTTAAATCTAAGTCTAGATTAATTAGAAATGATCAAGCATTTTGGAAATGGCTCATTGGCAGAGATAATCTGAAACTAATTGACATGGGAAGGTTTGGGTTTTTTTTTTTTTTTGGCTTGCTTTTGGGGGCTCAAGAAAATGTGGCCAATGGATATCATTGCCAGGGATGACAAATTTAATAAATAAGGCATTTGCATGGATGCAAATTAAGCTAGTCACTTCCAGGCTCGCTGTGGCTCATGCCTGAAAACATCTCCACACACACATCAGAAATGTGAACTGCAGCCAATGAGCATGCATGGGAGAGGCATGAAAGGGCCTTTGGAACAAAAGCACTCAAAATAAAGGGGCCCTGCATTTGAAACCTGAGCCCCATTGCTTCTCAATTTCCTCGAAATTTTGTAAGGTCTTCCCATCCTGCTCCTTGCTATGGAAACAGAATCTGACCTTCTGAATACTAAGTCCTTCCCTGACATCCACTTGGCATAGGATTGTACTATGGACAGCTCCTCGGGTCATTGGGGAAGACAGCGGCCAGGCGGCTCTTGTTGCTTCTGGAGCCAAAACAAATAAAGGGTCTATCAGATCAAGCTTTCTCACACTGGTGTCATCTGTTTACTCAGATTTACTCAGACATTGCAAAGCCAGTTCCTTTTTTTTTTTCTTTTCTTTTTCCTTTTCCCTTTTCCCCTTCAATCTCCAGACTACTCTTTCCATGGACACAAATTCACAAATATAAAATATTTACTGAGAGCCAACATGGTTGGGTGGACAGAGAGTCAGAAAGAGCTGACTCTCACTTTTTTTGGTACTTGCTGGCTCCATGACCCTAGAGAAGGCATATCACCTCCTTTGAACTCAGGCAATTCTCCAAAAACAGAAAAGTGATGGAAAGAATTTATCTGCCTATTTCCTGACACTGATGAAATCACTGAGCTAATGCACTTTTTAAAGCACTTTCTCTGTAATATATAGTCTTGGGCTCTTGTAGGGCCCTGAGAGTTAAGTGAATTGCTGAAGGTAAACTTTATCTGAAGGGTATTTCTTCATTCCAATTTCTAGTTCTAGTTGAAATGAAATTTGGAATCTGTCTCTACTTTGCCACTTATTGGCCATGTGAATTTCAGCCATCTTAGAACCTCCCTGAATCTCAATCTTCCCATTTATATAATGGGAATAATAACCCTTGTGTAAAAATAGAAATGTTTTGAGAAAAGTGTTCCCTAAACCAGAAGCCTGCCATCCATTGGCTACGTTGCCCCTTACAACTGTCCGAGTCCTCTCCGAACCAAATCTTAACGGGAAAATACATAACATAATAATTTTTAAATGTAATATTCTATAGACAGTATTAATATGTGTTTTCTAAGCTAACATGTGACCCTCAGGAATCCTTATGTATAGGGTAGTGGTCCCTGTTACTATGAGTTTGACTCTACTGCAATAAACAATAACATGATCTATAAATGTAAGCTATTATTATCATTAAGATTCTCACTGCTTTTCTAAGAACAGGTAATCCTGGGAGTCTATTGTTTCTAATAACTTTTGGCAGTTCTTCAGTACCCAGGATAGGATGCACAGGTGAGCCCACTCACAGCTGTTACCATACCCAAAATAATGAATCATACATTAGTGAAAGGCTTTTCCTAGTTATTTGCTCTATCCAATTTTTCACACTGCCAACTAGCTTGGTAAAAAGAAAGAAGCAGGTGGAAAGTATAAATTGCTAAAAGATAGGAACATTCTTTAACTGTCCTTCAGTACTGTTCTCTGTTTAGCTTCCAAAAACAGTCTTGGACTGTTCCTACCCCAAACACTAAAGTAAGACGTTTGATTTTCATCTGTTCTTACCTATCCCTAAATTTGTCTTTCTCTGTGCTTTCTTCTTTCTCTATCACCAGAAACATTGGGTCTTCTTGTTACATACATAGATCTATTATCCTTCCTTCCCTGCTCCCCCAAAAAAGAAAGAGAAAAACAAATCTTTTTTTTTTTAAATTATCCTCTTTGCTCCTTCAACAAAACTCCCCTTCTTCAGATTGTCTAATTCCTCCCATTTTGTTCATAGATAATTGGCTACAGAAGCAAGAAATCCACACTGATGGATGATCACTCTGCATAGAATTGGATTAACTGGTCATATCCTACTAGGATTTATCTCTTACACTTGCAACAACAGTTGAGGGTTGTTACCATCAGGGATCTTATTAGGAAGCATTGACCATAGTCCAATTATTCAGTCTTTTTTTTCCAATCATGTCTGACTCTTGACCCCATTTGGGTTTTTTTGGACAAACATACTGGAGAAGTTTGTGATTTCCTTCTGCTCATTTTATAGATGAGGAAACTAAGGTAAACAGGGTCAGGTGATTTGCTTGGGGTCACACAGCTAGGAAGAGTATTTAAGGTTAAGTTTGAACTCATGAAGAGGACTGTTCCTGACTCCAGCACTCTATCTTCCCACTGTGACATTTAGCTGTTCCATAGACCAACACTCTTAGATAATTGGGAAGTTATAAATAACTTGTCAAAGCAACCAATTCCACTTTTTTTCTTAACGAAGTAAACTAATGCATCAAGATAAATATTAATTAATCTTTGACATTCTTTCTCACTAATGTCCTCTGTCAATCCTTATCAGAGCTTGGATCTGATTCTGTTTCTCAAAATGGAGCAAAATTTGAAGTGGGTCTTACCCATCTAGAAAGGCTTTAAAAATTGACAACATATACCTGTGATGCAAGGAATAGTCTAAGTTTGGAAAAACATGCTCAGATTAGCTATAAGCAAATTTCTAAGATCCAGCAGATATAAAACCAGAGAGTGGTTGCATTAGTGGAATAAGATGCCATGTTAGGACCAAGATGACTAAGTCTTGAATCCTATCTCTGACATATGGAAAAGTCACAATTTCTCTGAGCTTGTTCTCTAATCCATAAATAAAATGGGATTGATAATAAATAAGATAATGTTTGTAAAGCATTTATTCTTCCCCTTATAGTTCAAATTAGTTTAATATAAAAATGAAATACTTTATAGAGTCTACTGCCTTTCTACTAAAGAAACCAGACAGGTTGGCTAACACTTAGCCCTGACCCAATTCTCAGGGCATTTTAAGGGGAACTTCTTCTATGGCTTACCTTTTGCTTTTTGACATTATATTACAGATAATACAAAAGTGAAAATAATTTTGATAACTACATAACAATCCAGTTTTCTTTATAAGACACAATTGGTAATAGCTTCCTATGATCTCTTGTTCTGGAAGTATTTTCATTTTAAAAGAAAATTCTAGGAAATAGGATGTTTTGAACTAGAAAAGAATATCGCCAAGGGTAAACAATTTCAAGCATCAGTAATAAGCAGATAGGGAAGGTATGTTGGGGAATAAGAAATTTCTAGTTATCCTCCATTCCCAAGGATGGGAACTCAATCTCATAGTGCCTACATATCAGGCAAGCTCTGATTAGCCCAGCTAAGGAAGATGTATCCCACCCAGAGGTTACTCAAACTAGATAATATCTATCAAGCAGAGCTGCTTATTCCCTCTCAGTTCAATCCTTTATTGGTGTAGGCAAAAATAATTGATATAAAAATGTTTACAAAAGGACATGTAGATACATGAAGTAAAAACATAAAACCAAACTTGGTATGTCCCTCCCTGATCCTATTTCCAATACTTTGGGAGTCTTCCTGCACCTAAATGTGTCATCCTAAGTGAGGAATTACCCTCGTGGTTCAGAGAGTTGGAAAACCTAGGGAGCTAAAGATTCCTATCAACAATTAGGAAAACTGGCATATCTATTACTTTTTATGGTAATGAAACATAAGTCTTGCCTTGGCTCTTTGGACTCAAATAGCATCCCTTCAGAAAAAGTGGTAGAAGAATTATGAGTGCTATTTTTCAATTGGGGGAATAGAGGATAAATTGCCACAAATTACTAAGTTGCTATGCCACAATCAGGCAGCTAGGTTGCTAGATTGCTCAGTGGATAGAGCATCAGACCTGTATTCAGGAATACCTGAGTTCAAATCCAGCCTCAAATACTCACTAGCTATGTAGCTCTGGGCAAGGCACTAATCCCTGTTTGCCTCAGTTTCCTCATCTGTAAAATGAGCTGGAGAAGGAAAGGGCAAACCATTCCATTATCTCTACCAAGAAAACCCCAAATGGGCTCACAAAGTGTTGGAGATGACTGAGATCCCTGAACAACAAGTCACAAGGTTTTCCAACTCCAAGATCAGATTCTTTCCAACAGACCTATAATAAATCTCATCCAACTAGGGAAAGCCTAGCAAACCTCATCTCTCCATGTTTGTTTTGTCAGAGAGATGGTGTAATGTATAGCATCCAATGCTTGGATCAGGAAAGCCTGAGTTCAAAGCTGATCTCAGACATTTAGTTACTGTATAATCCCGAGCAAAAATCATTTAATCTCCCTCAGCCTCTGTTTTCTCATTTGTGAACTGAATGTTGGGTTTAATGGTGTCCAAGACTCCTTAGCTCTCAATATAACCTATGGTCCTCTGATCCTTACCAATATGGCTCCTTCAGGCTTGTTCCTAACCAAAAGGGTCTTACCTGTTCCTAATTGCCTTTCTTTGTTGCTATGACAGCATGTATAATCAGGAGCAGTTTGACAAAAGGGATGAGAGCAATAGGAGTCAGAGTTAGAAGCCTTAGTAGTCATGAGGGTATAGTTAAAAGCTAAAGGGGTCATTAATATTTTAATTATAGAACTGGAGAAATTGAGAGCTCTTATGGAAGAGGTCATAGGATCATGGGAACACAGATTTATATACAAAAGAGACCATAGAATTAGGAAAACATGGATTCAAATGATGTTATCAATCATTTGATTAATGTGTCTGGGGCTGAATTTGAACTCAGATTTCCCTCAGTTCAGACCCGGCAATCTATTACTTTGCTACCTAGCTACTTCCAAGATTTTATAGTGATGGCAATCAGTCAAAAATCAGTCAACAAATCTTAATTAAGTGCATGTTAAACATGTTGGTAAGAAGGTTAATTGTCATAGCATCCAAAGACCATTGACTTAGAAGAACATCTCATGCATCCCTTCGTTATACCAAGAGAAGGAGGATGGATGTGTCCAAAGTTACCTAGGTAATGGCAGCACTGTGTCAAGAAGCTGGGTCTTCATCATCCCAACTTCCCTTTCTGTTCTAAGTGAGAATGGAATTTTTAAAGCACCAAACACCATGTGTTCAAGACACAAGTTTGGCTGGAACAGATTTAATGATGGAGGGTTTGGTCACTTAATCAGAGAAGTGCCTTGTCTAGCTGAACAAGAATCATACATATAACAGACAGGTGGGTTTGGGGTTTTTTTAAACTGATTCCATTTAGGGAAACAGCCAATGAGGACCCTGACTATAGGAACAGCCTAAGTTTGGCATCTGAGCCTTGTATCTGAAGCCAGGATCCTTTTCTGGAGAAGATGGAAAAATACCCAGCAGTTCCCCCTGCCTCCAGCTTCCTGCTGGTGATTTTCATTTCTTGCTGACTCTGAGTCAGAATCAGCATGCTATCCCCTTCCCCGCAGTCAATCCACCAAGACAGTCAGCCCCTCTATCACACATGTAGGCTCAACTTGGAGGCCATGGTAACGAGGAAATGCCTCTCAGCTGCTACCAGGGGTATTTCTCACTCTGCCTGCAAAATGAATCCTGCATGAGGCAGATGAGCAGAAAACAGGACAGCTTCTCTATTCAAGTGGGGGGGGGAGAGTGAGAGAGACAGAGGCAAAGAGAGAGACAGAGACAGTGAGGAAACACAGAGGGGAGAAGAAAAATGTGACAAGCAAAATTGAACATAATTCTATGGAGGGAGGTGACCAGCAAAATACAGAGGAGGAAGAGGAGGAGGAGGAGGGAAAGAAAGAGAAGGAAGAGGAAGAAAAAAAGGAGGAGGAAGAAGAGGAAGAGGAGGAGGAAAAGGAAGAAGAGAAGGAGGAGGAAGAAGAAGAAAGAAGGAAGAAGAAAGAAGAAAGAAGAAAGAAGAAGAAAAAGAAGATCAGTATCATAATTACAGAGCTGGAGAAATTGAGAACTCTTATGGAAGAGGTCACAGGATCATGAGATCACAGATTTATATACAAAAGGGACCACAGAGTTAGAAAAACGTATTCAAATGATGAATTACATGGGGTTACGTGTACTTCTAGGGACTTGGTTTCAAAAAACATAACAATCCCAAGGAACCTTAGAGATAATGTAGTCCAACCTCCTTGTTTGACAAATGAGGAAACTGAGGCTGAGAATGGTAATATGATTTATCCAAAGTCACATAATCAGTTACAGGTAACACCAGAATTAGATCCCAGTTCTCCTGCTTCCAGGGACATTATATTCAGGAAGAAACTTGCAGCAAAGTTCATGGAGTGATTTAAGAGATCCAGATAAGGTTCTCATCCAAGGATTTCTGGCCGAGAGCTCAATGGTGGAATAATTCCAGCCAGAGATCCTCATTCTTATATTAGGTAGAAAGAATCAGCCTCAGGTTTGCCACTTGACTAACTATATGACTGCTATCTCAATCAAAACTTATTCTTGGCTAGAAAGTCTAGCAAACTGATTCACAATGAGGAATAAATGACTATTTCATTTTATCCTCCGGAAGCATTTTTATTTGTCAGTCACTGAATTTTAGGATATAGGGTGGAACTTAGATGTTCCCCTAGCCTAACTCATTACATTTGAGGGAACTGAGGCTCAGAGAAATTAAATAATGTGCTTTTCACCCACCTACTCCACCCCTGCTTTTACCACACATTTTCAGGAAGCTAGTGATTCTCAATGTGCATCTTTATCAGGCATTCTTCCAAGGCAAGACCTCCACCTCCTCATAGAATCCTGTGAGCTGCCTCTTCATCAAATGATATTTTCTAAAGTGTTTCCTCACTGAATCCCACAAGGCCAATTTTCCCAATTTACCCCATACCTCTTCCTCATGCTAAGCCAAGGATTATGTAGTTGAATAGCTCACAGACTCTTTTTCCAGAAAAAGAAGAGGAGATAAGTTATTTCCTTAGTTTCCACAATCTGACCCAATGATGGAAAGGATTTAAAAAAAAAAAAAGCCTAAGCATTCATCCATTTCTAATAGAATCCTAGAATTCAAAGGGATCTTAGGGGATCATCTGAACTAACCCCTGACTAAATAAAAAAACCACTCTAACCTCAAAGTCCTTTTCCATTTCTCAATATGTAATCCTATGATTGCCCAAGGCAGTTTATATCATTTTGGAGTGCCTTGACACATATTAATCAGAATGTTTCCATGTTTTAATAGATGTTTTTGTTTTTTCCCAACTTACCATCTTCTTAGCATCTAACTAGGCAGGTCTTAGGGAAGAAATCTATAAGATTTTCCTATCATTATTAGACCTCAATCCTCATAAAAGCCGACCTCCATACAGGGTTAACCAGAAGTAAATTTGTCTTTGGCATCCCTGGTGCTTCACTTTTCTATATCCTTTCTCCACTGCAATATTCTTCCTCCAGGTGTTCGGGATTGCACATTACTCAAGAGTTTCACAGGTACTTTCCCCCCTCAAGCTGCTACCTGTTACCTCTTCCCTTCCTTAGATAAATTTACCTAATCCGTTCTGATTGCAGGACCTCAACAAGACCTTCTGAGATTTCCCAAGTTTTGTTCGCTAAGAAATCCAAGAAATCCCAAGATCTCTTTTATGCTTGATGTGATTTCACTGACATAGAGAAGATCCAATGAGGAAACTCACACTAGGTGAGCCCTTGATCTATAACTTAGACCAAGACAAATCTTAGAGATTTGTCTGATAGCATTTAATGGGAGCAAATGTAAAACCCTGGACTGGTTCAAAAGATCAGTTGCAATAACCTAAGATGACAAGATAGAAAAACTCCTCTCAAAATCTCCATTTAAAGAAGCTCTCAGACCGGTCATATCTTCATTTCCCAATTTGCTGTATTCCTTTGGTCTAAATTCCACCATGGCCCCAGGGATATCCCTCATCAGGAAATTACTCAGATTTCAAGATTATATTAGCCTTGTTACTAGCTCCTCAAGTATCTTCAGTACCCTCTGTCTTGATTAAAAAGTAAAGAACTCCTCCCAAAGCCTTCAATTAAAGAGGGTTCCCTCCCAAGATAGCTCTCTCTCCACTTTGTATTCAGCTTCACTTTTTTGGATTGGTCTCCATCATACCCACTTCATGAGGTTCCCTCTCCTTTTCATCTCCTTTTCAGTTTCCTCCATTAGATAAGTTCTTTTAATGAAGTCAAGGATTGTCTAGTTTCTTCATCAGTCTGCCCCATTACTGTGCTAATCACAATGTCTAGCATACAGTAAGTACTTAATAAATGTTGACTGGCTGATTAAAATGTCCTCAAATATCAGAAAGAATCTTGGAAAGGGGATTAGACTTATTCTGTATGGCTCCAGAGCTAGAAAGAATGGATTAAAATTATAAAATGGCAGCTTTGGACTCTATATAAGGAACAAAGTGAAATGCACCATGAAATAGTTAGTGCACCATGACTAGAACACTGAATAGTTTCTCATGAAAGACATTATAAAGCAGGGCTTCTTAAACTTTTTCCACTCATGATCCCTTTTTGTTGGAGAAAATTTTATGTGACCTCAGATTTGTAGATATATAAAATATCAAATCACCCATTTACTGATAATAAATCATAATTTCACAACCTCTACATTCAGTTAAGAGATTCCATATGGGATAATGAAGCACACGTTAAGAAGCTGTGTCATAGAGTATCTTCAAATGAAATGGATCACTGCTGCAACTTGACTTGGTAAACCACAAATTGGGTCAGCTAGGTGGTAGAGTGAGTGGAGCACCAGTCCTGAAGTCAGGAGGACCTGAGTTCAACTCTGGTCTCAGACACTTAACACTTCTTAGCTGTGGGACCCTGGGCAAGTCATCAACCTCAACTGCCTCAGCAAAAAAGAAAAAGAAAACCACAAATTAACATTATCTAGTATGTATTGCATTTTCATTTATTTTGATAAATATTTCCCAACTACATTTGAAGCCCTTAGGAGTTTTGAATTTGATACCTATGCCTAAAAAAGATGTTTTCACATCAGATCTGAAGTCACACTAGAAAACAAATAAAATTCATTTCTATTTGAAGATTCCATAATTTTGTAATTTTTGATTCAGAAAGTAAACATGATACTTTAAAAAAAAAAGTAATCAGCAAATGAGGGACAGATAATTATCCCTATCTCCAGCTCTTTACTTAAGGACTACTTTCCTAGCCAATGAATGATCAAGCCCAGAATTTATATGCTTTAAAAAACCATGTAGCATCAACAATAATATACTTATTTTTTTCAATATCCAGGTCACTTATAAAACTGGATTTTCAGACACTGACATGAAAACTTGATTTTGCTGGCCTAGGGAGATTTTACTTTTAAAAAGTGCAAATTCCCTTTGTGGGATGCATAGATGGATGAAGGAAAAGCTTCTATTAAGTGCTTACTATGTACAAAGCACTAGGGATGCTCAATAGAAACTAAGATATCACTTACTCTCAAGGAATTCATTCAAATAAACTACAGAGAGAAAGAGAGGGACAGGGAAGAGAGAGAAGAGACAGGAGAGAGAAAGAAAGAGAGAGAGATTTGTATTTACATATTTATACTTATATAAATACATGTCTATATATGTATTGTATGTATGCGTGTGTATATACATATACATGTATATACATATATACATACATACACACATATTTATTTGTTGATTTTCTTGTTTCTTTATTTATTTATAATGAGTTTTCAACTACAAGTCAGATAAAAAAGTCCAGTAGTCCTTGGAGTACTGCAGCAAAGTAGATGGTAATGCTTTTAATATCATTTCCATTGATAAAACAATATCCTTTTCTGAGATTGAATCATTGAATGCTGCCAAGGATTTTGGTGGAAACAATTTTCTTTTCTGGGTCTTCAGTAGCTGTGGATAGTATACATAAAATTGGAAGAAAGTAGCATGATATGACTTGTATGAAAATTTAAATTATCTTTCTGACTTGGAGCCTCGGACCCATTCATAAGGCAATTCATACTTTATTTTTCTTTCTTGCTTTCCAGCTCTCTTCTCACTGCCCTGAGTAGGGATTCCCTCTACTGGACCACTGTTTCATGAGGGCATAAAGTCATCCTTCACTTCATTCATGACTTGACCCACTTTCCAAGAGTCTCTTCCCTCTCACCAACCATGCTTGGTATCCTGATGCTTCCCCAGAGTTTCTTCACATCCCCCCACAATACTGTTCTATGAGCCTTCCTTGGGCTCATTTTCTGTGCTGATGAACTTGGTGGAAGACTAGCCACATGCATTTAAAAGAAAGTCTGCCTTGCTCAAGTGGTGTATGCTTGGCAACATTTAGAAAGCAAACTGTGACAGATCCTCCAACATCCTTTCCCAATTTGCCACTTGCTCTTTTGTGTTGACAGAGCCTTCTCTTGGTTATTTGGGGAGCATTTCCTGCTCTCCCTTTGGCAGTCTTTCTGTTCTTCCTCCACAACTCCTTTGAACAAGACTTTACTTAGGATTGGATCCCACCTTGACAATGTTGCCACATGGCTGACGCTATTACAGAGAAAAGTGATATTTTGGAAAGAATAAACCAAAGAGAATACTATGGAAATTCCTGTCTCCCAGTGATCAAGTGGAAGAGTTAATAGGGCAGAAAAAGTCTTTCTCAGAATGATTTCAATTATAGAAATATATATATGTATTCCTCCTTTATTCTCAAAGGGAATCAATGAATATATTGTCTATAGTACCATGGGCAAGTCATTCATCCTTTCAGAAGCTCAGGCAACTGGATTATAAGTTAAAGACAAGTTGTCATTTTTCACTGAGAAGTTTGCATAATGATAATCTCAAAGGCCAGGATAAAAAAACTCATAAAACCACAAAATGCTAGAGCTGGAAAGAATCTTAGAAACCATCAAGGCAAGTCCTATTCTTTTTTTGAAATTCTGAATATAATAAACATCAAATAAAATTAGCATTTCCATATGTATCACAGAAAAAAATAGGTTGTAAATGAAACTGTGAATCTATATTATACAGACGTTTCTTTTTAAGTTTATAATAAATTCATCATATAACTCTCAAAGTACTCTGTGGTTCCTTTGAGGCCAGTCCAACATTAACAGATCAGGAAACTGAGACCCATAGAAGGGAAGTGTCTTGTTCATGGTCCATAGTCACATTGCTAATAAATGAGAAAGCCGGTATTCAGACCCAGTGAGGAAGCTTCCCAACATGATTTTAAGCAGTCATCTGGAGTGAGATGTACTAATGTGTTTCAGAAGGAAATATCATTGATCTTGCCCATGGATAAGTCAAACACTATGATCCAAGGATGGGATAATCAGTTTGTGAAGGCAGCAAGCATGGGGGAAGCAGATTAGCCAAGGGAAAATAAATTAGGAGGCTCCCAGAAAAAAGCATTAGAGATCAATTCAGAGTACCTCAGGCAGGATCTAAAAACTGGTCAAGAAAGCAATGAAAGCAATGGGGAGGGCCTAGTGAGTTTACCGAAGAGCTTTAGAGGAAGATCAAAGTATAAAGCAGTTATAGACCCTGGGAGATAAGAGAGGGCTGGTGGGAGAACAGAGCTGGTTCACAGACACCAAAGCAGAATATACCAGGAGTTAGACTAAGACAAATGCTAGAATTGAGCTCTGAGAACAATTTTGTCAAAGTTCACTTTAGTCAGTGTGACCAGTGAAGTGAAAACTGTATGTCTGAGTCTACAATGCATCTCTTCTGAAACTAGAGTTCCCTAAAGTATCAGAACTCAATGGATCTCTAAAAACTGGGGGTCCATGGAGAATACATTTCTAGTCATCGTACCTTTACACAACCAGTATTCCCTGCCTGGTTTATGCTCCCTTCTCATATCGGTATATTAAATTCCTTAGTATCTGACAAAACTCTGCTTAAGCACTATTGCCTACAATTTCCTGATCCTGTAGATAAAAGTTACTCCTCCATGAAATTAGATGGAATTTGTATTTATTTATATTTAATATAAACTTACATATGTTCTTGATATTTGGTCTAATGGGGACAGGGATCACATTTGCTTTTATTTATATTCTGGTGCTTAGCTTAATGCCTGGTACATAAGAAGCAGCCAATAAATGTTAACTTGACTAGGGTTGTGATTGGTACCTGTCTAGAATAGGGAATAATTTAATGGAAAGACAAGTCTGTGATGATTCAGTAATTAATAGGATCATAATAATAGAAAAAGGAATAGAAAGGACATAAGCATAAAGAGTGGGGTGCGAGTGTCAGACATGCTAGTGGTTGGAGTGATTTGACATTTGATGGAAAGTTAGCATGTGTACCCATTTCACCTAAAGATTAAACATGCAAATGTTATCAGACCATACTTCTAACAAAGAACTGAAGAAGGGAAGGGACCTCAGGGGCCACCTAGTCCAACCATGCACAAACAAAAATGCTCTACAATATCCTTAACAAAAAGCATAGGTATTGAATGCAGCTATAAGTAGACTAGAATCAATATTTTGCTTTCCCTCAGAGAATTTCTGTATCTATCGTCTTTTTATTTATTTAATTTTAATAATAGTTTTTTTTCAAAATATATGCAAAGATAGTTTTCAACATTCACCCCCTTGAAAAACCTTGTGTTCCAATTTTTTTCCTCTCTCCCTCTCTCCATCCCCTCCCCTAGATGGCAAGTACCCCAATATATGTTAAACATGTGTAATTCATATATATATATATATATATATATATATATATATATATATATATAATATATATATATCCACATTTATCATGAGAATTTATCTTCTTAAGATTACACTGTGCCAAGCTTTGGTTTAATTGTTTAGTTTTTCTCCCATACTGGCTCATCTAGTGATGATTATAAGAAAAGAGTCACAAATGTAATTATCAGACATAAATTTGGATGGTCAATTTTCATCACATCTTGGATTCCTAATGTCTTAACAAAGTCAGAACCAGTCTCTAAAACTCAAAAGCTCCCTACCTTTCCCAGCTGAACACAATAAAAAGGTTACCATCGCCCAGAGAATGACAAAACAAATTATGGTTTATAAATGTAATAGAACACTTTGTACTTCAAGAAATGATCAAAAGTCTGTGCATATGTTTTGAAAATAAAAAGCCTTTTAAAAAAATAAAGAAATGATAAAAGGGATGAATTGGGAATATTTATATAAACTGACACAGAGCAAAGGAGCAGAACCAGGAGTTCTGTATATTAACATTGTAAATTGTAACTCATTGTAAAGACAAGAAACTTAGAAAGACTTAAGGACAGTGATCATTGCGCACTGATGTACCAGATATCCAGAGGATGGATGATGAATCTCTCCATATAGCCCAGAAACAGAGGTTGCTTGTAGGTAAGTTAATAGGGGTGTGGCAACCCCAAGTTCCTGGGAACCAGTACAGTGGCCACAGAAGAATCTAGTGAAAATGAATCAGATCTTGGAGCCAGGAAATATGAGTTCAAGACCCAGCTCTATGATTTATATGTATCTTTGGGCGAGTGACTTAGTCTGTTATATACTCAGTTTCTTCCTTAGTAAAATAATAATAATATTTGAAGTACTTTCATTATTTAGAAACAGCACTGAAGACTTTAAAGGACTATAAAAATGTCAACTTGTAAAAAGCAACTTTTGTCTAAAATTGTTTTTAGATATTTTTGTTCCTAGCTGACCACCTATCCCTTGCACAAAAAAATCAGATTTCTGTATTATTATTATCTGGGTCAAATAGTAATATGATTTTGGACCCAAAGAAAAAGTAAGGTACTGGAAAGATCGTGTGTTGAATGTTGGCTAGGCTCTTGGACGCCATCGATATCAATGCCATCAAGTAAGTATGTTTTGTTTAACTGCTTGTCTTTGTTACAAGGCAGCAATGGGAGGGAGGAAATATATACAGAAATGACCGTGATATAAAAACAAAGGCATCATCAATAAACTTTATTTTAAGAATTTCTCAGTACAGTCTCTGTGGATGTCATCTTTAAGGAGCTATATTTGTAAGAAACTGTGACTCAGGGCAAGTAACTTAACCTCCTAGTACCCCCAGGATACTCTATAAATTGCCCAGATCAGCATCGGTGGAAGGAGTTTCCTCATCAGGGAAATCTCAAGTCAGGACTCCAAAAAATAGCTCTAAGAAAGTAAATTCCCCAGACGCTTAATACCAGTGCCTGGATTTCAAAGGTTCTTTCTTTCTGATCTTTCTAATGTTTGATAGTAACCCTTGTGGAGCCCAGTGTTTTAGATGATCTTCTAATATCCCATAGACATGAAGTATATAATTAATTAACTTGGTGGAAGAGGGACTGGGAGAAAGGGAAATAATTGAAAGGAGCTGCTCACTCCCAGACTTGAGGAGTTGTAGCCCCAGGACTCAATTTTTAGAAAAAAGTGGGGACAGCTAAATTGGTGCACATTTAGTAACCCTGGAGCCAGGAGGATTTGAGTTCAAATCTACTTTCCCACACAACACTTCAGAGCTATGGGCAAGTCACTTAACTCCAATTGTTTCCTAAAAAAATAAAAAAAATAAATAAAAAAGGAGAGATTAGATTCTCATGAAAGGGATATTCCAGATCCACTTTCAGATTTTGCCCACATCCAGATATAAAAGTACAGGAATAGGACTGAGCAGACAGAAAAGATTACAACCTTGTCTGTATATTTTTAGTGTTTTTCATGATTTTCCTACTCATTTATTTACATTTGATCCTTTCAGTCTTTTTCTGTCTTTGCAACACCATTTGGAGTTTTCTTGGCAATAGTGGAATATCTTGCCACTTCCTTCTCTAGCTCATTTTACAGATAAAGAAACTGAGGCAAACAGGATCAAGTGACTTGTCCACTTAGAATGTCTGAGGCTGGATTTACACACACACACACACACACACACACACACACACACACAAACACACACACACACACACAACACACACACACACACACAAGAAAACAGAAGAGACCTATGGTTTGAAAGCTGAGAACTCGGAACTTCAGAGCAGTTTGGTACTTACCTAGGCAAATAACTACTGAAATCCAGTTTTCAGAAACTAAAACTGGAAGATCTGTACAATGCTCACATAAACTAGGATAAGGTCCTGGTCAGAGGGCTGTGAGCACAAACACCACATATAATGGACCCAGGACAGGAGGGAAAAAAGTCTGAAGTCTTGAGAGGATGCTGAGTTTTGCTCTTAAGACTTGGCTCTTGAGGCTAAGAATCTCCTATCAGGGAGACAAGTGGCTTCATAACGAAGCAGCTAAGGGAACAAGAGGAAAAATTCAGACCTGTAGCTTATTAAGCAAAAGCTTGTGCTTTTTCTTAAGACAAAAAAAAAAAAAAAAAAAAAAAAACCTGGAAAAGCCTATAAGCTTAAAGTTAAGAAAGTATTCATAGAAGAACCTATTCTTCCTAGAGTAAGAGAAAGCCAAGGATTTCAACTGAGCAGAAGGGAGAGAGACAGTCATAATTTCAACTGAGCATTACCTAGAAAGACCGAGAAATTCTGTCTCCATGTGTTTGTTACATGTATCCACTCTTTCCAGTGATGTGGATCCAGAGCACCCTGTGAGATACCCCAGGGTTCCATAATTCGGCTCCACAAATAACTGTCTGCCTATCTTGTACCTTTCCTCTAAACAGCCTCAGTATATTCTCTTATTTTTTTCTCATTTTTGTCCCTTGGTTTATGAGGGCAGCACAAAGGTATAGCATACAGAATACCAAATTTAGAGCTAGGAGGGGAAAGGGTTGCAAATCCAAGTTCTGACACATTATCCATTTTGGAAAATACCATCACAAATATTATGGACCTTGGTTTCTTTATCTAAAAAATGAATGAGTTAAATTGGATGGTGTCTAAGGCAACAAGACATCTTAAGGTTTCTAAACTCCTTAAGGGCTTCACTTTAATGCATCTAGGATAGTGCCTCTGGCCATTAAAGAGTAGGGCTAAGGAGAGGGAGAGTTTCGGTCCAGTCAGGTAACTAAGATAGATAGATAGATAGATAGATAGATAGATAGATAGATAGATAGATAGATGTATAGGGATAGAGATAGAGATAGAGATAGAGATAGAGATAGAGATAGAGATAGAGATAGAGATAGAGATAGAGATAGAGATAGAGATAGAGATAGAGATAGAGATAGAGATAGAGATAAAGATAGTTTCCCTCTCAGGAAAAGTTCTAGCTGCCCCAACCTAGTTATAGATCTGAGGTGTATGGACCCAGAACCAGAAATAGGCTCCTAGTTCTATAGAAGCCCCTGTGACCTTTTGTATTATTCTTCTAGGCTCACTAACATAATTTATTTAAGGGCAAAATTACCTCCAAACTACTTAATAAATTAATTGATGGGGTGGTTGTTTTGTTTTTTAAAGATTGAGCATATTTGTAAGTGTCTTGTCTTTGGTTAGAGAGGGAGAGAATTTGAAATTAAATCAATTTCTTAAATTGAGTATTTAAATATTGGTGACCACTTTGACAATGTGATGGTCTGGGGAGGCAGTTTCTCATAGGGGATAAAGGGCCAGCCATGAAAGGAGGAAGATTTTTGAATTAAGTGCTACCTCTGACACACACACCAGACAAATTGCTCAGCTTCTCAGTGCTCTAAGCCAATGATATCAAACTCAAAGAGAACTTAGGGGCTACTACTTCATAAATGGCACTGCTAAGTGCCATGGATAGAGCACTAGCCTTGGAATCAAGAAGATTAGTTTTCCTGAGTTCAAATTTGGCCTCAGACACTTCCTAGACCCTGGGCAAGTCACTTAACTTTGCCTCAGTTCCTCATCCGTAAAATGAGTAGAAGGAAATGGCAAACTACTCCCAGTAACTTTACCAAGAAAACCCCAAAAAGGGTCTTGAGGAGTGACTCAACAACAAATTCACGCTAATCTATTCCTTTTCACTAATAGCCCAACAACCCTTCCAAGTGTTCCTTAAGGTCATTCAAAGATAATAAGAGTTTCACATCTGGACAAAGGGGCGGGTGGTTGGCTTGCTTCAGGCTATGGCTGAAGAAAGCATATCCAGGCCAGTGAGTGATTATCCACACAGCTTTTAGAAGGTCAGGATTCTATTACTTTTTGCCCAACAGCCATGGAAAGATTTACTGAGAAAGGAAAAAATACAAAATGATCTTTAAAGTAAGTGATAAGTAACCAAGCAGAACAGAAAGGAAGACTGAATATCAGAACAAGCCATTCCTCTGATCCATCTCTCAAATTCAAGTTTTCATGATTTTTTTTCCCACTTGTAACCCCTCTCCTAAATCATCCACTTCTTTGGAACAAGGCTGATACATATTTTGAATGTGCCATTTAACTCTTCTCTCCTATAGCATATGTGTACTCCATAAAAATCCTTTGAATAACTGAACGAATGAAAAGGAATCAGCAGACTGATACATCATAATGTCATTTTAACCTTAGCTCTAATTTTCAGAGAAGGCAATGCACATATAATAATAATAAAAAACATATTTTATAGCTTTTTAAGGTTTGCAAAGCGTTTTACAAATATGCTATCATTTTATCCTACTAATATCTCTGGGAAAAATGCTTTTCTTATCTCCATTTTACACATGAGGAAACTGAGGCAAATATGGGTTAAGTGACTTACCCAGAATCACCCACAGATAGCAAGTATCTGAGATAGATTTGAACTCAGGTTTGTTGTTTGATTTTTTTGACCCCAAATGCAGCAATTCAAAGGCTTTGACACAATGGCAGACCCCTAAACTGCATAACAGACTGCTTAAATCCCTGGGGATTTAAGTGATTTGGGGTAAATTATTTAGCCTCCCTTTCTCCCACCCTCAGCTTCATCATTTATAAATAAGTACTAAATAATAATAATAATAATGTTTATATTGTGCCTACTAAATGCCAGACACCTACCAATTATTTATCTCACCTGATCCTCATAATAATCCAGTAAAAGAAGTCCTATTATTACCCCATTTTATTATTCAGAAAACTGAAGCAAGCATCAGAAGTTAAGTGACTTACTTGCCCAAAGTTAAAGCAATTTAGTTTATGGGAACTCAAATTTTCCTGACACTAGGACATGGTGCCATCTAATAAAGCTCCACATCTAAGATCCTAAGGTCCTGATCATAGACTAGTTGATTGTTCTTTTGCTTCTCTCCTTTCTTGAGCACTCTGAGGTGGATTTAGGAGAAATTTTGCTTCCAGATCTAAAACAGATAAAGAAGAAGCTGTTGGCAACCTTTGGATTGGGCAACCTTCCAACTCCAAAATAATAGGGTCATGGGGAATATTCAGCATAAGTCCACCCCAGAAAATAAAATTATGACCAAAATCAGTAAATCCTAACAGTATTTACAATCCTTCAGAAGCTTAGAAACATTATCTAAGCACCTAGTATCACGTCTAATTATTAAACTCGGGAGCACTTTTCTCCACAACTGCACCCCATCCTGTGTGTGTGTGTCTTTCTCTCTCTACCATCTGGCACATACTGCATTCCTACTACCACCATGAACCAGGTATAATAATTGTTACTTTTAGCCTTAGACCCTAGAAGTTGAACCATAAACTACTGATCTTTTAAAATATTGTTTTCAAATGAATTCCATTTAAAATGTTCCCAAGACTATTGGAATATTGCTGTAGTGCAAGAAAAAAATGATGAAAATACAAAGAAGCATTGGAAGATTCATATGATTTGATACCAAATTAAGGAGAACCAGCAACAATAAAAAAAATGAAAAGTTCTATAGATTTACTCATAGCAGGCCCTTTTGTAGTAGCAAAGAATTGAAAACAAAATAGATGGCCAACAATTGGGGAATGACTAAACAAGTGACAGTACCTAAATATAATGGGATATTATTGGCTATAAGAAATAAGAAAGATGAAGAATACAGAGAAGTATGGAAAGACTTATATGGACTGATACACAAATAATCAAGTAGAAACAGGAAAATAATAGACACCCAATGATGACAGCAAATGGAAAGAACAACAATAAAACTGAAAATGAAGACATTGAAATTAAAGTGAACAAAGGATATGAGAATGTGCTTTTCTCCCTTTTTTGCTGACATGGCGGCAAAGGGTATAAAATGCTATATATGATGTAGTTTAAAATTTATCAGACTTGGTTGCCACGTAGGCTAATTTTTACTGAACTATGGGTTTTTTGCCCCTCTTTTATTTTTGTTATATGACCTGACAGAGCATCCTCTGGAATAAGGAAGCTGTGGAAGGCAGTGCCTCATATAAATAAGTCTTGCTTGACTGACTGACTGAACACTAGGAAATGAAGGTGATATAAAAACAAAAGGTAATGATGATCATAACAATACCAATGAGATATATATAAATCCAAGAAACTCTTGGCATAGTTCCAGATAAATGGTACAAATTCAAAGGCAGTGTACAAAATTCTCTAAGTCAAATATTCTAGAGATAAAATTTCACTGGCTTTCAAAAAAAACAGATATTTTTAGAAATATCTGGCTCTCAGCATGGCAATAGGAATATTTTAAAAGGATATTATAATCAAGATTTTTTTATATCTGTCAGGGTGAGTAAGGTACTATGATCACTTTTCATTTTTTAAGGCTTTTTATTTTTCAAAACATTTGCATAGATAGTTTTCAACATTCACCCTTGCAAAATCTTACATTCCAATTTTTTTCTCACTCCCTCCCCTAGAGAGTAAATAATCCAATATAACAATATCAGATCTTTCTCTGGAGGCAGATAACTATGTTTCTTCATGAGTCCTTTGTATGATCACTTTTTATTATCCTACACTGGCCCAAAAAAGAAAGATGCGTCCAAATTAACCAGTCTATCAGAGGAAGGGGATGTAGTGGGTAGAACACTGAGACCTAAGTTAAGTTCCCTGATCTAGTCTTTACCAGCTGTACATATTTGGGCAAATTTATTTCTCTCTTTGTGATTGTTTTACTTAAAATAATAAATCATATTGTATAAGACTTTAAGATTTAAAGGATATAGAACGTTAAGACCCTTTGATTGGATTATTGTTGATACTTCATTGCAAAGATGACCAGTGACATCATAGAATGGTAACTGGGTTCTTTATTTACCAAACCTGTGATTTTATTGATATAAGAAACTATTAATAAAGAAACTCCTTCTACCAATGACAATAGGCACCTTCTCTACAACTTGTAGTTCTTAGAAGGTTGTCTAAGAAGTTGTGTTATCCTTCATGGTGATCCCATTTGAGATTTTCTTGGCTGGGATAATGGAGTGGTTTGCCATTTCCTCCTCCAGATCATTTTACAGTTGAGGAAACAGGAGTGACTCACAAAGCTAGTGTCTGAGGCCAAATTTGAACTCATGACTTCTTTATTCCAGGCCCTATGCTTCATCCACTGCACCCTATGGCCACCCAAATAGTTAAATAACTTATCCTTCACTCAGGGACAAACAACACTTATGTATCAGGTCTTCCTGACTAGGAGGTTAACTCTCCACCTACTGAGCCATGCTGTCCTATAGAGTAGGTACTTAATAAATGCTTGCTGACTGATGGATTGATTATTGGTTTTCATCAAAATACTACTTAAAAACACTTTAAAAAGTCTGATCTCAAAGTAGCAAGATGATGGTATTTATAAAAGTGGTTCTTTCAATACTGAAGTTCTCATCCCAACTTAGCTGGTGGTGGGTCAGCAAACAGAACAGGCCTGGATTATGCAGGAACTGTTGTGATATTGAATGCCAGGATCAATAGGAATGAGATATAAATTCAGACATAGAACAAGTACAAAGGGGAAGAGATGTGGTCAAGTGGAAAGAGCCTTAACCTTGGAATTAGGATGCTGGGGGCTCGGAGCTAACTACCCTGTTAGCTGAATCATCTTGGGTAAGTAGCTTCCCCTTCTCAGCTTGCTTTGTCTGTCTTGAGGATCATAAGATTATGGGTTTCCATCTGGAAAAGACCTTGGGAATCATCTGATTACAACCCTCCTCCTCCATTTTACAGACAAAAAAATCCAAGACTGAGGGGGTTCAAAAGATTTTCATAAAATCACAATGACAATAGCAATCAGGACTGGGATTTGAACTCAGACCCTTTACTCCATATCAAGTTCTCTTTCCAATTTATTGAATCAGAAAATGCAAAGAAAGGGAAAAGGTTAAGAAAGGAGAGAAGGCCCATGGTTTTTCCCTCTTGTTCAGATTTTTCTTTGCCAACATGATTCACAAAGAAATATTTAAAAAATTAATATACATGTGTAACCAGAAAAAAAAAATAATACAATTAATTAAAAAGAAAGAAAGAAAGGAGAGAAGGGAAGAAGGAAGCTGGACCATGTGGGGGACAAAATGTGTGTCAATGAGTAACACTGACCGCTAAGGTCCCTTCTAGGGTAACAGCCCGCAAATCTATGAGTCAGCCAGCCAGGCGGCGTACATCATTGGAAACAGCAACAGTAGGAATGAGGGGAATTGTCCAGGTCAAATCCACAGGACTTTGGACAGGGAGAGGGTCTAGGACAATGATGATCCATGGAGATGAGCCAAGAGGTCAGGAGCTAGCCAGCTCCAGCCAGGAGCAAAGTCGGCTCCAAACAACTGTGCTGCGCTCAGCAGAAATATCCTCCTCCAGCAGACTTGTGAGAGCTGGCCATGTCACCGGGGGCAACACTAACAACCCTTTGGGTCCATACTGTGTCTGGACGTCAGCAGAGTTAGCCCTTTTTGACACTTAATGAATCAGGAAGCTAAATCAGTTATAAAGAAGAAAAGGAAGAATGAATCAGCCTTTGGGGAGAGGAGCAAACCAAAAAAAAAAAAAAAAGTCAGTAAAAGACATTCTTGGGGATATTTTGGTAGAAACTGGAAGTTAAAATCCAGACCCATCATGATTAGTGAAAAATTTTAGTCACTTTTTGTCCCATCCCTTCTCTCATGTCTGGTGGGGGTCTTGAAGCCCAACTAAGGAGGGCCATCAGCACGAGGGGCCCTCCTCTGAACCAAGGGTACTTACATCCTTAGAGTTAGTTTCCACAGCAACCTTGCTACAAGACTTTTATTATTATTTACATTATCTCATTTCTGTAAAGCAACAGTTAGAAAGGAAGCCTGGCTTATTGGCTATAAAGCTAGCCTCAAGTCAAGAAGACCCAGCTTTACATATACTGGCTGTGTGATCTTGGGTAAATGACTTTATGAAACTCTTTAAATCTATCAGTTACAGAACGTTTTATGCATGGATCCCATTCTACAATAGCAGGGTTTCTCCACTACAGGCAGCTCCTTAGAAGGCTAGACTTGTTATCAGCAAGATGCAAGTTTGAATGCTTCCTTAAGACTTTTACAAGCTATGTGACCCAGGTCAAATGGCTTACCCTCAGGGTCCTCATCTGTAAAATGCGGATAATAATAATAAGAACTACCTCTCAAGGTTGTTATAAGGATCAAATAAGATAATATTTGTAAACAGTTTTCAAATCCTAAAAACCATAGGTTAGCTACTAATATGAAATTACTGGTCTGAGCAAAAATAAAATAAAATAAATATTAGGATAGAATAGAATATAAAATAAAACAAAAATAGTTAGTCTTATGCAGATCTATTTATAAAGGCACATATTAAAACTGGTAAATTCATGGAAGAAGAAACTTGATAGCTCAAACTGACAGGTATTTACCTACCAGACAAGACATTATGCTACATCCTGGAGATACAAAGACAGAAGGGAAAACAACCCTTCCTTCAACATGCTTATATTCTATGGGAGGGAAAAGGGGGGTGGGGAGGGATATTCATAGTAGGGACACAGATAGTAGAAGAAAGACCAATATTTTAGGTTTTTATTTTTTTGCTGAGACTTGCCCTGGGTCACATAGCCAGAAAGTGTTAAGTGTGTGAGGTCAGATTTGAACTGACATCAGGGCTGATACACTACAACTAGCTGCCTCAAAGAACATTATTTTTATTTGATATTTGTTAAGTATGGAATTTTAATTAGAATAAGAATACTAGTAAAATATATTATTTATAGAATCCTGTCATCTGGGAAGGGGCCAATGTCTCAAAGATTGGAAGAGTAAATTTGGGTCAACAGAATAAATGAAAATGGGATTTACCAAAAGGCTTCAATAAATTAATGGATAAAATGTTCATTATAGGATGGGCATTTAATAAATTCTTAATGCATTAAGCTAAATCAAGGGAAACCACAATCACAGAGGATGGAAGGGGCCGCAGAGGTCTTCCAGCCCAATCCATACTTGAACGAGAATTCCACCACCCTTCCCTCACAGTGGTCGGTCATCCAATCCTTTCCTGGATGTTTTGGGAGAAGTGTCTTTAACCTTTGAGTGGGATAAAGAGAGGATGACTGTACTTTCCTTTGGCGCCCTCAGCAAACAGATTCCTGGGCTGAGTTGGACCTGGGAGTTTTGGAGAATAGTAACTTTTGGGTTTTAGAATTCAGAATGCTCTAGGAGATAAAAAGACCATCACCATCCATGAACATCTCCTTTTTCTGGTGTCATCTAAAAATACCTGGATACAGTACATACTGTAATTACCTCATTCCCCTGCCCATCAGGCTTAGCCACCTCCTACCTCCCGCTCACTAATAGCACAGTCCTGTATCACCTCCCACTCATCCACGCAACACAACTGACTGTAACTGCTTTGGATACACTCATGCCTATATATATAGTCTCATATATAAATATATATGCAGACATATACTCATGTGCCTGACAAAATGCTTTTACAAAAGAGACAAAAAAAGTAGCTTGGCAAAAGTAGCCATCCCTGGTAAAGTTGCTGGGGAGGGCCCTGCAATTGCCATTTTTCCAATGTACCCAACACAGTCCTGAATACTTCCAGACAAGAACGGTATTTGGCTTCCTTGACCCTAGGCAATTCAAGGTTCTGTTTCCCAAGTTCAGCATGTTGGACGCTTCTATTTTTATGCTGAGCCGCAAGTAATATGAGAAGATCTAAGGGAAATGGCTTAGCTCTATTTTCCTTTATAAAGCTTACTTATCCTTTTAAAGGCTGTTCAGCAGTCGGCAAATAACAGCAATTTCACTGCTATTTTTCAGTCATCAGCTCCTGAGGTGATGAGGCACCGTTTGCACTGATGGAGTAGGAAAGAGATGAGAAAGGAAAGAGGAGAGAGCATGGAACCCACTCAGTCTCTGAAAGCAAACACAAGCAAGAATAGTCCTGAGCAGAATTAACTCAGCTGTGGCTTGAAGCTAAGAGCTGAGCGTTTGGTTCCCCTCGGCTCCTCAGGAGGGGCAGCTTACTGGAAGAGAGACTAGTAACAGTAGCAGTTATAACAGTAACAGCAGTAGTAGCGGTAGTAACAGTAGCAGCAATAGCAACAGTAGCAGCAGCAATAGCAGTAGTAACTGTAGTAGCAGTATTAGTGGTAAAAGCAGTAGTGGTGGTAATAGTACTAATAGTAATAGCAGTGGTAGTAGTAGTGGTGGTAGTAGTGGGGGGAGGAGGAGGAGCAGTAATAGTAATAGCAGTGGTAGTAATAGTAGTGGTGATGGTGATAGTAGTAGTGGTGGTGGTGGGAGTAGGAGTAGTAATAGTAATACTAATAGCAGTGGGAGGAGGAGGAAGAATAATAGTAATAGTAATAGTAATAATGTAGTAGTGGTAGCAACAATAGCAATACAAATAGTAATAGCAGTAGTAGTAGTAATACTAACAATACTAGCAGTAGTAGCAGTAGCAGCAGTAGTATTAGTAGTAGAAGTAGTATTGGTGGTAGTGTGGTAGTAGTAGTAGTAATAGTGTGGTGATAGTGGGAGTAGGACTAGGAGTAATAATGGTAATAGCAGTGGTAGTAGTAGTAATAGTAGCAGCAGTAGGAGTAGTAGCAGTAGGAGTAGGAATAGGAATAATACTAATAGCAGTAGTAGCAGCAGAAATTATAACAGAAGTAGTAGTGGGGTAGTAATAGTAGTAGTAGTGTAATAGTAGTGGTGGGAATAGTGGGAATAGGAATAGGAGTAGTAATAGTAATAGCAGTGATAGTAGTGGTGGTCATAGTAGGAATACTGCAGTAGCAGTAGTGGTAATCATAATAATAGTGATAGATGTAACTTATCTCTAACTAACAAACAGTTATATAACCTTAACATTTATGAAATGATTGGCACATACTAGCTCACAATAACTTTGTGAGAGGGGTAATACAAGGTTATTCTCTCCATGCTAAATATAAAGAAATGGAATCATAGTTAAAGGGACAGAATCAAAGATACGATGGTAGAAGTGACCTTAGGAAAAAAAAATAGCTAACATTTATATAACTTTTTAAAGTTTGCAAAGTGTTTTATAAATATTATCTCATTTTATTCTCACAACATTTCTGGGAGATAGAGCTCCATTTTATAAATGAGGAAACTGAGGCAGATGGCAACTGAATAACTTAGCCAACATCACATAATAAATAATAAACGCTGTTAGGCTAGATGTGAGCTCAAACCAGTTATCCACTGCAACACCTTTGACGTAATTCAATTGTCTTATTCATCTATTTGACTCTTATGACTCCATTTGGCGTTCTCTTGGCAAAGATACCAGATTGGTTTGCCATTTCCTTTTCCAGCTCATTTTACACATAAAAAAACTGAGGCAAATTGGGTTAAGTGATTTACCCAGGGTCAAAAAGTTAGTATCCGAAGCTGGATTTGAACTTAGTTCTTCCTCACTCCACTTCCACTCCTACTCACTGAGCCTCCTGGGTGCAGAGAAAAAAACTGAAGCTCAGAAGTCATATGACTTCTGAAGGGACCTTTACAAATGGGGAAACTGAGGCATGGGGAAATATAATGATATTCCCAATGATGTTGTTGTGATTGTTGTTTTTCAGTCATTTCTGTCATGTCTGACTTGCCATGATCCCATTTGGGATTTTTTTGGCAAAGATACTGGAGTAGTTTGTCATTTGCCTTTCCAGTTCATTTTACAGATCAAGAAACTGAGGCAAAGATGATTAAGTGACTGGCCCAGGGTCACACAACAAGTACGTATGTAAGGACAGATTTAAACCCAGGAAAATAAGTTTTCCTGAGCTGCCTGGTGTTCTATCCACTGAGCCACCTGGTTGCCCCTATTATCACCTAGTTAATAAATGTTTGAGGTGAAGCTTAAAGTTCTTCTCTTTAATTCATGTCATATTGAATCCCTCCAATAAAATAATTTACTTGTGACCTTTCTATCCTTCCTCCCCACCCCATTTTGGAACTTCATCCTCCCCTAGTACAGTAACTGAGACTGTGAGGATCAGCTGAGGCTCGACATAGGGAGCCAGTTGGTGAGTCATTGCAAGGGTCAGCTATGATGCCAGAGAACTGACAAAGAAAGCTGCCCGCCATATGACAGAAAGATGGAGAACTAATATACAGAATGAGAAATGCATTTTTGCATTTGACCAATGCAGAAAGAGGCTACTCTGTTTTACTGGGCTTATGTGATAGAAAGATTTTTCCTTCCTTCTTTCTTTCCTTTCTTTTTTTCATCTTTCCTTCCCTTCCTCCTTTCATTTTTCTTCCTTCCTTCCTTTCCTAATTTCATTTTTCCTTCCTTATTTTCTTCTTTCTTTTCTTCTTTTCCTCCTTTCATTTCTCCTTCCTTCTTTCCTCCTTTCTTTCTTTACTTCCCTTTTTTTTTCCTTTCTTCCTCCCTTCTTTCTCAATTTGTGTGTTGGAGAGGGGGAAATGAGAATAACAAATACTTGATAATTGATTAATATAAAGTATTTTCAAAAAACAACAACAAGAAAAATGGAATAAAGAGTTGTACTTAAGAATCAGAAAACCCTGGATTCAAATACTTGTTTAAATATTTACGATATAACCAAGTTGCTTAACCACTCAAAGCCTCGGTTTCTTCATCTGTAAAATGGGGACAGTGACAGCATCTACTTAACAGTATTGTTATGAGGATTAAATAAGATAAAGAATGTAAATATATTTGCAAACTATAGTCATATATTTAACATGTATGTACCAATTAATACATATGATTTGTTATTAAACCATGAATGCTTTAGACATACATAAGACATTGTAAAATATCAGAATTATTATCATATCCTCAAATGCAGTCAACAGTTTGTTTAGGTGCTCCCATCCCTCCAATGAACTTAATAAAAAGCATGCCCTTTTGGCTCATTAGTCTCCGAAGTACCTCTGAAGAAGGGAAGCATAAACATTCACAATGCTCATGGAAGTGAGGGGAGAACTTTTGTAAAAATGGGTCTAATTCAATTCAATAAACATTTATTAAGTGCAAGCACTGTGTTCCAAACATTTTGGTAAGCACTGGGGATACAACTAAGAAAATAAGACATTCCTTAACTTTTTGTGACCCCATTTGGGATTTTCTTAGCAAAAAATACTAGAGTGTTTTTGCCATTTCCTTTTCTGGTTCATTTTACAGATGTGGAAACTGAGGCAAATGGGATTAAGCAACTTGCCCAGGATCACAAAGTAGTAAATGTCTTCCTGACTCCAGATCTAGCCCTATATCCATTGTAGTACCTCTTTGCTGCCCACACACAAAAGCAATTTGTAAAACAGTGGCAGAAGAAAAGATATTGGACTCAGGAATATGATGATGAGTCACCTCCAAAGAGATCAGCTCCTAAGGAGGCCTCTTTAGATGGAGACTCCAGGAAGAAGTTTTTGCCCCACCTTCCAGTCTTCCAATCAGAAGAAGAGAAAATCCTGAAGGTACTGATGAGATGCCAGTACTAAAATGAATAAAATCCAGGATGATGATGAATTTACTTGTGATGAGGGTTTTTTTTTTTTTTTTGGCAACGTATTGATAGATGAATCCAAGAAACATAGCTATTATTAAATAATCATTATCATTTTATTGGTTATTAATTAAATTTAATTTTGGAACCTAAAGTATCTCAAAAACCTAAAGGGTCTCTTTGACAGATAGGGTTGAATTACTTTTTCTATTAGCCAGTGCATTTCTCTTATAAATAAGTACAAGCCAGGATTTATAGAGGGTTATATTTGTTTTCCTAAGTCTCAAAAGGCAGATCCAGAGTTGATTGTGATGAAGAGAGCATTGGATTTGAAGTTGAGAGACTTGGAGTTGAAGCATTCCTGTGTGACCTCTCCAGGATAGGTGAGAGTTAAGGTCCTTCCCAACTCTAAAGTCTTAGGCTTAGCAAGAAGTAGACTTTGATACTGAGTCAGAGAACCTGGCTTCAAATTCTGGCTTCAAAATGGTCAAAGGACATGAACAGACAATTTTCAGATGACAAAATTAAACCATCTATAGTTATATTAAAAAATGTTCTAAATTACTATTGATTGGAGAAATGCAAATTAAGACAACTCTGAGGTATCACCTCACACCTTTTAGATTGGTTAGGATAACAGGAAAAGATAATGATAAACATTAGAGGGGATGTGGGAAAACTGGGACCCTAATGCATTGTTGGTGGAATTGTGAAATAATCCAACCATTCTGGAGAGCAATTTGGAACTATATTCAAAGGACTATAAAACTGCATAGCCTTTGATCCAACAGTGCCATTACTGGTTTTGTATCCCAAGGAAATCATAAAGGAGGGAAAAGGATCCAAACATACCAAAAAGTTTTGTAGCAGTTCCTTTTGTGGTAGCAAAGAATTGGAAAATGAATAGAGGCCCATAGATTGGGGAATGGCTAAATAAGTATATGAAGGTAATGAAATATTATTGTTCTATAAAAAATGATGAACAAGATAATTATAGAAAGGCCTGGAAAGATTTACATAAACTGATGCTGAGCAAAACAAACAGAATAAAGAATACATCGTTCACAATAACAGCAAAAATATGTGCAATGACCAACTATGAATGACTTCGTTCTTCTCAATGGTTCAGTGATCTAAAGCGATCCCAACAGACTTTGGACAAAAAAAATGCCATCTGTATCCAGAAAAAGAACTAAAGAAACTGAATGTAATTCAACACATGCTATGTTCACTTCTTTTTTCTGTGTTTTTTTTTTATCTCTCCCATAGTTTTTCCCTTTTGCTTGAATTTTTCTCTCCCAACATGATTCATAAAGTAATGTATATTAAAAATTAATAAATGTACTAGAAAAAACTAAAAAATCAAATTCTGGCTCTCAAAAATTCTGTGGAGAAGTCCATTTCCTTAGGTCTCATTTTTTTTTAAAAAAACCTGAAAAAAAAATAGTTGAATAGTGCCTTGTAGGTCTGAATTTATGGTTCTATAATCCTATACTAGAAAAATGTAGTTCAGCTTAAAAGAAGAAAATCTTTCCTGACAAATAAGAGTTATTCAAAAAGGAGAAGGGGATACCTTTAGAGGTAAGAGGACCTGATTTTTATCCATATGAGGAATTCCCTTTTACAAAATTCCAAACACATAGTTATCTAACTATTGTCCAAACAATTCTAGTGATGACAAAGTCACTCATTCACTAGATAATCCATTGCACTATTGGATATTTCTAAGTGGTAGAAAATTCTCCATTATATCAAATCAATCAATAAACATTTATTAAGTGCCTACTATGTGCCAGGCACTGTGCTGAGTGCTGGAAATACAAAAAGAGGCAAAAACCCAATCCTTGCCCTCAAAGAGCTTATAGTCTATAGAGGGCGACAATATGAAAACAAATAGATACAAAGCAAACTATACAGAATAAATAGGACAGAATTAGCAAAGGAGAAACTGGAATTAATAGGAGTTAGGGAAGATTTCCTATAGAATTTTAATTGAGACTTAAAGGAAGCCAGGGAGATCAGTAGGCAGTAATATCCCCTTTTTGGATCTTCATAAAAACTATGTCAAAAATACACACCCTTCTCATCTTCCATGTTTTAACCATCTACTTTCTTTAATTACTTATCTCAAACATCCCCTTCTATATAAAACTATTCCTCATCTCCCTAAAAAAAAATTTGCCACATTTATTTGTATGTTTTTTTAAAAAGCACACATTGTCTCAACCGATAATAAAAATGCTTCTCGACAGAAAGGACTGTTCCATTTTTTAACTTTGTATTCAAGGTAACTAACATAGTTCCTGGTACATAATAAGTGTTTTAAAGTACTTGTTGAATGGAAAGGAACCAGATCCTACTGTACTTTGCAAGGATGTCTAAAATCATTCTTTGAAATGTCTAGCAAAAATACCGGTGACAGAGTGGCTAAGAATGTATCTCCTATGTCTCTGCTCTCTTACTATTTGGCCCAGGATACATGGTTAATTATTTTAATATTGTCTTGAAAGGCCAGTACCTTAATGGCCATCGTGCCTCTTCCTTGAATTCATTCCAATTTGCTGAGTTAGCGTCCAGTTGACTGAGTTACAATGAGAATCTATCAGATTTGTCATCGTGAATCTCCACACGGAAATCACATTTGGACTCAGATCTGACCAGGCAATGTTTAGAAGAAAAGGAGAACAGTATTAAGAACTTTTGTCTTATAACACATATGTCCTCTGGGCTTTTCTGTTCCTTGAAATTGCAAACAGCTGATTATTGAGCAATCACTTGGACTAGAGACCTGGGTGACTTGGATCTAAGGTTCTTTAAATAATCAGGTGACTCAAGGGAGTTCTGCCCACCATATTCCAGTAGAAGGTAGTGGGGTGGAAGTAATGACATGACAGGGCACAGCTGAGGGATAAGGCTCTGTGGAAGACAGTGACATGGTCAAAAATCCAGCAGACTAATTTTTTAGCCAGGAACAAGAGGATTCAAAAGAAAAGGACAATCAGTCATTGTAAGCACTCCATTCTCTTGGTCAGATATCTGGAAATTGAAACAAAGAAAAGGAAACCTAATTTTTGAAAGCCATTAATAAGCTAAGGAGAACCCAAAAGAGGAATGGTAAGAAGGTGAAGGGTATTGAAGAATTTACTGGAAAGAATATCCTGGCCCAACAGAAAGAATATTAGATTTGGAGTCAGAGGATCTAAGAAAAATAGCCATGGGAAATAACAGTATAGTTATTGTAACAGTATAGTTACAAAGTCTTAAGAAAATTTAAGTGATCTCTATTTCCTCTCAAATAAAGCTCTTCAAGCATTTCAAGCCCTCCCCTTTTTTGCTATCACTAATCCTTCCAGTCTTATTTTATATCCCACCTCTTTACAAGCTCTCTATTTGTCAGAGTTCACTATTGGGACAAAAGGGGCTTTGCAGTAGAGTTAGATGAGTCAGTCATTGATGGCTTCAATAAGCCCCTTGATTTGGTGAGTTTAAGGGAAGTCCGTGGGGCTTAACTGCCAACTACCAAGGTAATAAGAAGCAGGAACAAGGTGGTCCAATGATCTCTCCCAACCTAAACACATTTGTGCTAGGCATAGGACACAAAATGAAGCCAACCCTCACATTGAGACTATGATTGATACTTTCATAGATCATCAGGGATGGGATTACATCACAGGATTTAACTGGGACCTTAGGAACAAGGATTTTCAGACCAGGGCACCAGGAAGAGGGAACCCATGACAGTCTAGGAAGAGGCTATTCCTGGGACTTGATAATGGTTCCAGCAAGCACTCACTGGGTCTCTTGGGTTTATGCTCCTTTCAGATGTCCCTTCCTATACAAAACCCTTCTTGATCCTCCCAGATATTAATGTAGATTTGAAGTTACTTCACATTTATTTTTTGAGATATATTTCTGGAAAAATAAATGTGAAATAACATATATGTATCAAAAAATAAATGTGAAGTAACTTCAAATCTATATTTTATATATATAGTGTATCTCCTTGACTAGAAGTTGATAATGCTTCCATCAAGCACTCACTGGGTCTCTTGGGTTTATGCTCCCTTCAGGTGTTCCTTTCCACAAAAAAATCCTTCTTGATCCTCCCAGATGTTAGTGTAGATTTGAAGTTACTTTGTATTTATTTATCCATATACATAGTGTATTTCCCTACCCCCAATCTCCTTGAGGCTAGATCCTGGATTGTTTTGGATTTTTGGAGGATTTTTTTTTTTTGGGGGGGGGGTCAAGGAGTTGTCTTTCTCCAATGCCTAGCACAGTTCCAGGTTCACAATACTTTGCTAAATGGAAACGGGTGAGCTAGCTAGTCTTTGAAAAAACATTACTGAAAAGGTCTCAAAAGAAGGGTCATGAATTGAGGGAAGATAGAGGGCACTCCAGGAAGGAAGAGCAATAGAAGAAACAAGTTCAGTTCAACGTAATATAATAAGAATTTATTAATTATCTGAATATTCCTAAGAGCTGAAAGAGTACAGAGACACACATGAAAACAGTCTCTTCACTTAAGGAAACTCACTGTGCTGGGAACTAGTTAAGAGAATGGAAATGAGAAAGATGTGTGTTGTATGATCATGGACAAATCCTTTTTTCTCTCCATTGGTTAAATGATCACATTGGGATGGTCCATAAGGTCATTTTGGACTCTAACAAGACAAGTTCTATGACTTTAATAAAAGAGAATAATAAGGAAACGGGTCTTTTGGAGCAGAAGGGCCCATTAGGAGGTTATAGGTCTTTATGCACAAAGACATCCTGGCCAAATGGCTATGTGACACCCAATACCTTAGAGAGAGAGCTAAAAGAAAATCAAATGGAGAGTGAATGGATTTGGAAAGAAGCCTCAGTTGTCTAAATAAATGCAGACAAGGGTGGGAGTTGAGGGTGGGGTATTCGTTAGAGTAAGAAATAGTGGAAGGCTCTCATGGAACTCATCAGCTACTCTTATCAGGGCTGATAATTCAGGGGCCAATTGTACACATTTCTAATACAGCCTGGGGAGGGGCGTGTGATGATAAAAATGTTCTCAACATTTTTGAAGTTCATTGACATGGCAAATGTTCAATAACTATATTTAACTCCCATTGCAAATTCTCAGCCTTTGAAATACACGAAATTGGCAATTTATGCCCTTAACAGGATTTGTTTTTTGACTGGTGGGGGAGTGTAGTACCAAGGACATTCTTCCTCTGAAGGAAGAATTAAACTGTTTTAAGATTAGTTGATTGTCTTCTTTCCCTTATTCCCTTCCCTGCTTCCTTCCTCCTTTCTCCCTCTATCAATCCCCCACCTCCGCCCCGCCAATCTACTTCCCTTCCTTCCCCTTCTTTAACTTCTTTCCCTTTCCCTTTTCCTCCCTATATCCTTTCTTTCACCCACCCTGCCCTTTCTTTTCTCCAACTCTTCATCCTTCTTCATCCCTTCTATCTTTTCTCACATCCTTCCTCTATCATCCTTTCCTCCCTGTTCCCTCCTCCCTCTTTCCCCTTCTCCTTTCTTCTTCCAACCAATTCTCCTTTATCTCTCTTTCTTCCCCCTTTCCATTCCTTTCTCCTTTTTTCACCATTTTCTCCCTGTTCTCTCCTCCCTTTACCCCTTCCTCTTTCTTCATTCTCCTTCCATCCATTCTTCCTTTTCTTCTCCTCCCTCCCCTCTCCATCCCTTTTCTCTTTTTCTTGTCATCATTTCCTCCCTGTTTTATCCTCGCTCCTTCCCCTTCCAATCCCTTTTCCCCTTTTATTCCTTTATTTCTTCTTCTCTCTACCCTCTATCCCTTCTTCCTTCTTTTTCTTTCCATTCATTCTTTCCTTCCCTCTCTTCCTTCAAGTCATTCCTTCCCACCCCTCTCTCCATCCCTTCCTCTTCTCCCCCAAATCTTTACTTCCCCACCCATCCCTTCTGCTTGCATAGCACAATGCCAACAAGCAGAAACAAAACTTCAAGCCTGATCTCAAAACACGTGACTGGCAGCTCTGGGAGTACAAGGAATGGCTCGGTAATTATCCTAGGAATTCCAGCTGGACCCTCCCTTCCCCCCTCCCCTCCTCCCCCAGACTCTCCTCCTACCCCCTCCACCCCCCCCCACCCCCAGCCTCTGCAGGATGTGCTCAACAGAGCAGGCTGGGACACTCGGATGCAGCCTTCCAGCCTTCCCTAGCACCCCCCTCCCTCATTCCCTCCCTCCCTTCCTTAAATACAACATCCTGGCAGCCTTCAGCCAAGAGCATTGAGACAAATGCCACGGATGTGCAAGGTGTCGCTGGGATTACCAGTGACGTGCTAATGGCCGCTCCAGCCATCTCAGTGCCTCTTTCCCTCTGACTCATTGTCTCCCTTCGGAGGCTCCTCTCGCGTCATTGAGGGACCGCGAGTTATTCACAGATCACTGACTAAAGGCAAACTTTAGCTCCCTGCCTGAATCCCCTTGGTCCTGGGGAAAGGACTGAGGTCACTGGCAGCCAGCCCTGGAGCTTCTGATCAATAGTTACAAGGAAATAACAACTCTTGGTTCTCCCCCTCCCACTTCTTTCCTTTTCTTCTTAAAAGTGATTTTGCAAATTAGAATCCCTCCCACCACCCATCACCCCTTTTCCCTAGAGAAAAAAAAGGGGGAGGCTATGTAAATTCTTCTCTGGATAGAAGTCACATCTGAAGGTTGAGAAGAATCACGTTTGTTACCTCATAAATGAAAAAGGGACTTTTCTCAACTGGATAACCCCAAATTCTGCTCAGCCCCGGAGGACAAAACTAGAAATCTGTGTGGTCAGTGGAAAGGATGGTCTAGAAGCAGATTTCAGCTCAATGAAAGCCAGAACTTCCTGACAGATAAAGCTGTCCAATCATAGACTGGGCTATCTTGTGATATCGTGAGCATCCTGTCATTAGAGTCATTAGAAGGGCTCAATCGAAGAGTAAATGATCAACTGTCAGATCTATTAATCTATTCCTATCTATTCCTATACATTGGTATAGGAAGTTGATTCATCCAAAGAGCCAAGTAGCTTCTAAAGCCCTCTTTTAGCTCCATGGTTCTATTATGAAAATACAAAGATAGCATACCAACTCAGAGCTTTTAATTAACAGAATCTTAATGTGAACTGACATTTATATAGTACTTTTTTACAATGTGGTTTAAATGATGTTATTGTTTATTTAATTCTAAAACAAATAAACAAATAAAAAACACTGAAAGATAAGCGGTATTATCCTCCTTATATTACAAACATGGAAATTGTGGTCAGAGGTATTATATTTGCCTAGGAAGTATCTAAGGCAGAATCAAAATTCAGTCCTTCCTTGGTCTGAGTCTTTGTTCTAATCTTTTACCCAATGCTGTCTCTGTTGGGCTCCTTAGAATCTTCTAAAAAGTCTAGTATTTTCCTACATAATTATTGGCCATGAAAATCCCTCCTCCACATACATCAATCATTTTGGAGATACCAATAAGATTCATAAAATTAACTGTAACTGCTTCTGAAATGAAATCTTCCCTAATCCCTGCCAAATCCCTTGAAATGAAAAGTTCTTTGGGTTTTTTAATAATTTTTTTTACCCCAAGGGGAAAAACAAAACAAAACATTGATTTCTTTTGGTCACCTTTTTCTTTTTCAACATCTATGAAGTATTTCAAGTCAACTTTCAAGAAGATCTATCTTTACAACTACTCAATTTTTTTTTTAAATAAAGCAGGGTATTGGACAGAAGAGTATCAATCTGAAAGGAAGAAGAAAAGGATACATTTCAAAATTACACTGGGTCTCCTCTTTCAGAATCATGGATGCTGTTTACTAGGGACATGTTTATCCTTTGAAACACAACCAAGGATCTATGACTCTCCATACCCTATTCTTCATTCTACCTCCCATCTCAACCAACGTCTTTCCAGACTGACATATATTAGTATTGACTTATCTGTATATTATCTGTATGTGTGTGTATATATATATATAATATATATATACATACACACATATATGTGTGTGTATACAGATAATTATCTGTATGTGTATATATATATATGTGTGTATACAGATAATATACAGATAAGTATACAGACATACATTATATATACATATATGTGTGTGTGTATGTATATATATATATATACATATATATATATACATACACACAGATAATATACAGATAAGTCTATATATATTCTTTTTCCTCAGCAAAATAAAAGCTTTTTGAGGGCAGGAACTATCCACTTTAATCTTTATATGCTTACTGCCCACCACAGACCCTTATTAAATACTTTTCAAATTGAATCAAATTGGCTGGCTGAAGAGAAAGACTTTTGTCGCATGATCTCAACTTACTTGGCAAGGCTTTTAGCAGATCCCACTCAATTTTATTTCTGTGCTAATCAAAAACTGCTCAAATGTATTTTAAGCATTTGGTTAGCAAAGAAAATCCTACTCTCTGATCATTAAGACTGGTCCTGCAAATAAGGAGACCAATGGACAATTTCACTACACTGTAACTGTTGAAATGAGATATCTTTGTGGATGATGTTGCCAAAAAAAAAAAAATGATCACGAAAGTAAGAAGTCCCTAATATTTATATCATTTTTATGTCTACATAGCCTTCTGCATATATTGCCTCAACAGCCCTGAGGAATGGAGAGGCAGCAGGGTCATTATGGAGAAAGCCCCTGGATCCAAAGGCAGGGAGTCTGAATTTATATTTCTGCTCTGTCCTTTATTGCCTATGTGATCTTGAACAAGTACTTTTCCTTTCCATCTGAAAAATGAAAGGGTTGGACCAGAAGGTTTCTAAGATGCCTTTTTGCTCTAAACTTAATGATCCCATGAGTAAAACGGAGCGTATTTATCAAGCTTGTTTTAAATGAATTAGATAATAATTTTATACTGATTATGAGTGTTATTAGATTCACAAACTCTATGATATACATTCTTGCATCCATGTTTTTACAAATGAGGGAACCGAGGCAGATAGAAGGTAAGTGATTTGCTCAAGTTTACACAGCTAGTGAGTGAATGAGACAGAATTTGAAATAGGTGCTTCCAGATTCCAAGTCCAACAATCCACTTATCATCACACTTAGCTCTCTCCCCATTTTCAGTCATAAGATCATAAATCTCTAGCTTGAAGAGACTTCAGAAATCATTCAAGCAATCCTTGAATTTGATAGATAGCAAATCCTTGAATTTGTTACTGATGGTCAGAGAAATTTGGATACTTGCTCAAAGTCACAGCGCTGCCAAAGTGGCAAAGCCAGGCAGGGTTTGAACACAGATCTTCTAGCCCTGATCCTGCTGTTATCCAGAGAAAATCCATAAGAAGCACACAACCCTGGGAGGTTCCTTTCCTCCCTCTAAGACTGGCACTTGGGAGAGGGGGATGCCAGGTGAGTGACATCGGACTGAGCAGCACAGAAGGAGCAGAGGGTCCCAGGAAGGAAATGTGCCCACCTAGAGGTTGGCACCCCAAGGGAAGGGAAGGTGCCAACCAACACTTCCCATTCCCTCAAATAGCTGAATGGCATAATGAACCAAGTGCCAAGAAGACATGAATTTAAACCCTATTTAAGACACTAGCTGGGTGATCAAAGGCAAGTTAATGAGTAAACCAACTAACCAATCACCACCACCACACATGGTGCTCATCCCCATATCTGTTGCTGTTCAATGATTTCTGACTCTTTGTGATTCCATTTTGGCAGTTTTCTTTACAGATCCTGGAATGCTTGGCCATTTCCTTCTCCAGCTTACTTTACAGATGTGGAAACTGAGGCAAGTAGGATAAAGGGAGACACAAGCTGCCACATCAGCAATGACAAAAACAGGCATTAAGCACTTATTTTATGCCAGGCAGTGCATTAAACTCTGAGGATACAAAGAAAGAAAGAAAAAAAAAACATCACAACCTCTTAGCCTCAGTTTCCCCGACTGATCATTGTGAGAATCAAATAAAATTATATTTGTAAAGACTTTTAAAACCTTAAAGGGCTATAAAAATGTAAGCTATTACGATATCATCATCAAGAGTGTCTTGGCGATTTTGCGTCTTTCCCTTTACCTTCCAGTACAACTGTCCCCAGGGGATGGCAGCCAGCTTTGCCAACATAACGGAGCCTAAAGAACCAAGAACAAGCACTGGGTTGAGTGGCTATGATAGAGTTCACTTGTTTTCCGGTAACCCGGGGACCCAGTCTCCCATTTGAATTTGCCCTAGTTGTCAGAACTCCCCAGTATGGTTTCCATGTGCTACTCCCCATGTCAATTGCATCGCTCATTCGGAGCTGACCACTGAATCTAAAAATCCAATTTATTTCCATTTTCTGTTCAGCTGGGGCATCAAATAAAATACAGACATATTTTCCCCAAGAGGTAATTCTCTGATCAAGAGAACATGTGCTCTGGTAAAGAGGCCTTTGTTGTGGAAAGGGGAAGAAGAAGAGGGGAGGAGTGAAGCTCGCCTTCTCAGACAAGCCAGAATTTGATTTGTAAAAGAGTTCTTTCCCCCATATAAAGGGATTTGAGTAAATGTGCCCATAGACTTGGAACATGTTAACTTGATACAGTAGCCTCCTGTGAATTAGAAGGATCTGTTATTTGCGGAATCAAGGTCTGTTTTTTCCCTGATCATTCACACTTCATTTTCTTTTGATGGTTTTATCAATAATAATAGATGTTGACTCACCCAAAATGTGTTAGCTCGGATTAGATAGTTTTAGAGTTATTTGCCACGGTTGAAGGAAGGAGCTATTGAAACCTGCCTTGCCTTCCTAGGTCTATATTTATTGCTGAGAATCAGGTCATTGTTCACACCCTGTCCCATATCAACTATTTTGAAAGCAGAGGATTTGATGTCAGGCTTATCTCCATCAGACTGCCTTGCATTGACTGGGCAAACCACTTGAGGTTTTGCTGGGTAATATGATTTTTTTAATGGATCTGACCCAAAGAATACAAGGATTATCCCGTTGAGTCAGAGCAATGACCCACCCATTCAGTCCTCTTAGTCAGAATGCAGCACTGAGGGATGGCACGTAGGCAGAGATGAGATTCCCGGGATATCGACCCCAAACGTGAGCCCTGAGCATCTGTACCTTCCTTTAATAAAGTGAATGATCCACCATCTCTATTTGGGATCATGGGCACACAAATTCAGAGCTGAGCTAGCTCTTAGATCACCCTACGGCTTCCCTTACAATAGGTAAGTTGTCTGAGGGCAGGCGCGAGTCAGGTTTTTTTCCCACCAAGTACTTAGACAGCACCTAGCACATCATAAATGTTTATTCAATGAATCTAGTTCAACCTCATTTTACAGATGAAATATGAGCAAGTTCATATAGTTGGAATTCAGATCCAGAGTCTCTGATTTGAAAATCAGTTCACTTTCCTGTTTGCAGGTTCCCTTCTGACTCTGGAACAGGTGTTGCTCATCCCCATATCGGTTGTTGTTCAGCCATTTCAGTCATATCTGATTTTTTGTGACTCCATTTTGGGGAGGTGTCTTTCTCCCTGTCTCTGTTTCTCTCTGTCAGTCTCTTTTTCTGTCTCTATCTCTGTCTCTGCATCTCTGTGGGTGTCTGTCTCTTTCTGTTTCTCTGTATCTTTCTCTGTCTCTCTCTCTGTGTGTCTGTCTCTATTTCTGACTCTCGTCACCTCTATCTCTCTCATTTGTCTCTCTGTGTCTCTGTCTCTATATCTTTCTGTCTTTCTTTTTCTTTATCTCTGTTTATTTCTATGTCTTTTTCTCTGTCTCTGTTTCTGTCAGTCTCTCTATCTGTCTCTATCTCTGTCTCTGTATCTCTCTGGGTGTCTATCTTCCTCTATTTTCCTGTCTCTGTATCTTTCTTTGTCTCTTTCTCTCTGTGTCTGTCCATGTCTGTCTTCCTATCTCTGTCTCTTTCTCTACCTCTTTGTGCATCTCTCAGTCTCTGTCTCTCTCTTCTGTCTCTGGCTCTCTCTGTCTCTATCTCTCTGTCTCCCTCTCTCTCCCCCATATATTTCTTTGATATCATCCCTTATCCCAGTTATCATTTATAATTTCTTGTTTCTAATGAGTTGCAGCCTGCTAATACCTCGGGTATACTTCTCCAAAGCCTTGTAGACTACACAGCATCTTTAATCTGATGCATCTGAAATAATTTCTTTTAAAAAATCAGAAAGCACTGGGTGTAGGAAGCATCCAAAAGCATCACTGTCCACCACCCCAAAGAAATTGATTCCATTTTAACAGACAGGAAATGACTCGCTACTGATGTGGGAGTCATTCTTGAATCGGTTGTCCCTATGTAGTCAGACTACCGCTTTGTTGAGCCAAAGTAATGCAAAATAGACACATAAGAAAATGAAAAAAGTGAAGGAAAAAAGAGATGGCAACCATTTAAATTCCTATCTAATTGGTTTAGACAAGTAATTGAAAACAAAATTAAGATCTGGACAGAGAAAAGAACATAAACACCAGCTATAATAATAAAGTTAATAATAATGATGATGATAAATAAATAAGTCAAAATGCAATAATCAATAATAGGTCAGCTTCAAGAGAAAGAAGAAAAGTTTTGAGGTTGACTCATTCTGTCTTTCCTGTTAAAGATAGTTACATTTAAATGGATAAATTTATTCTTTAGAGCAAACTTACTCTACTAGAGCATATAAACTAAACTTTGTCTCCACATTAGGCCTGGACAAAACACAAATGTGGGCTAATCTGCACTCAATAAGAGAATGGCAGTAGAAGTGTTGAGAATATCTCTTTAATAGGTAGAAGCTCCTTGAAAGTTAGTATTATTTCACTTTTCTTTTTGTAATCCTAGTACCTGCCAGATAGGATTGTTTAATAAATGCTTATTGAATTTAAGGTAGTGGGCAGCCAGGTGGCACAGTGGATAGAATACCAGGCCTGGAATTAGGAAAACCTGAATTCAAATCTGGCCTCAGACACTAGCTATGTGACCCTGGGCAAGTCACTTAACTCTCTTTACCTCAGTATCCTCATCTATAACATGAATTACAAAAAAGAAATGGCAAACTACTCCAGTATCTCTGCCAAGAAAACCTCAAATAAGGTCACAGTGAGTTAGACATGATTGAAACAATTGAACCCCAACAGTTAACAGAATAGCAATGAGTAAATGCAGAGTAGCGTTACAAAGAAACACTGACTTTTGAATCAGTAAATCTGAATTCAGACTTTCTCTTCTAATATCAGTGTGACTTTAGGTAAATTGGTTAATCTTATTTAACTCTGGATGTTAGTTTCCTCATCTGTAAAATGAAAGGATTGGGCTAGTAGGCCCCCAAGATCTCTCTCAGCTCTACAAGGTAAGACTTTATTTTAATAGAAAGAAGTATTTTTTAAAAGTTGAATGATAAATATTAGCATGGTGACAATTAAATGATTAAATTATATTATGATTATCGTCAAATATGTCACTAAAATTGTTTACCTTCAAAGACATCTCATTTTCATAAAAGTAGCTAATAACTGCACCAATACTTTGTGGATTTCTTTAGTAAAAGGAATGTGTGACAAGCTGAACAATTTTCCTGTGATTTTGATGAAGTCCATCACATCCCTTTGCTGGATCTCTGACCAATCTTCAGGTCACAGTGGGTGCTTTACTCTTAGAAATAGCCAACTTTAGTTTTTTATGAGCAATGGTCATAAGAACAAGGGTTATCTTCAAGTTTTGAATATGAACCAGATTTGTTTTTCTTCCTAGAACTAGAAGCCTTTAATGAAAAAATAAAAAAAATAAATAAACTGAGGGTGGAAAGCAGCTATTCAAAGAGCATAAAACCAGGCCCTATATCCCCCAAGGCTATAACTCATTTTGTCAATAAGCTTTTGTTGGAAAGGGTCTTGAAAGGTACAAGATGGAAGCATCCAAAAATCAGAAATGTGACTTGGTTACAAGCTATCACTGTATTGAGTGCAAGAAGGAACTGGGACCCAGAGACCAGATTCTATTCTTGGCTTTGCCTCTGGCTCAAATAAGTTATCTTTTAACTTACCATATCCTAATAAGAATTATAGAAGTGACTTTTTGCACAATGATGTTTATAGGCTTAATTATATTAACAACAAGGAGAAGGTGATAAATAGACTTTAAGTATTGTCTTGTTGGGGGGGGGGGGTTCCTACATATTTTTATATTCTTTTGTTCAATATTTCCCAATTGTATTTTTTTACAATTCTTAGTTCCAAATTCTCTTCTTCCCTCTTAACCCTCCTTGAAAAAGCATGCAATTTAATATCAATTATTCATGCAAAACATATTTCCAATTTAGCCATATTTCAAATGAAAATCCAGGAGAGGGAAAAAAAAAGTCAAAAGAAGTAGGCTCCCATCTGGCTTCAGAGTTCATCAGTTCTCTTTCTGGTGATAGTATTTTTCAGCATGGGCTTTTTGAATTTGTCCTGGATCATTGTCTTGAGCTAAGTTAGTAAGGAAAGGGGTTTTGACAATTAACAATGAAAAAGACAAGTTCCCTAGTGGAACTCACAATACTCCATGAGCTGAGAACATGTCCTTAGCTGGCAGGCTGAATCCATAGAGGAGTTTAGCACCTTAAAAGTTAGTTATCTATAAGAAAGACACCATGAGCCAGAATGCCATGGCATGCTTAGCCAAAAGGGATTCAGCAAAGATGGTGTGTACCATGGACAGATTTGTAGAGGAAATTTAGCCTTAGGGGTTTGATTTAACTTGGATTTCTGACTGGACACAGCAAGGTGGGGCTACCCACGAATACCATAGAGTTAAACCTTCCAAATAAGATTAAACTGATCTGTATCAGTGCCCTTCTCTGCTTGCCTCAGGGATTAATTTAAGCTCTCTCTGCCAGCCCCACCTAGTGATCCAGGATTTTATCACATTGAGCACCTACTATGTGCAAAACAGTGAGTTAGGAATTAGGATTAAAATACAAAGAATGAATTTTCACTCTCTACTTTCAAGGAACTGTCTATAGACAGTATAGACAATACTATATATACACACACACACACACACACACACACACACACACACACACACACACAGAAAGAGAGAGAGAGACAGAGACAGAGAGTAATCACAAGGTGTTTAAAAACAAATTAGAGCGTGAGGAAGGACACTACCAAGTTGTCCATGCCATATGTGTATGTATCTGTGGTGTATGTGTGTGTATTACCATATGGACACTGCACTTTAGTCATGTGGGAGAATGGCCAGAGGAAAGGGGGCTTTACATTCCTGACACATGATTGTAATAGCTCAAAGTTATATAATATTTGAAGATTCACAAAGCACTTTGTATACAGGATTTCATTTGATTATTATAACAGTCCTATGAAGTTAGTGGTTATTGTGTTTGTTTTATAAATGAGGAAATTGATATAAAGAAAAGTTAAGTGACTGTTACAGAGCTAAAAAAGTGTCTGAAGCAGGAAAAAAAAAAAAACAATATTGCTGCTATTGTATATAGTGATCTCTTGTTTCTGTTCATTTCACTTTACATTAGTTTATACAAGTCATACCAAGAGTTTTTCTGAAATCATCTATTCATTATTTCTTATAGCACAACAGTATTGCACCATATACCATAACATATTCAGTCATTCTCTAATTAATGGACATCCCCTTGGTTTCAATTTTTTGCTGTTACAAAAAGAGCTGCTATAAATATTTTTTTAACAAACAAGTTCTTTTCCCTTTTTTTTTTTTTTTAAATCTCTTTGGGATAATGCATTGCTCGGTCAAAAGAATTACACCATTTTGTAGCTTTTTAGGCATAGTCCAAATTGTTTTCTAGAATGATTGGACTAGTTCACAACTCCACCAACAGTGCATCAGTGTTCTAATTTTTCCACATCCCCTTCTGCATTTGTCATTTTTCTTTCCAATCATTTAGCCAATCTGAGACATGTAAAAGGCTGTTTCAAAATTATTTTAATTTGTACTTCTCTAATCAGTAGTAGTTTAGATCATTTTTATAGGATGATATCACTGATTTCTTTTTCTGAAAACCATCTCCTCATAGAGTTTAACCACTTATCAACTGGGTAATGACTCTTATTTTAATAAATTTGACTGTCACCTATTTATTTGAGAAATAGGTGACTGAGACAAATTTGTTTGAGAAATGAAATCTTTATCAGAGAAATTTCCTATAAAAATTTTCCCATTTTTGTGTTTTCCTTTTAATTTTGTAATGTAAATGTAAAAAAATAAAAATAAAAGTTGTCTATTTCCCATGTTTTCTATTATATAGTCATAAAATCTTCATTTATCTCTAGTTCTGACCCTTTATGTTTAAATTATTTATCCATTTTGGCCTTATCTTGAAATATAGTGCAAGATATTGGTCTATGACTAATTGTTGCCAAACTGCTTTTCAGTTTTCCCAGAAATTTTGTCAAATGTTGAGTTTTTAGTCCCAAGCTTGGATCTTTAAGTTTATCAAGCACCAGATTACTATGGTCATTTGCTACTGTATATTATGTACCTAATTTATTCCATTGATTCACCATTCTATTTCTTAGACCATACGGGACTGTTTTGATGATTACCACTTTGTAACATAGTTTGAGATTTCATTTCAAAGCTACCTTCCTTCACTTTTTTTTATTGATTCACCTGACATTCTTTACTTTTTTCCAGATGAATTTTGTTATTATTTTTTCTGTCTCTACAAAATAATCCTTTGGTAGTTCTATTAGTATGGCAATGAATGAGTAAATTGGCTTAGGTAGAACTGTCATCCATATTATATAGGTTTGGGCTTCCCTTGAGCAATTAAAAATTTTCCAATTATTTAGATCTGTCTTTATTTGTGTGAAAAGTGCTTTGTAATTATGTTATGTAATCCCTGGGTTTATCTTGGCAGGTAAACTCCCAAGTATTTTATATTGTCTGCAGTTATTTTAAAAGAAATTTCTCTTTCTATCTCTTCCTACTGGATTTGTTGCTAGTATATAGAAATGTCAATCATTTATATGGGTTTACTTCATATCCTGCAACATTGCTAAAGTTGTTCATTGTTTTACCTGGTTTTCCCAACTGATTCTCTAGGTAAATCATCACATGACGTACAAAGAATAACTTTGTTTCTTAACTGTCTGTGTTTGTTCCTTAAATGTCTTTTTCTTATGTTTACTACTATAGCTAGCCTTTTTAGTATAATTTTGAATAACAGTTTTGATATGGACATTCTTTGCTTAATTCCTGATCTCATTGGGATGGTCTCTAGTTTAACCTCAATATATATAATGTTTGCTCTTGGTTTTAGCTAGATACTACTACTCATTTTAAGCAAGACTCCATTTATTTCTATTTTTTAGTGTTATTGATAGGAATGGATGCTGTATTTTTACAATGTTTTTTTTTAATATCTGTTGACATAATCATATGATTCTTATTGTTTTTGCTATTGATATGGACGAGTATGCCTTTATTTTTTCTAATATTGAACCTGTTCTACATTCCTGTGATAAATCCCACCTTGTCATAATATATGATTTGTGTCATATATTATTGTAATTTCCTTTGTATCAATATTCATTAAGGACATTGATCTATAATTAGCTTTCTCTATTTTTGCTCTCCCTGGTTTAGGTATCAAAATTACATTTATGCATTAAAGGAATTTGACAGAATTCCTTTACCAATTTTTTTCAAATACTTTATAAAGTCTTGGGATTCATTGCTTCTTTAATGTTTGATTGAAGTCATTTTGATAGAATTCACTTCTGCACTTTAGATATTATGAATTTTTAATTCAAGGAACAAAACAAGCATTTCCATAACAATATAATTCCTTTAAAAAGATAATTTCATATGAAACACAAATCTATCATATACAATTTGCTATTCCCCCCAAATATATAACAAAATTATCATGTTTTTTTTCCTTTTTTTTTCTCTCCTCCCCCTCATCCTAGACATGGCTACCATTACACACACACACACACACACACACACACACACACACACACACACACACACACACATTATTCTATACATACTTCTATTTACCAGTTCTTTCTCTGGATATAGGTAGCATCTCTCTTCCTATGCCCTTTATTTTTAGTGTATTTTGAGAATTGTTAAAGGAATAATACTAATGTAAGAAAGGAAAGGGCATAAAACATTGTGATAGTAGCAAATTTCTCTTTGGCTTATTTGGTTCACTATTTCCTCAGAAAAGTTGCTAGTGGTTATAGGAGCTGTCCAGCCAGTATTTCAGAGGAAATGAAAAAAGCAGCCCTGCCCAGGAATAATTCACAGGTACTCATAAGAAACCTAATGCTTCAAATTTGATGAATCCTCTTTGGAATTTAGACAACACCCTTTCCAACCCTTCCTTCTCTACCCACTCCTATTTTTGAGTTAAAATCTCAGCCTGACCTTCATCTCTTTGCTCTCTCTTTGACCCTGCCTTCTCTCTCTGCTCCCTTAACTCAGTATCCCATATCCTTAGCCACCAATTCAGGCTTTGTATTATCAGTTTGAGGCCTCTGATACCTCACTAAATGGGAAACTTCTTTCTTCAGCCTTTCCCCACTCTCCGATCTAAAAGGCTGGTCCAGTCCATGCAAATCTCATTCCTGTCCAGAACCAGGATTAATACATCTTTGATTCCTCCTCCCAAAAGGGGGATAGAGTGAGTGATTCATCATTCATCAGTACTTCATACAATAAGTATTATGTATCCAGTTGTATACAAGACCCTAGAAGGATATAAAATAAATGCAGGACTCAATTATGATTCATTGCTTTCCTGGAATCCCTTTTCTAAGGTAGAGCATCTCACAGAATTATAGAATCTCAGAGTTAAAAAGAAGATATAAGGCTATCTAGCTCATCCCATATCTGAACAAGAATCCCCCTTATAACAACAGTGGTCATCCAACTGGTTTGGAAGATGGAGAGAGGAAAATCTAATACCTCTCAAGGTAATCTAATGAACTTTTCAAACAGCTATAATTATTAGGAAGTTGTTTTTTCTTTCCTCCCATAAAGCTGAACCCATTGTTTCAATTCTGCATTCTATGGGACAAACAGAAAAAAAAAGTCGAACTTTTCTAATCCTTTTATATTCCCTTAAATAATTAAAGAGAGTTATCATGTCCTTCTCCCAATGTTTTCTTTTCTAGGCTAAACATTTCTGATCCCTTCACATGATCTTGTTATGAACTTAACCCTCTTCTCTATCCTTGATGACCTTCAGACATGCTCCAATCTATCAATATCATAAAATATGGTGCTCAGAATTAGACATAATCAAGATGCAATCTACCCATCACAGGGCATATAAAGACTCTCAAATATTCAAATGAATCTGTAATCTTATCAATTTGGATTTTTTTCCCAAAAATACAGATAACCATCAATCCATGCTGACTGATCCTTTGTGACTCTTGTCCATACTTTCTTGTGTATCTCACTTGTGTATATCAATAGATATCAGGAAACTATACTCGTCATCCCTTATCAAACAATTTCATTTTTCTTTTCTATCATACTTTTCCTTGATGACATCTTTCATTCCTCTTCTTTAAAAAAAAAAAAAACTTTTTGGTTATACGTTACATCCTGCTCACACCCATCATGAATTTTTCCATTGCCCTCTATGTAATATTCATCTTGAATTTTTGAAGAACTGTTGTATCTCATGTCTCACTGAAACACAACAGTATCTCTGAATATCACATCATCTAACCATCTCTCCCCCGTCTTGCTCTTTTGACGTTGATTTTTTATGGAAATGATCAATGAGCAGGTAAAGGCAACAAGGGATGGGCATAGATATTTCGCAATATCAAATGGGCAGAGTAGTGAACTAAGGAGGGAAAATGCAAAATCTACTTATAGAAAATATAGACTGAATGAAAAGAGTCTTCCAATTTATCTAGGAATTCATAAGATTAAGATTAAAGCATAAGGTTGCTAGGACTAAGTAATGAGAAATCTAGAAAAATGGAAAAAGCTTCAGCTAGTAGAACATTTGTACCGTGTTAAGTGACTGATTCACTGTTGGTTGGAGGGCAGCCCGGATTTTGACAAAGCCCGTCTCAGAACCAATAAGACCTCTGGCACAGGAGTTTGCATGAGTGTCTTTAAATGTCCCTTCCAGCACTAATTAGCTCAAGCTCTAGAAACAGCTCATAAAATAATGAGATCATTCATGCCATTGCAGGCCCATTGGTTTGCCCCAGAATACAGTGCTGTGGTAGCATAAAGTATCACCCCATCTTTGATGAACACTTGAATCATAATCCTAAAAGTCACCTGAACAAGGGATCTTGGGTAGGTCAAGCAGCTCTTGGCCAGGTTGTTGAGAGGAATGTGTAATCCAATTAGTGGGTCTTTGTGAAGATAAACACAGATTTAAAGGGCAAGAGTACAAACAGATAAGTATGAAAAACTCAAAAAGAGACATGAAATTTGGGTGATAACTCAGGAGTTTAAATGGTTTATTTCCCAGTCTCTAGTCTGTAATCCATATTATGGGATGCTATTTTCAGATTACTCTTCAGATAGCTCAGCCCTAATTATGCCATCCCCTTATTCAAAATTATTCAACAGTTCTCCACAACCCCCTAAATAAAAAGATAGATTTATCTGGTATTCAAGCCCCTCAAAATTTTGTTTCATGTCAGGCTACCTTTCCTGCTTTATCTAATTAATTTATTCCTATTCCTAGTTAGCCAAACTATGATTTGCTGTTCTCACTAGGAGTTTCCCTCCTTATATCTTTACCTGATTAATTTTTACTCATCTTTGAAGGGCTTATTGAAATTCTACAACCTTCACAAAACATTCCCTGACTCCCAAGTTCAAAGTAGTCTCTCCTTCCTATGACTAGCCATATGGTTTTTATATCCTTCTCTACTGCTCTTTCAATGATAACGAGAGAGAGAGAGAGAGAGAGAGAGAGAGAGAGAGAGAGAGAGAGAGAGAAGAGAGAGAGAGAGAGAGAGAGAGAGAAAGAAAGAAATGGAGAGGAAGGGAGAAGAAGGGAGAGGGAGGGAGGGAGAGGGAGGGAGGGAGAGGGAAGGAGAAAAGAAAGAAGGAAGAAAGGGAGGAAGGGAAGGAGGGAAAGAAGGGAAGAAGGAAGGAAGGGAGGAAGGGAAGAGAGAGGCAAAGAGAAAGAGAGATGATTATATTCATATGTGTATTTCCTACTAAACTAGTGATACCAGGAAAGGGACCATAGATTTTCAGGAAAAGGTACAATGGTAATGGTTCTAGTGTCAATGGATCTGAGTTGAATTCTTGTTTTTGAAACATTTGTTTGTTCTTGACCAAGTCAATTTCTCTTGAACTTGTTTTCCTTATCTATAAAATAGAGGGAATGCATTAGAAGTCCCCAGTTCCAGTTCCATGAGTCTTTGGCCTTTCTATATCCTCACATAATTCTACAATTTTAAATCTTAATAAATATTGGTTGAATTTATTTCACTGAAGTGGAAATTGGAGAATCTCCATTCTTGGAAATTCTTGAATTCATAAGACCAAATAATTAAATCTAGAGGGATGCCCAAAGACCATCTAATTTTAGAAATGAGGAAACTAAGACCAAGATGGGTTAAGTGACTCAACAAGGTCACTCAGCAGAGCTGAGATTTGAATCCAGGTTCTCTTATCCTATATGGATGAGTTCTTCTACTACAGATCCTCTCTCAACTCAACTCCAGATTCTTTTACCAAATATTAAAGCTCTTCCATTCATTGATGTCATATGACCTAACGAATCTCACTTCCCTTTAATCTTCACTCTTGACCTTCTCTACATGCTAGCCAATACTCACAGAATTATAAAACTTCAAAGTTGGAAGTGACCTCTAATCTAATCTGTAATTAATCAAGCATCCCCTCTATACCATTTAATGTGCTCTCATCTAATCTTTGCTTAAAGATTTCCATCCAACAGGCAAGAACCCGGAGCCTGAAATAGTCTACTCCACTTTTAGAGAACGCTCAATGTCCTTTTCTCCTTTTCCTTTCAACTCTTTCCCTCTGTCCCTCTTGTCCCCTCTCTTTCCTTCCTTTCTCTGAAAATGTTTTATTTCTTCAAGTCTAAATTTGTCTCTTTGCAATCTCTACCCCTCACTCCTAGTTCTTGTGAGATCCATGAACCATACCTGAAGCTCTCCAATGCTCTCTTACCCTGCAATCTCTCTGATGAATATGTGATATCTCTCTGTCTCTCTCGGGTCTGTCCATCTCTGTCTCTTTGTCTCTGTCTCTACTTAATGTAGAAGTAAAGCAGCTACTCATAGGTTCAAGCCCACTTCAGATGGATTATTGAGCCAACAATTTCCCTACGCTTTATATACTGTAAATCTTCCTCTCTTTCTCAAAAGTATGTAATAATGTGACAGGATTCTGTTTTGTAAATATTCTCTAAGGGAGATCTAAAAAGAGCAATAGCCTCCCAGCAGATGTAGGGCTCCAAACCCCAAAGAGCTGGTAGGAGCCTCTTCCCACAGGCTACTCAGCGTAATCATTGGCAGAGCAAGCAGAATGTTGCTGCATCTCCAACTTAGGCCAGTTGTATGAAAATGTAACCCATAAACAACTTTATTTTTTAAAGAAAAGATTCAGAAAACAAGCATAACACGGGAGTATTTGTATCTTGATTTTGTGTTTTTGTTTACGTACGTGTGTGAGAGAGAAGACATGCAGCAGAATATTGCATATGAAAATAATATCACACAAGTGTCTTGTGTTCCAGAGAATAAAAATAGCACAAGTTCACCTCATATTCTATAGTTGCAAAACTCTTTACAGACTGTGCTCTTATAATCTTCTCAATAGCCCTGTGAAGTAGCAGGTGCAAGTATTGCCCTCCCTATTTTATAGAAGGGAAAACTGAAGTTATCAATAGTTAAATGAGTCACATGGTAGAGTCTCTCAAATCCTCTAAATCTTGGTGCCATTATCTTGATTCCAAAGGCAATTGGGAATGACCAGAATTTCCTAGATAATGTGATATTCCTTGGATCTGTGTAGACCAGAAACTAAGTTTCAGAGCTGGATTAAGGTAGTCCTTTTAAAAAATAGATTTACTGGTGTATTGTTTTTACATCACTTTTATTTCTGAATATATTTATTCATCTCTTATTACAAAGGACAATAAAGAAAGGAGAAAAAAGCATTTCAGCAAAATGAACCTTCATGCCAACTGTGTCTGATAGTCTATTCAGTGTCCCACAACCACAACTCCTAACCTCTGCAAAAAAAAAAAAAAAGGGGGGAGGTACATTAAGATTTTTTCTTTAAGCCACTAGCACTTTTCAGTAAAGCAACTCCCCTGGGTCTCTAATCTCAGTATTTCTCACACTTCTCCCACAGTGCTTTCGGTAAGAAGAGTCAAGAACAACATTATTATAGACACTTAACCTTATGCAATAATCTGAGTGTGGTTATCAAGTCAAGATTGGAAGCCTTACTGAGACTGCTAGTGGAGAGAGCACGCTTAGGAAGATCTGAATTCAGAACCAGCCGTTTCACCCTGGGCAAGTCACTTAACCTGTTTGCCTCAGTTTTGCCAACTGTAAAATGGAAATAATGATAACATTTACCCTTTTAGGGTTGTTGGGAGGATAAAATGACACTGGCCCATGCTAGATACAATAAATGCTTATTCCCTTCCCATTCCCTATTGTCTTCCCATATTCCTTTGCCCAACATAAAACTTGAAAGCATCTAAGTCCCCAAAGCTAATTTAAGTTGGCTGCCTGAAAATTGACAAGAGAGACATTGATCACTCATTATAGCTATATTGAGGCTGTACAGACATAACCACCAAGAACCTGCCTTACAGCTCGACTTACCAGACCAACACAGGGACCGCTGAGAGATTTCCATCCAGCCTAGTGTGATGTTAATGCAGTTACCAAAATTAGATACTCAGTGAGGTACTATTGAATATACTTGCTCAGTTTTATTTAATTTTAATTATCATATAGCAGGAAAGGCAGCGTTGGTTTTTTATAGTTGGAGATACAGTTCTTTGGATCCTAGAAAGTATCATTCTCCTCTTCCTAATTTGAATTCAGGCAGAATATCGAGTTTGCCAAAGTACATGACAAGTGAGAGGCTGGGGAGTAGCTGGAGTGACCTCCCCCACTCCCAGGGTGACTGCCAGCTCAGAGCTTCCTGATCTGTGACTGCCCAAACATGATCAGAAATTATTTCAAATTCAGAATGACTTGGGAGGAAAAGAGCTATTATGGCAGAAACCCAAGTTCATGGGACAGAAAAGAAATAAAATAAGCTATGACCCATGAACCACCTCCAATCCTTTGGGGAAGGAGGTGGGCTATAAATATGATGATTCTTATCCTGTATTTTCCCCAAAGGTCCTGATTTCAAGAAAAGAAAATGTACTTTGAGCAAGCTTCTATTCTGAAAAAGCAAGCTTTGTGTCTTCCATTTACTACCTGAGTGACAGCAACAATTCACTTTGCCTCTAGGTCTCAGTTTCTCACTTCGTAATATGAGGAGATAGAATCAAATTATCCTTATTTTCTAAGCCTGTGTTATAATTCTGGAACCTTATAACAATACTGGATAGTATTTACTGGAATAATAATGTCTCAAAAGTTCTATATCTACAAAGAGAAAGAGACAGAGAGACAGAGACAGAGATAGAGAGAGACAGAGATAGATAGAGACAGAGACACAGAGAGAGACAGAGACAGAGACAGAGACAGACAGAGAAAGAGAGACAGCTAGATGATGGGGCAAATAGAGGTGAATAGAAATCTGGCTTCAGACACTTAATACTTATTAGCTGTGTGACTCTAGGCAAGTCATTTAACTCCAGTTGTCTCACACAAAAAGTGTTCTACATCTATGTGATATATAGGAACTTGATTTTGAATGGGGAAGAGCCCAAGAGAGATGTCATCCCTGATAATTCTCTGATGTTGGGCAAATCATTGAATTGCTCTGAGCCTCAGTTTCCCCATCTATCCCCATCCCAGATTAATGATGGCTAACATTAAAATAGTGTTTTACAGTTTGCAAAGCACTTAACATTTATTATTTCATTTATCTTTACAACAGCCCTGTAAGCAAGCAAATCTATTATTATCATTCCTTGTTTATAGATGAGGCAACAAAAAATCATATAGGTGAAGTGACTTGCACTATCTCATCCTGGTCCTTCTGAAGTTCATCAGGTTCAGGCCATAGAAAAAGATCCATATTGGAAGAAAAAGAAAATAGGGCTCCTAAGATTTATAAATTCAACAAATAGTTATTAAGCACCTACTAAGTACAAGGATCTGCACTAGACGCTGGGGATACCAAGGCCCAAAACTAAAACTACCCAATCCCTGTATTCAAAGAGCTTATTTTCTAAGAGGAAGATACATGTGTACAAATAAATGAAAAGTACATACAAAGTAATTTCAAGAAGAAAAAAATTGCTAATGATGGGGAAGAGGTTCAAGAAAGTCCCTGAAAGTGATACCTGAAAGAAGCCTGGAGTTCTATAAGGCAGAACTGAGAAAGATGAATAGTCCAGAAATGAGGGAGCACTTGTTCAAAGATGAAGAGGAAGGAAATGATCCATATATGGGGAAGATCTCCCACGTCTATTTGAGTACGTGAAGTAAAGCAACAAGGAAAACTGGGAAGGCAGGCAGGAACCCGATTGTGAAGAGCTCTCCACGCCAGCAAGGAGATTTTGGCCTAGAGGCAACAGCATTAGAGAATCATAAATTGTGAGCTAAAAGGGATCTCAAAGACTGTCTCATCCAAGGGTTCTTAACTTTTTTGTGTCGTAGACTGACTCCCTTCCTTAATGTTCTGGTGAAGCTAATGGATACTTTCTCAGAATCACATTATTGAATATATAAAATAAAATGCACAAGGTTATGAAGGAAATGAATCATATATAAATAAATATATATATGCATTTAAGTTTAAATATTATATGTGTAACATTTTAATAGAGTAATCATATAATATTTACATATGTGTATGTAATAATTATGTCTTATAATATATGATATATATTGTAATATTTTCCATATATATTTAAAAAATAAATTCTAAGAATCCTTGATATATACCATCTTTCAAGTAACCTCTGTAGGTTATGAGACTGACAGCTGAAAACGGTCAGAGGTTACAAAGGTTACCATTTTATTGCAATATAGATGTCAAATTTTTTAAACATTACCTTCACGGACACTGGTTTGAGAATTCCTGATCTAAGGCAAGGTTCTTATTTCACAGATGATGAACAGAGGCCCAGAGAGACGTGACTTACCTGTGGCTCCATATGTACTTAAGAGGGACTGGGTTTAGACTCTAGACTCTCTGGCTCCAAATTCAACAAATTCAACCGTCTTTTCCCTGTACCCTGTTCTAGAGCATCAAAATTCTAACCATGACTAAGGCGGGAGGAAGGGGGCAGGAAAGGGACACTACAAATGGTCAAAGTAAGATGGTAACCAGAAGATAACGGGGGACTGCATCCTCCTTCGCTTGGGGAAGCCGCAGCTACCCCTGAAGGACGGCATTGTTTGCAAGATGCTGCCGATAACCTGCTAGGTTTCCTGCAGCTTAATAGCAGTCTGTAAGAAAGTGTCATTTCCCTGTCAGACTCATTATTCTCCCTTATATTATCTTTTAAAATCCTATTATAAAAAATTACGAGCTTCCTGAACCAGACACTTTGGGTCTTAGTCACTCAATTATTAAAATTGTATGATTTTTTTTTAAATTGCCGTTATGTGTGAGCTGTCTTTACCGAAGCCGCCCAGCAATTGAGTTAACCAAAATAGGATGATGATTGCAGTATGAAAACACGGGAAATTACAGCCCCATGAAAACAACAGCCAGAGTTCCCATCAGAGGCGCTGGAAAACTGGGAAATTCAATGTGACACCGACACGTTAGCCACGGTGGAGGATGCTGGCCCAGAAATCGTGGCTTCCAGTTTTTGCCAGTTTCCAACAAAGGGGACTGTTCCTCTACCCGCTTATTGCTTTACAATGAAGCAAAGGTCCGGGGGCTGTCGGTCCTAAAAGGCTCCTCGCAAGGGCCTCTGACTCTCCTTCTCTCTTTCCCTCCTTATCTTTCCCTCTCTGTCTCCTCCTCTCTGCCCCTGACCTTGTCTCTGTGTCTGTCTCTCTCCCTCTGGCTCTCCCCTTGTGTCTGTGTCTGTCTGTCTGTCTGTGTCTCTCTCTCTCTCTCTCCCTGTCTCTCTGTCTCTTCCCCTCTCTTTCCCTTTCTGTCCCCCCTCTCTGTCCCTGTGTCTGTCTCTCTGTCTCTCTCTCCCTCCCACTCTCCCTCCCTGATTTGTCCATTCTGTTTCACAGTCCTGAAAGCCACACAATCAGTCAGCAAACATTTGTTAAGTGCTTACTGTGAACTACTTAGTGTAAAACAAAGTAAGACAAAAGCACAGTCCCTTCCCTCAAGGAGATCCCATTCTAAGGGGAGAGATGACATAGGGCCCAGAAAAGCTGATCTAATGGACCATTTTGAGACCGGCTGAGGTTGGTTTGTATGAGATGTTCCCACTAGCTGAGCTTGGCAGTTCTGCTACTGATGCCCCAGAATCAGGGCCAGTCACACAAATAGTGAAAGCCAATGATGGGAGCCTTTTAGGAGGACCACCAGAGGGACCCTGCTTCCAAGTACCAGCACCACTTTCCATTCTTCCATGGCTACTTACTTAATTCTTTGTAACCTAGAAGATTCCCTACAAGCTCCCTCACAAACTCCTCTCATCCTAGTCTTCAAAAACCCCTTTTTAAAAATCAAGACTATTCAGACCCCAGCTTCTTAAACTATGGTTCTCAATCCCATATGGGGTCTCGTAACTAAATGTGGGGGTCACAAAATTATGTTATCAATAAGTTTTTGATTTGTTATCTAGTTTATATATCTACATACTTGAGGTCATGTAAAAATTTCTTAGATAAAAAGAAGTCACAAGAGGAAAAAAGTTTAAGAAGCCCTGATCTAGGGGCTGGAGGATGAATCCACAATTGAATCCAAGTTGGTTCTACTCACAGAGTATAGAATGGGCGACCCACAAGCATAGGGCTAATCTTGCCCGGGGAAGCAAGATGGCCCCAGCACATGCTAGACATCTTATAAATGCTGGCTTATTGTACAGTAGGAAACGACCAAGTTGGATAATTTTAGTTCCTCAGCTTCCTGCTCTGCAAAAGGTGGGAGCTGGGAATGGAGGTGGGATGTGAGGGCCTAATCCCTTCTGAAGTCTCTGTGGACTCCAATATTTTGGGCTCTAAGATCGTTCTGGCTCCTCACATTCTGTGTTCTTTGTTCAAACATCACTCCTAGCCCTGACATTTTATGCTCCATACAGGAGCTACTGGTTCTGCTGACTTGTTCCAAGGTCTCTTTCAACAATGACATCTTAGGCCCTTCTGATGGTGATGTTCTGTGCTCTAAGGTCTCTCCTGGCTTTGCTGTTCTATGTTCTAAGATCCTTCTCCATCTTGGATATTTTGTCATTTTAGACACACTGTTGGTATAAAGACCAGTCCCCATCATTACTAAGGGCCGTGATGTGACTTCAGAAGGCTCTCATTCATACTTGTACTAAAATAAGCCAGTCATCTGCTGGTGCTTGGAAATCAATTTTCCCCCCCCTCTCAAATATGGTGACTGTGATGACTGCTCTTCCTTGGAAATATTTGCTTCCTCAGGGCAGCTAGATGGCACAGTGCATAAAGCACTAGCCCTGGAGCACCTGAATTCAAATCCAGCCTCAGACATTTAACACTTATTGGCTGTGTAACTCCAGGAAAGTTACTTAACCCCAATTGCCTCACCAAAAAAAAAAAAAGAAAGAAAGAAAAAAAGAAAGAAAGAAAAAAAATTGCTTCCTATGGCTCCATGATGAGCCATCAGTTTGACCCCATGTAGGAAATGATCATTTGACAGTTATTACTTCTAAGCAACATAAGGTCACCATCCACCAGTACCACCATCTGTGGACAGGCAAATCCCGAGAGTGAAGTGGGCGTGTGTCCATTTGGGATGTCCCTGTCAAAATACAAGAGCTCACATTTAAATAGCAAGTGACAAGGTATTCCTCTCACTAGGGCAACGTCTATACCAGCATCAGCAGCAAAAGCCGTTGCCAGACGGGGCCACAGAATTAAACAGAAGGGTTATTGCTAACCCGTGACCACAGAGCTAATAAATAACAAAACTAGCATCCAAAACTGCCCCCAAACCTAGGTAACCTTCTTTCTGCTTCTCGGTGGGCCAAGTTGTCACTTGGGGCAGGAGAAGCGCATGAAATGTTTGGCTTCCAAATCTATAATAAATGCTGTTGACCTTTTAAACACAGGATCCCGTGTTTTAAGCAGACTTGAAAAGAGGAACGTTTCATCCTCATTTTGTTACTGTCCTTAATCATGGCCAGTCCTGTCTTAGACCTGGGGCTAATCTGAGCCAGACTGGCCCCAACTAATGATTATTAAGAGATCGAACAGAGAGAAGAAGGGTGGAGAAGAGAGCAGAGGCAGCTTCCATAACTGCCAGGGAGGCCTGGAGAGATGCATGTCATTGCTAGGCAACGGTGCACTGTTAAACAAGTTTTCACTGGCTCAATATGATGCGGGAAGCAAGACAGGCAAAGAAGAGGGGAAAAAAAGAATAAAATGACTTGGGGGTTTTGTGGATGCTTTATAAAAGGGGAATGAAAGCTTATGCTAAGCAGGTAGAAAGTTAGCTAAAACGTGTGTCTTCATGTAGCGCTTTATGGTAATGGACAGTCATTGGAGGGACAAACATGGTAAGTTGAAATCCCAACTTTGTCACTTGCAATCGTTGGGACAGGGGCAAAATCCCTTAATAGATCTTCAGAAGTAGCAGAGACATAGTGGACAAAACATAAGATTTCACATCAGTAGAAAGGCAGAAGGTCCAAATTCAAAACCTACCTCAGATGTTCATCAGTTGTAGGATTCGGGCCAGATCTCTTAACCAAATGCTGGACCTCATTTTCCTCATTTATAAAAGGACTGGACAAAATGGTTTCTGAAGTCTTTTCTGAATCTACATCCTAGAGCTCCATCATTTTGCAGTCTAAGAAACTGAGGGTAAAATAGGAGAAGTCACTTGATCATAGAAATCATTTTGTCCATCATGAACATTAGGTCTGAGATCACTGCTCTTCCTCAGAAATATTTGCTTCCTGTGGCTCTGTGTTAGGGTTTCTTGATCAGGTATTGCTTTGACACGATGGAAAGGAAGGATCATTCAGCAGGGCTTTTACCACTTGGGAAATGAGATTGCCATCCATCGGGACCCTCATGGCAATCAGCATCTGACCACAGAAGAGAATCCAGATTCAAATCTAGATTTTCTGATTCCAAATACGGGGGCACTGTCTTTTGTAGTAGGCTGGATTTTGAGGTGGACAGTGGCTCAGAGAAAATATTCTCCCTGATCCTGGGTACATCTTATTAATACAACCCTTTGCTAAATTCAATTTAATGCTTATTAGGCTCCTATCGTGTACCTGCGGCACAAACACAAATATGGTATGGTCCCCGTCCCCAAGAAGATTACATTATTCTGGGTATATTTAGTGCAGATCTTATATAATAATGCCCTGGATAGCATTCCCAGGGAGGAGATAATCAGCAGAACACTCATACCCCAACACGACAGGTACCTGATGACCTTGGGAAACCCCAGTGCTCGGCCAACCCTACACACTTTGCCTATCTCCTTCCTCTGAAATCTCTCTACAAACTTCAGAAATGGCTTGATCTCTTTTCTCTAAAGATTTTTCCCAACCCCTTTTGGTCTGTTTGCTTCCTTTAAATACTCTGGCTAGAGCAAAAACACGGATGTCATCAGCCTGCATCCTATCTCAGCTGCTCTCCATCGTGTGAGGATGGAAAGAAGCACCCAAGGCCAGCCTCCCTCACCGCCTCTTCTATAGGGGAGGGTGTTGGTCTTAGAGTCAGTATGTCCAGTGGCCCAGCTCTGCTATTCATGAGCTACAGGGCTTTGCCAAGTCTCTGGACCTCTAGCCCTCCGTTTCCTCACTGATAAAGTGAAAGGGTCAGATCCCAAGATCTCTTTGAGTTCTGAAGCTATGATCCTATGTTAATAACTTCCTTCATGAAGTCTTAATCCACTCATCAGTCAACAAGTATTTATCCAATGTGTCAGGATCGATGCCAACTGCTGGGGATATTGGAAAGCCAAAAATACAGTCCCTGGTCTAAGGAGATCACATTCTAATGGGGAAAAGTGGGACATGACAAACATAAACAATCATGACACTGGGTAAATGGGAGATAAGCCCAGAGGAAAGGCGCTAAGGAAGAGTGGGACTTCTAAGTTAGACAAACACAAATTAAATACCTGCCCAATGGTGCTGTTGTTGTTCTGAAGAATACCATGTCATCAGGAGGGGGATGCCGTGACATGCAGGTGACTTGGATTTAAGTGAGGGAGGACTGGGCAAGGTCACCTGCCTCACTTTCCCTCCAGAGCCACTTGGCTAGGTATAGATCAGAATGACTAGAGATCTCCCTGGATGCAGTGGGGCTAATTTAAGCTAAGGTCTTCAACTGAGGCTGCACGCATTCAGTGATTAAGGTTAAATAGTAATTGAGAAAAGAAGGGCCTCTTTCACTTACTGAATGCAAAACACTATTGTAGGCCTGGATCAGATTATAATTAAGTGTTTTCTTGTTTTATAAAGTGCTTTATTCTGGGGTCTTTAGTCTTCTTTTCTGTAAAATGAGGGGTTTGGGTAGATCAACTCTCAAAAGTCCCATTCATCTTTAGACCTTATCATTCTATTGTCATAAGCCACAAACATAGAGAATCATCATGATAAGGACCTTAAAAGAGGCAAAAAAAAAAATGCTCTTTAAGATCTGGGTGGGAAGGATTTGGATAAGGGAAGATGTTTGGAGGAAGAGCCATTTGAATTGGGTTCCAAATGATTAATGCCTTTCTTACACTTTAGAGCATTTGAGACTGATAAATTAAGTTTATTTCCCATCTGGCGGATTATTTGTCCAGTCAGGAAGACCAAAGTTCAAATTCTACTCCCAATTGCGTGACTTCAGGCCAGTCGCTTGAAATGGAAAGGGACCAATGAGAGCATTTACCTCCTAAGATCATTCGGAGGACTGAATGGGAGAGTTTAGGTAAATGACTGAGAACTTCAAAGGAATAGAGCCTTTCTTTTCAGACTCTGATTGCATACAGGACACATAGCAATGGAAGAATATGGAATAGGATTAAAATGATGTGGGAAGGGTTCCTACAGCTCGTTTTCTTTTCTACACCCTGTAAAACATTGTCTGGCAGTACAGCCAGGTCTCTCCTGGTTTCCCACATTTACCACTATGGTCAATTGAATAAGTTGCCAACATAGTTTAAATGGTGTCATTCCCTAACTGGGAACATGACAGAAACCTTTGGATCAACACCCATATCCGGGCTGAGTTTATAACTTGACCAGAGGATTTTAACCTACATTTTGGGGGATCTGTGAAATTGGATGGGGAAAATGTCTTTATTTTCCCCAGGTTCTTATTCAAATCTAACCTTTTTTTTCCAATTATGAATGTAAAAAAACTAAGCACAGTAGTTGGTTAATAAGGATTTATTAAATGCCTACTATGTTCTAGGTGCTCTAAGTACTGAAGATTCAAAGAAAAGCAATTTAGTTCCTACCTTCGAGAAGCTCACAATCTATATATTTTAGATATCATTTAGGTGGTGACAATTAGGACCAAGATGGCAGCTTTCCTTGGTTTTTTCTCTACTTTTTAATGGGTTGAAATTCGAATTTAGACAAGATATGAAATTATCGATTGCTCTGCTTTAGGCACAGATGTAGTACATTTAGATGTAGTACATTTCTGGCTAATTACAGTCTCCCACCACTACTATGTAATGCTTCCATACAGGTCTTGTGAACTCATCTACTTCCTCTTTCTGTCAAGGTGTTCTTTAGTCTATTCCAGGAATAGTATTGCTTTTCTGTTCCCGGCTCTGTTTATCTTTCCCCAAATTCTCTCTACCATGCTTCTCTTCTCATTCCCAGATTTTTATTTATAGAGCACTCTAAAATTTTCAAAATGTTTTGCAAGTATTATCTAATGTTATCCTTACAGCAACCTTGGGAGGTAGGGGCTATTATTAATCCACTGAGGAAACTGAGGCAAGACAGAAGCAAAGTGATTTACCTAGAGAAAAACAGTATCTGGGACTAGATTTAAACTCAGGTCTTTCTGACACTATTCTTTCTACAACCACCAATTCTAATTCCTCTTCCTTGATTTACCTGTCTTCTTCCTTTTTAATTAGGTAGATTTAATTTAATTACCTAATTAAATTAGGTAAATTTAAATAAATTTAATTCAATTTAATTTTAATTTCTTCCAAGGCCATAGTGATACTTTTGAGGCAAAATATGTCTAATTTGCATGAGGCTCCCCAGCTCACCTGGTTTACTATTCTTCCTTTGTGTATAGAGAGCCGAGGCCTTTGGCTTTATTGCTGCCTCCTTTTTTTCAGATCTTTGTTTCTGGTAAATTACTGGCCATCTCTATTGCTTTTCTTCCTCCTACACTGCAGCTACTACTGTCTGTGGCACCTAGCTTAGTAAATATATGTAGGTAGTTTATTCATTCCCCTTTCTTTTCAGTTTAAGACCCTTTTGATTAGATTCTGATTATATTTGCAAGACTCAAAGGAAACAAAGATAAGATTCAAAAGTGAATAAATTAGCAACCCATCACTTTAACCACTGGGCCACCTCATCTCCTAAGATCACACACCTGAAAACACTTTGTACATTCTAAAGTTCTATAAAAACTCAACTTATTTTTCATATAAATCTCTTTACTTCCTCCACTGATATGGTGCTTGATTCATCTGACTTACTTGTACATCATATCCTCATCCAGCCTCATTTTATTCCAACAACCCTGGGAGAGATAGGTGATAAAATTTGGTACCCTTCCCACTCACAGCCTACACCTTCTTTCAGATCCTCATCCCTTTTCTCCTTGACTACCATTACAAGAGTTTCTTAACAAGACTCTAGACTCTCTGTGATCCCTCTTCTACCCAGCTGTCAAAACAATACTCCTAGAACATGTCTAACAGTTTCAGTAACCTGCTCAAGAATTTTCAGTGGCTCATTATTGCCTCTGGAATAAAATCCAAACTGCCCGCTTTGGTTTTTGAAGATTTTCACAATTTATCTCCTGTATCTTTCCCAGTTTTCTTTCACTTCATTCCCATTTATGCATCTTCTCTTCTGGACAAAATGATCCACATGCTACATATCAAACTTAATATTCTATTTGCTGAGTGTATCTTTATACAAGCTGTCCTTCAGAATAAAGTGCTCCTGTCTCACCTCCATCTTTTGAAATCTCTGGCTTCTTTCAAAGTTCCTGTGTGTCTCATATGAGAAAATGCTTCTCAATTCTCTCCACCTCCAACTGTCAGTCTACCCCCCAAAAAATAATTGTGCATATACTGATGGGTTTATATGTTGTATCTCCTTTGGTAAAATGTTATCTTTTTATGGTTTTAAATTTGTCTTTATATCTCATTGTCTTGCACAAGCTGAATGAGTGCTACATGTACATAGCAATGGATTTCATTGGACTAGATTGGATTTTTGGTTCACTTCATGTTTTATACATCGTAGAATTTCTTCTTTACATGGTTAATCATTAAACATTTGTTAAATGTCTAATAAATGCCAGGCGCTGTGCTAAGCATTGGTATAACCACTCAACATTGCTTAGTTTTAATATGTCAGGTGAAATAGAGTAAATAGGAATGACTCTATAGGGTAAGAGGAGGCTCTGGGAAATGGAGTTGTGATCCCCATGATAACCTACTGGTAAATCATCATCCAGATCCATTAAAGATCTCAGGAAAGATGGAGAGGGTTGGGGAAGGACCAACCACCTCCTGAGCCAGTGCATTCTCCTTTGGATAAGTGGTTAAGAGCAGGGCTGGGATGGAAAGCCAGGCCTTCTAACTCCATACTCAGAAATTTTTCAGATCAATGAGAGTTGAAGGTAAGTCCAACACAGATTTTTTGAACACCTAGAGTGTGCAGAACACAATACTAGACACTGGAGGGTGATACTAGGTTTAAAGAAGAGAAGGTTCCTGCCCTTATACAACTTATAAGTTGGGGGGAAAGGGAGGTAGAGTAAAATATAGATGATTCTAATATAGGAAAATACATTTTAAAACTATGGAAAATTCTAAGGCAAAGATCACCTTTTAAAATTTAATTTATATTTATTTTATTATTAAGTTAAATATATATTTATTATATTTATATTTATTTTAAATCCTGGCCTTGAAAGGAGGATCATATCACACATGTATAAATTATATCAAATTGCACATCATCTCAGGGAGTAGGGAGATGAAGAAGAAAGGGAGGAAGAAAATTTGGAAATCAAAAAATTTTTAAATGAGTGTTTAAAATTGTCTTTATGTATAATAGCTAAAAAACAAAATATCATTTTTAAAAATGAAATGCAGAACATACATGGAAACCAGATGGGGCAAACAACATTAAAAACTCTGCAAACTGGAAAGCATTATATAAAGCAAGTTATCATCATCATTAACATTGTCATCATTATGAAGTAGGTGATGCTACTGATGAAAATAGCTAATTTATAAAGGGGAGGGGAATTATGAATTCAATTTGGGACATGCAGAATTTAAGACTTGAGGGTCCCAGATGGAACATTCACTTGGAGATGCTACACAGTTAGTTGGATGTTCAGCTCTAGAGTTCAGAAAAGAGGTCAAGTTTGGAAATACAGTCTGAAAGTCATCCACACCTTAGTGGTTGTTGAAACTCTGGCACTAAATGGAGATGGTGTATATGAAATGCTTTGTGAAATACAAATACTTTCTAAAAATACAGATCCTTCAGACTTCAAGAAATTGGGGACCTAATTAATGTAGGCATTCCTTCCACCAACTCTCACCACTTTAATAGACCGTAGAGTCATAGATCTGAGTTGGAAGGAACTATAGAGGGCATCTAATCCAACCCCCTCATTTTACAGATAAAGCAAAATGAGGCCTTGGGGAGATGATTCATCTAAGGTCACATAAATATCACAGAAGCTAGAAGGCAGCTCTGGGGTCATCTGTTCCAACTTATGACTAAAAAATAATCCCCATGATAACCTATTGCTAAATCATCATCCACGCTCCTCTGAAAGACCTCAGGAAGGATGGAGGGGGTTGGGGAAGGAGCTACCCTCTCCTGAGGCAGTGTATTCTCCTTCAGGTAGGTGGTAAAGAGCAGGGCTGGGATGGAAAGCCAGGCCTTCTAACTCCATAGCCAGAAAGCTTCCAATTGCACAACAGCAAGTGGAACAGTCTCTGTGGCTTATCTTGTGGCCAAAATAAATCCCCAAATTATGGCCTTTCCCCTAGTGATGGAGCTCTCTGAGTTCAGCCACATCTGTCACTAGATATTTGATGAGAGACCTGCTCAAATAGCCTTTGAGAACCTACATCAGGAAGAGAAATCGGAGTAGAATTTTGGCCCAAACTTGTGATTTCATTGACAGAGGGGACTTCCAGTGAGGAACCTTCCTCCACTGATGTAGATTAATAATTATTCTGTACCTTAGAGTGTTTCCATAGGCATTGAGTCACAGAAACAGTCTGAGATATTAAACTCAGTTCTTCCTACCTCCCAGGCCATCCTGGATTCCCAGTCCCCATCAGGTACCAGAGAGTAATCCTTCCCCTTCAGCCTTCCTGCCAACATCCTTTTGTCATTTCCAACTGAATGCCCAACCTCTCAAAAAGGAAAGGCAGAACCTTCACTCTGCTCCAACTCCCCAGTTCCCTACTCCATCCCTCACAATTGTGATCCAGGACCGTTCAGCCCATCCTCAATGCAAATTGATGAGCAAGGAGTCATATTACAATTCTTCCAGGTAAATAAAGAACCAGTAGACCTTACTCACTACCTTATACCTCATCCAGCCTTGCCATCTACCTTTTCCACTGAACCCTTCACATTGTCATTAGTAAGGAATCCCCTTCTGAATTCTAAGGACCATTGGGCTTTTCATCCACCCTGTATCAGAACCGAAAATGAAGTCCTTATGAGCAGGGACTTAGGTACTCATTCTTTCATTCGTTTATTCACTTTGACCACTATCTTTCATTGTGTTTCACGAGGAACCCGAAGGAGTATTTTCATGGAAGGCGAAGTTCCGAAGACTATGTCCGCCTAAAGTGTGATTAGCGGCAGCTATTTCTGAAGTTGGGACCACCTGGGATCAGATTTTTCAGGAAGTGGAGAGAATCACAGAATCCCAGTTTAGAGCCTTGGAATATTGGGTGCAGAGAGAGCCAGAAAGTCAGAAATGCAGAGACTGGTAGGAGGCAAAGGCATCTTGGGTAAACAATGAGTCAACACTCTAATAGCCTGGGCTGAGAAGTTCCAGGCTTCGGGCATGGGGGAGGGGGTGGTGCTTTTCATGTGTTGGGCATGTGGGTGGCTTTATAGGTCTCTTGCTGTCTTCTAAGAATTTTAACTCCTACTTGCCAACAATCTGCACAGACCTTTTAAAGTCTTTGGAACTCACAATGTCACTTCATTAGCTTCTTCTTCCTAACAAGCACACATTTGTGGTCTTTGTGTCTTTGCTCCCCCAAAAATGGCCAATTCACGGAGACGGTCCACGTTCCTGGCTCGGAACAGGAGGATGGATCTGAGACTTTACCGCCTAGAATTTCCCCTCTGCATTTCCCCCCTTCTCATTTTGTGGAAGCGCTTTCTGCTGGACCCACTATGGGCATCAGGAAATGATTTCCTAAGAATTCCCTAAGTTGATGGGGACATTTGAAAGAGATTTCTTTTCTTCCTCCATCCTTGCTTGTTGGAGGGTAAATGACTCATAAATTAAAGTGGTTATTTTGACCACCAGAGGGCACTCTGATAGTTCCTTGCCTTTGGGTTCTGGTATTTTGGAGCAAAATTCTGATGAGCCAAAGGCACCAGAGCCTGTAACTCTCAGCTAGGAGCCACTTCTTCATTAGCTGACTCGCTGCAAAGATAAAAATAAAAAGTAGCCTTAATTCCCGATTGCCTTTCCGGCTCCCAAACTTTTTTTGTGTCCCTCTAGAATAAAAAAATGCGCTCATCACTAATACCAAAAGGAAGGATTGGCTAAAACCTGCAAGGCTTAAAGCCTTCATCCTCACGACGCTTCCACCCAAATAGTTCCATCTCTCGCAGCCATTTGTGCTGGTGGGTTATTCGAGGGAGAACGGCGGGCAGAAGTCCGAAGAGACTTTGTTATTGCTGACTTCTGGGTGTCTTGTGATCTACTCCCGTTGGGTTTCCAAGCCGGTGTGGGGGAACTGCATTCTTGGCAAGCCCTTCTCCCGGGGCCTGACGTGGAAGGGGCGGCAAGGAAAATCAGAAAAGGCCACAAGACTGCGGTCTAGCGTGTTGACAGCCTCCGCCACAAGTTATTCCGACTTCTTTCAAAAGCCAAATAAACTGGTGACTTTGGAGCCACTCTGTACAGCTCATTAGTGGTTTAAACTAAGTGTTGTTTATTGATCTTTGGAGATTTTTCTCCTTGGGGCAAATGGATGCTCACCCACGTCCACATCTTCTCTGAAAGCACCTCCGATCGGAAGCCACCAGAAACCTGTTGATTGGCAAATTTCAGCGATTAAGTCTGAGGACGCGGGAGTCTATGGCTGCTGTTTAGCACATGTCAGTTTCAAACAGTGAGGTGGGAATATTCTATCACTCTCCCGGGCTATTTTTGCCAAGCTCACAGTTTTATTTTAAACATTTCAAAAGGATCTTTAAAACAGCCTTGCTTTGGAGCGGAACGGTGATAAAGTATCCTGTTCCGTATCTATTTTAAGGGGGAAATGTTCTGTAAAACCATATTAACCAAGTGAAATGGATCTATATGATGTATGCAGGGGCGTTTTTGATTTTTCTACGTCATCGGATCGTGGAATCTTAGACTTTGACATAGGAGGGAATTCGGGTCAATTTGTCCAACCCCTCATTTTACAAACGAAGAAACAACTAGAGACGTGTCTTGTCAAAAGCCCTTGATTTGGGGCTTTCTTTTGTATACCCAGGGCTTAGCACAGCAGCTGGTATACAGCAGGTGCTTAATAAATGATTGCTTAATGCCTCAAAAGGGAGTTAAGAGAAGACAAATTCCCTCACTGCTTTGCAGAAATGGAAGGCCTTCCCTGCATGGGATATTATATATATCTTCAAATTTCTTTTGAGTTATTGGTTGATTTTGCTGATTTTTTTTTCTTCCTATTTTTTCCTTTAAAAATATTCTTTATGATAAAGGATAGCTTTCTAGTTGGGAAAGAGAATAAGGAATAAAAGGAAATAAGAATCAAAATTTATATAAAATAGCTAAATTACTTAAAATACATATTTTGTAATATAAGAGTAATATATATGAACATATATCGTAATACATAAAATAATATATCAAACTATAATATTGCATCAAATACATAACTTAAATATCAATAAAATTTTACTTAAAATATATTTTATAATATATATTAGTATATCATATATTAACATATATTATACATGTAATATATTATGATATGTGATATATTAAAATATGTTATATGTTTTATATAAAATATGTAACTTATAAATAAATACAAATTTACTTAAAATTTATTTAATTCACTTTTACTTTGCTAAATTTACTTTACTAAAGTTTACTTAAAATAACTAAATTACTTAAAATATATTTTATATTATATTCTATATTAATATGTATTATACATGTAATATTATAATACATTAACTATAAAATCTGTAACTTATAAATAAATAAAAAATTACTTAAAATAACTAAATTACTTAAATATGTAAAAATAAAATAGCTTAATTTACTTAAAATAACAATATCAACTTATTCATTGATATATATATAATACCTCATATAATATATGTATAACCCACATAGTTATATAACTACATACATTACTGCAGATAAGTCATATATATTTCACCTATCATTGGAGGCTAAGTCAGACTGAATTAAAACACTTAGTACTGTATGATTAAGCAAGGCACTTACCCTCTGCTTCAGTTTCCTCATCTGTAAAATGGGGATAATGATAGTACCTAACTCCCAGGGTTGTGGCTAGGATGAGATGAGATTATAATTATAAAGCGCTTAACACAGTGTCTGACACATAGTAAGTGCTATATAACTGACAGCTAGAAGAAGGAGGAGGAAAAGAATAGGAGGAGGAGGAGGAAGAGGAAGAGGAGTATATAGTTACATAAATTTCATCTATTATTGAACATTGGTTCTAGAGTCAGGAAGGCCTGAATTCATATCCAGCCTCAGGTAACAAGTAGCTATGTGACCCTGAGCAAACTACTTAATCTCTGCCTCAGTTTCTCTCCTATGAAATGTAGTTAATAATAGCACCTATTTCTCAAGGTTATTCTGACGATTAAATCGGATAATATTTGTAGAACACTTTGCAAAAGTTTTTAACTTTTGTTATTTTAAGTGCTACATAAATTCTATCATCATTCTTTAGCTCAAGTATTAACCTTCCCCGCCCCCTTTTTTTAAATAAATAAGGAGCTTGAAGGGAAATCATTTCAAAGATACCCAGATAGTGAAAGGAAGAATTAGGCTGTGAATCCAGGTCTTTCACATCTTGCTCAGTGGCTTTCCCATTAAATCTCTATGTCACTCATCTACAAAGGATTCTATGGAAGGAAAATACACACACACACATACAGAGAGAGAGAGAGTGCAATTGAATGATTTATGTTCATTTTCTACTTGGAAAGTGAAGAGTTGAGGTAATTTCTCTCCCCAAATAAGGGTCCTTGTTGAATGTAAGACAACCCGGGGTTTTCAGCAAGACCTAAAGTTACCAGCTACTGTTGGGCTTTGAAGCGATTGGCTTGCCCATACTCTGCCAAGACCCAAAGCAGAGTTGGCCCACATCCCCTGATCTGCATCTGGCTTTAGTCTGCACAGAGCCAGAAGAGATTAACCCTTCGCGAGGGGGAGGGTCCATGACAATGGGACGTATTTTGTTCAAATGGGGAAGATGCTGCCAGATATGAAACAGGCAGAAACAGGTGAATAGCCCTTTGAGCCATGTGTGGAAGAAGGTAGTTTTATCATCTGTGGGCAGACTTCATGTAACTGGCCAGATGTGAGGGGACTGACCAGCGGTGTGCTGAAAGGTGACAGTGGGGATGAGCCCGATCATTTAATGAACTCAAACAGTTCATTAAGAGACCTTTCTGCCAGGTAGAAAGGCAATAGGGAGAAGAGGTATGAGGAACTAATTGCAATTCTACTATATAGACAAAACTATAGAAAGATCATAGATTAAAACTAGAAAAGACCTCACAAGTCATGAAGTCCCTGGTACAAGGACTGGAATACCCAACCAGGTGCTAGACGTGGAACTGAGGTTCTAGATCTGAAGTTGCTGTCAGAAGCCAGTGTCCCAGGAAGATATCCCAGCAAGTTCTAGACTTGGAAATTTGTGAGACTAATTCTAACAGAAAAATTGAAACTGAGCTTAATTCCTTCTCTTGCCTTTTTCCAGAGACTGAGGTAGTAGAGGGGTCCTCCTCAGGGTTTGGAGAAAAATGCATGGTTTTTTTCCTTCTTGTGCTTTTAAGCTAAATAGCTATTAAACTAATATAAGTGATTAATTGGAACTGCAAGATTTAAAAACACTTAAAAATAGGGCAACTTCATTTATTTATGGAAGTTCCTCTAAGTCTCTCAGCTTCCTGAAGAACACTGGGAAAGGGATAGAAAAGTAACATAACTGATATTCAGAAAAAGGAGACAGAACAAAACAATCCTCCATGCTACTTCTCAGCCAACTCCATTTTTCTCATTCTTTTTTTTTCAGTCTTCATTAGAATGCAAGCTTCTTGAGGGCAGAAATTGTCCTGCTTATTTATCCTAGTTATCCTACTGATTAATTAGTACAGTGTCTGGCACTGTATTCTAAAGCTAGGTATTCTAAGAACTGTTCATTGCATACGTTCATTCATATTAGAATTTATGAATATTCAGTTTAGCAAAATTTACTAAAATTTTCTTCCAAAATTTTTATGGATCATTGTTAAATCTAGGCAACCATGTCAAAAGTTTTGTCTGTAATGATGCAGTTGTTTCAATATCATTGTTGTTCAGCTTTTTCAGTCTTGTTTGACTCTTTGTGATCCCAGATGGTGTTTTCTTGGCAAAGAGAATGAACTTCAGGCTTTGCTCTTTTGATCTTAGTCACTACATAATCTCTATTGTGAGGTAAAAATAATATGTTACATTTCACAAGTCCAGCAATTGAACTTCTAATAAATATCTTTGCTATTTAAGTGATATCTATTCCAGATATATTCTGTATATAATCACACACTTGTTTATCATATAATCAGGGAATATCCATTACTCTTTTTTTCTTCTTCTAATGAGGAAATGTTGATCTTTCTACACCTGCCTTGAGGTCTTAAGCCCAATGTCATTGTGTTTTTTGGGATACTTTTATCATTTTTTGAATATCTTTATCATTACTACTACTATTACTGCAAATGTAGACTAGAAACTGGCTAACGGTTCTCAAAAAGTCAAATCGTAGAGCTTACCCTTTTTTTCCTAGCTCAAACTAGTTTGTTTACTATTTACACTGGATTTCCCTTTCCCAGGGAGCTAAGACTGTGCCTGCAGACACTTGACGTCACTGACTCTTATCCAAGCCCCAGACATTCTTCTAGGAAGACCAAAGAGCAAGCTTAGAACCTAACCCTTGGTTAGCTGGACAATAAACCAGACAGTGGTACTGAGTGCCCCCAGCAAGGGGCTCTCCATAAACATTAATGGACTATGACAATGGACATTGTGGTTCTTTCCAGTAGAGCCGTCTCACTCCTTAACCATACCACTCAACTGAGCTATTGCCCTGTGGAAGATGAGAGTTTCTGGCATAAAGGAGAGAAAAGGGCTCACTCAACTTCTATTGTTCCTTGACATTGTTTTTCCTATTTTATCTGGCAACCTGAAAGAGCTGCACTTTTATCTTGCTCTATTGGCCCTGAAGTAAAAAAAGCCCACCCTGAATCCCACTCCTTCCACCTACTCTACATCCACAGAGAACAATCCTGTCTGCTCCCTGGGCATTAACTAATTTGAGCTTGCTTTTCATCCCAGCACTAATGGGAGAGGAGGAATGTGTTTGTGTCTGCAAGTTTTCCATGTGGGTTAAGTAAAGATTGTTTGCTCAAGTTTAGGGCTTGGAGGAGAAAAGAAAAACAAAGTCAATGTCTCATCTTGCCTGAGAGAGGCAAGCAGAGAGACCCATTGTTCTGGATAGAGCTGAAAACCAGGGGCTGGGAAACCATCTGAGCATCTTGCTTGACATTTTTAGAAGAATTCTTCCCAGGATCATTACCTTTAGCTGTTTCATTATTTTCCTTCATAGTTATCAAAAATGGAAAGAATAAGGACAGACAGAGACAGAGACAGAGACAAAGAGAGAGAGAGAATATGTGAAAATCAGATCATAAATCTGGAACTGAACAAAACCCAAGAGATCAACAAATCTATCCCCCCTCATTCTACAGGCTATGCAAGGATCATGTGAGATAATATATGTAAAGAACTTTATGAAGCATAAAGTACCATTTAAATGATGGCTATTATTGTTGCTGCAAATGAGGATTCTGACTTGTCCAGGATTTCAATCCAATTTCTTGGATTCCAAATCCAAATCTTTCCATTGGACCCAATTACACACAACTAGGAAGGGTTACTAAAAAGGAAAGATAGTTTCTTCTTTGCAGAGAACTCAGAGTATTCACCACTATTAGGTTAGACTGGATAAGAAGAAGGTTATGTTAAGTAAAAAAACAACGAGTCAATTAGAATTCAGTTCCATTAGGTGGTGGCCAATTAGACAAAATGAATCAATAAAGCTTATTGAGATGAGAAAGGAAGCCAGCCCTCCCATGAGGTTCATTAACAGTGGAGGGAAGGGGAAAATGATAGGTTCTGCCACTAAGATGTCAAGATCTAGCATCAAAAGATATAGATCCTAATTCTTTTCCATCCTTCAAGATATGGTTCATGACACACTTCCTGTGTGAAGTTTTATCTGAATACTCTAATGAAAAGTGATCACTTTTTCTGAACTAACACAGCACTTTGTACATGGGTAAACATTGGGTGAGTACTAAAGCTCCCTAAGACCTAGTTACCTAAGCTGTAAGAATAAGGTGGGATAGGGAGGATTTTCTGGCACTTGAGGACCTTTATGGCTTTTGACTTATCTGTGTTCCTGGGATACTGTGATCTTATTCTACTCCCACGTTCCACACTCCTACCTATTTGTATTTCTGCCATAACTCTGTCCAGATGTTCCACCATATAGAGGAAAGACTGCTGGATTTAGATTAAAAAGACTGGACTCACTTCCTGGATCTGCTGTTTATGATCTGAGTGACCTTAGTCAGGACACTTAAATTCACTTGAATTTGACTTTTTTCCTCTTAGATGGTCCCTTCTCAGTCAATCAGTAAACATTTATAAAGTAACTATCATGTGCTAGACACTATGCTTAACATTAGGAACACAAAAAAGCCAAGAGGTAACACCTGCCCTCAGGGGGTTTATAATCTAATGGTTTCAGATCTCTTATCCTATGGCACTATAACTGCCACTCCAAAAGGGACAGCTATGTTTAATACACAAAATGATTTCATTCAATATTAGATCATTTATTATGGGAATCTTTTCCACCAATAAGGATTTTAATTCATCTAAAATTTAATTGGTAAATTCTAAAGATTTGCCCAAAGTATATGGAGATCAAGAAACTTGGAGGTATCAATGAGAGCCCTTACTACCATAGACTGAGATGACCTGAATTCAGATCCCGTCTTTGATGCTTGCTAGTTGTGATTTTGGCAACTATATGATGCAGTGGATAGAGTTCTGCACTTATAAACGAGGAGAGCTAAATTTGAATATACCCTCAGACACTAACTGTGTGAGTCTGGGCAAGTCACATCACCCCTATTTGTCTTAGTTTCCTCCACTGCAAGATGGGGGTAATAATACCTTCCTCCCAGAGTTGTGAGGGACAACTGATATAATATGTTTAAGAAACTTAGCACAGTGCCTGGCACATAGTAGGCACATAATGAAAGCTTATCTCTTTCCCTTCACCCTTAGCCAAGTAACAGACTCTCTACATCTCACGTTGCTGATTTTAAAATGAAGAAGTTGTACCAGATGGTTTTTACATCTATAGTCCCATGATTGGCCCCAAATCATAGCTAATAGCTTTCAGAAGCAAGATTTGAACTCATGTTTTAAAGCTTCTAAGCCCAACACTCTATCTACTATACTACACGGCTTGTTCATAGACCCCATAGCTCAATAAATACGCATTGAATGGAACTGATAAATATAAATAAGAATACATTGTCATTTCTAAGATTCCATACTTTACGCCAAAGGTTCAGTGTGCCATTGAGGAAGGGAAATTTACGTGGAGTCAGGACATCTGAGTTTGATTTCTGATTCAGATACTTCTGGGCAAGTCCAGCCAGAGCTTTAGTTTCCTTACCTGAAAAATGGCAATAATAAAATTTATAATACTTCTGCCACCAACTTGCAAACCTTAAAATGCAGGAAGAAAGTGAATTCTGGTATTATATGATAAAATATGAGCTGTGCTGCAAAGCCTCCAGGGGACTGTAGGGGAAATTCTTGATTATGGACATGATATTTCAGTCAGTCATACCCCCAAAAGCCACCACTTGCCTTCTGCAAGTCCTGAAGCTGATGCTCAGCCAAAATACTGGTGAGTTGAGGAAAGATGTCAGAAAAATGGCATGGTCATTCATTCAACAAGTATTTATTAATACTTCCATGTGCCAGACATTGTGCAAAATGTTAAGAATACAAAGAAAGGTGAAATTTGTCCCAAGAAGCTCACATTCTAAAGAGAAAGACAATGTGCAAATAACCATGTATATATGAGAGAGAGAGAGAGAAAGAGAGAGAGAGAGAGAACAGAGAATTATTTCAATATAATTGGCTCTCTTTGAAAACTAGAATATATTTTATTATAATATAATTTATAAATAGAAATCCATGTATATATTCAACTATTTCAACATAATTGGTTTCTTTTGTAAATAGGAAAATGTTTTTTATTATAATATTCCTCTGCAAATAGGAATAGATAGATGAATAAACTATTTCAATATAATTGGATTTTTTATAATCCTCTATTTTTTATTTTATGTAATAAAAAACTTATTGTGTGAAGGAATCCATAGGTTCATCAGGTTGTCAAAGGGTCCATGACACAGAAACTTAAGAATTCCTGCCCTTACACAGAAGAGTAATACTGGACAAAGCCAGTTTCTTATATTAAGCTTCATGGACAGAAAAAAATAAGTTCTGAACAAGCAGAGGACTTAGTGACCAAGTCAAGGAGAAGCAAAGCACAGAGCTACAATGGAGAGGGCAAACCCAGGCCTTGCCTTGTAACGGTGCCCTGAGTTAGAAAGAGGTGCCCTTCTGGTAACTTGTGATGCTTTCCCCTTTCAGGGCATCCACAACCACAGCAAGGTTTTATTGATCCAAAAGACTCTCTGGGTCCTTAGAGGAAGCTGAATTTACCAAAATAGGCTCTTTTTATTGACAGCAAGTGTCTTGCTATTTTGTGCAGGGAAGGGGCAAAATTGGGGGGAGAAATAACGGAATCTCAAAAGGCAGTATTTTGTAAATCTGCACAATTCTATAGGGCTGGGGCTGCAGTCACCAGACACAGAAGGTACATTGGGACTCTTTATGGGTTCAGGTGTGAATCCTTTGTGTTTTTCATTTTCTGCCAGGTGAAATCTAGCCTCTCCTTTATTTGTTAGCCTGAATGCTTGCAAAGGAGTTAAAGTTCTTGTTACTTTTTTTCCTATATAGGAATTATGCTTGTGTTTCCTGATTGGGGACAACAAGAGTCATACTGTGATGTGCCCAAGGGAAATTCTTAAACGGAGAAGAAAACACAAAGCAAAAAATAGATAATTTAAGAGTAGTCAGTATGTATAAATCCAGATTTGGTTTTCTGGGCCATGAGTTATATCTTTATGACAGCAAGTGATGAGACATTTTTTGCATTTTGTTTCAAAGAGTTGTCACAAAGACATGTAACATGCATAAAATAAATAAATCTATCTCTAGTGCATTGTCAGTAATTTAAATAGCCCTGGATGTGTCAGTAACTTCGTTGAAAATCCTTTCCCTATATAGTCTTTCAGCTTATGTAGAAATAAGTGATTTCTTAAAAACAACAAGCATTGTGGACAATCTTCTTACTAGTAATAGAAGATTAAAAACTGAAAGAAGCAGCTGTATGATCCTAGGCAAGTAACTTAACCCCTATTTACCTGTTTCCTAATCTGTAAAATGGGAATAATTGTATTACCTTTTGTGGATTAAATGCAATAATAATTGTAAAATGCTTAGCACAGTGTCTGGCAAATAGTAAGCACTATATAAATGATAACTATCATCATCATCATCTCATTATCTCTCATCCGGGCAAAGGTGCTTTTTACAATTTTTATTTTGAATTTATAGAATTAAAAAAGCATTTCCATAACAGCAAAATTGATTGCACACGAAACTAAAAATCTATTATGTACAACTTACTGTTCCTTTTAAATATGTAATAAAGATATCAGATTAAAAAAAAAGCTGAAGGATGAGGGCACCCCAAGGAGTGCCTAGTCTTTCAACGTGAGTCTAAATCATTCTCTAGGCTAGTAAGTAGGTCCTTTAACTTCCAGAATTTCCTGATTTCCTTCATCTTTTTCCTCTCATCTCTGTCCCATAGTTCATGAGTTTTATAATCTCCTTATAGTTCCTTCAGATGGAAAAATTCGAAATAGAGCCAAGTCTTGAGCTGGATTTGTAATCAAAGGGTGTGGATTCGAAAGATACTGGAGAGGTTTTGTTATTTCCTTCTCCAGCTCATTTTACAGATGAGGAAACTGAGGTAAACAGGATTAAGTGATTTACCCAGAGTCACATAACTCTGAGGCTATATTTGAACTCAGGTTTTCCCAAGTATCTTTGCCAAGAAAACTATGGTCCACATGAAGTCAGATACGATCGAACAACATCTAATTCTAAATTTAATGTCCTTTTCTCCATTCAAAGTTGCCTTCAAACTAATCTGTATCACACCAGTCTCTAAGTCATCTAAAACCGACACTGTTTTTAAAGGGGTTTGGGAGGAGGATCCTACTCCTGCTTAACTGCCCATAGAAAGGTGCTGCCATCTTATTTAGACTCTAACACCAAGGCAATTGTGAACCATAGACCATGGGCTTGGACACAAATTCCACTGGCTGAGTCAGGGCATAAGGAAGTCTGGAAACAACGCTGTCGGGGGCCCTGGAATCACTTTAATAGCTCTCTAAGTATCATCTTGACAGTGGAACTAAGAAGGTTGGTTTTTGTTTTGTTTATTTGTGTTTGTGTGTTGTGTGTTGTGTAAGAATACTCTGTCTTCCAGTTCTCTCTAAATCTAAATAACATGATGATCTCCCAGGTACTCTGTAAATGTGAAGGAATTCCCCAGATTTGTGGTCCATGGCTCTTGTTCCCCAAACCACACTGACTTGGATTGTTCTCAATCTGACCTTGCTTTCCAGATGCTCGCCAATCTCTCCCTTAAAAGAGACTTTAGGGAATGAGGAATTTTTCTAATTGCTTGTCATTTCCAAGGCAGTCCCGAGACCCATTGCTGAATTCCAGGATCAAATTTAGAACATCTTAGGCTATTGAGAATTTTTTTTTAATACCTCAAGAAAATAGGGAACATTTCTTCAAACCTCCTCCTGTACTACCCTTCATTGCCCTCACTTTGCTAGGAAATCCTGATCATCCTCACTCAGCCTGTGTTAATGCCTCCAATTTATTTTGAATATATTTTATATTGAAATATGTATATATTTGCATATGTAAACCTCTATATGTATGTATATGTATTTTTTTTGCATCCCTTGATTTGAATACAGTGTCTTGTCCATTCGTTGTTGTTTGGATCTGTGATTTCCTAAACAGTAAAGAACTCCCATTATAGACTTATTTTCATCAATGTAGAGCAAGCACAGATCTGTGGAGATGGTGGATGTGTGGTGAATGCATGGAGTGGTGAGAACACCTCCCTCACTCTTCCGCCAGCTCTGCTTCTGCCTGGGCAGACTTTGCCCCCATCTTATGCAGGAATTTTCCCTCAGTGCCGGGCCTCCCCATCCTGAAGCATTCTTGTTCCCCAGAAGCCACTTTTCCCCCTTGACTGGTTCTCCCCAGAACTTCTGTTTTGAGGAAGGATCCAGGGACAACTATTTTTCTCCTCACTCTGTTTCTCACTATCCAGACTTTCCCACCATAAACTTCTGTGAGGACTTTCTTCCTACCCGCTCCTTCATTTTTCATTCCTTTTTTATGAGTCATCCTTCCCAACGAGAATGTAAGCTTCTTGAGAACAGGAATTGTCCTTCCTTTCACTTTGTTTTTTTTCTGTTTTCTGCACTTAGACAAAGTCTGGCACAGTTAGTGCTTAACAAAGACTTGATCTGACTCCCACCTTTTGCTCGGACATGCAGGTACCTGGTTCCTCTTTGGATTGGTTCTCTAAGTCCTGCTTCCATACTAGCAAGTCTAGTTCCTCAACATAACCAGCCATCTTTGAATTACATGGCTTCCTGATTCCACTATCCATCACCTTGTGTTTCTCACATAGGATGGACACAAACTTGTGATTTCTTCGGTCTCTCTTTGTCAAGGCAGATCAGAACCACTGCTGCAATTTAGTCTTAGATTGCCTGGGCTCACTGAGAAATGCCCAAAGTTCTAGAGTCCAGAGGTTGGTCTCCTTAACTCTGAGGCTTGTTCTCAATCCATGTAGCTTGTCCCTTCCTATCTTACACATTGTAAACATTTAAAAACTGATTATTGAATGAATGAATCTGCAAGGACCATCAACAGACAGATTGGGTTTTTAACACAAAGGCACAAGGAGGCAGTTGCAGAGGCATTCGAAGAGCTCGTGCTTACACAGAGAGAAGCTAAAGATCAGGGGAAAGTTCAGCACAGTCAAAGTCAAGCATAAGAACTCAGGGCTTTTCTGCAGCTTCTTTAGCCAAACCCAATAGCTCACACTGAACTAAGTGTAATGCTGTATCAGGAACTTTTGTTGCCTCATCAATGAGATCAGACTCAACTCTTTGCTCTTTGGGTAAACACATCCACTGCTATTTGCATGCACTTTTCAGGTCCTTAACTGCTGCCCTGGGAAATTATATTTTTAATTTTGACAGAGGTACATTTTCCTTTTTTTCATAAAAGAAGCAGAAAAAATAAACAAATAGGTCCAATATATATATATTTTTAAAATATCTTGGTTATTTGCTTTTGGACTTAAATTCTCTGCCATCATCCTGAAGATTTTCCTTGCAGATCTTTTTGTTAGCTAAAGTGACCAACTTCCTTAATATTTCTTTGGATAATTACATTTCCTACTTACAAAGTCCAAGCAACTAAAGCCCAGACCCCGTAAAGGAAATGTCATCCTCATCCAGTCAATATCACCAGATTTCAGTGGAATTAACGGGAAGCTTCCCCATTCCCTGAGCTTTCAATGTTACATCCCAGGGGCTGCAGAGCTAATGAAATGGGTTGAGATCCTAATATCTCCTTAAGCATATTGAACGTGGGCATCCAGAAAAACTACCCTGTTGTCATGGCAACGCGTCTACTACTTCGGTCAAGAGAAAACTAGGAAAACCTAGCCGCCAACCTGAAAAGCCCCAAATAAAAGTGCTTTAAAAATAAAGTTGTAGGATGCATAAGGCTGAGGCAAACCAGGAATGGTGCTCAACAGAAAGGAAAAAAAAAAAACATCTGGAAGGCAATATGTTCCTCTAATATAATCTCCTCCAGTTTGCATAAGATTCACCCACAGCAATGCTAGTCTGAAGCCAAACAATGACATTAGAGAATGTTAGCGTTTGCAGGAAACACAGAAACCATCTCATCCAACTATTTTATTTTATAGGCAAAAGGAATTGATACACAGAGAAGTGAGTAATTTGCTTTAAGTCACACAGCTTATTAAAAATAGAGATGAACCTTAAACTCTGGGCCTCTGATATAAAGCCCAGCGGTCTTTCCATGGCTTTACATAACATTTCATGTCCATTTTTATCGAGACTTAAAGGAGTTCCAGGTGCCATACTACACTTGATTTTTTTTAAATGATAACAACTGGAGGATGCTCAGGAAAAAGAGCCCATGTAAATAGCATCTAGGGTGTTTAATGGACTAGCTTTGAGTCAGCGGCGTGACATGACAGCCAATAAAACTAGGGATAGAGAGATAGACTGATGATGAAAAATGCTATCCACTGTCTGAAAAAGAGATGATGGACTAAAAATGCCTCAAAGGAAACTCTACCAATTATTATCACAGAAAAATTTCTGTGGTACCTCTACAGCCAATTCACCCTCGAAATTCATTCTCTCCAGAGACATCTACTTTTTCAAGTAACACAAAAAAACAGAATAATTTCCTTTCCTCCCTCACTTTTAAAACTGATATCTATACAGTTCATTTAGGTTTACAAAGCACTTTACAAATATTTTTAAATTAAATTAAAATTAAATTTTAAATTAGCAAGCATGTATTTTCTCTCCTACTTCCTACCAACACCAACACCAAAAAAAAGAAAACTTTTGTAAAAATGTTTACATTAAAACAAACTAATTCCTGTATTGTACATATTTGAAATTGTGCATCTCAGTCTACATATTTAGTCGTTCATCTTTCTTCCAGGATTTGGATATCATTTTTTTCATCATCAGTCTATCTAGAATTATGATTGAGTACTGACTTGATCAGAGTTCTTAATTTCATTTTTGCAATGTTATTATAGTAAAAACTGTGGGGGCTTTTTGGTTCTGTTCACTTTATTTTACATCAGTTCATACAACTCTTCTCAGGTTTTCCTGAAATCATCCTTTTTATTTTTTTATAAAACAACAATATTTTATTTCATTCTTATGTTGTAATTTGATCAGCCATTCTCCATGTGATAGGTAAGTGCTGAGTTGGCCACACTAAAAGGAGTTGCTATAAATATTTCTTACATATAAGACCTTTATTTTCTTTGCTCTTTTTAGTAGGCCAGTGTAGTATTTCTGGGTCCAAATGTACATATTTTCTCATTTGATATTATCAAAAATCTTCTGAAATGACTGCTACTGGTGTCATATCCACATTTAACATTTGAGGAGACAGAGTTTCAGAGATTAAGTGATATGAGAAGAGTCACACAGCCAATAAGAAACATTTAAAGCCAGGTCCTCCAAGCTCCAAACCCATGAATGAATAAAGTATGAATAAAATCTATGTACTAAAAATCATTTTGCTACCTCAATTCTGCCATGACATCTGTGATGTTAATTCCCCCAAACAAGAAAATGCAATAGATATTAATAATAAAACAATAAAAATTCATTTTAAGCAAACTTGTGATTTTTATTATGAAATGAAAGGATTTTTTGGTAAGGAGCTCCTGTACCACCTCCAATTTCATCTTTTTTGCACCTTATATTCTTAAAGAGTTGCCTGATCATGGAGAGGTGAAATGATTTGCTCTTTGCCTGGTTGTGATAGAACAAAGAAGTAAACTCAAGTTTTCCTCTCTTCAAGGCTCCTTCTCATATACTGTCTCTCCAATATAAAATAATACAACAAAGTGTTGTTATTTTTAAAACTATATAGAAAAATCCCTTGATCAAATAAAGTACTTGTTTTGTTTAAAACACTAAGAAAGAATTCTTTCTTGCTACCATTTGAAAAATTAATATTAAGAGCTACCTATTTTATTATAACAGAAAAACCATAGAAACTTTTATAAAAGATCAAGATTAAAGCAAGGAGGCCCACTTTTATCCTAATTATTTAATACAGTAATGGAAATGCTTCCTATAGCATAAGAGTAAGATCCAGCAAAGGATATAAAATTAATTGTTGCAACAAGAAGAGATATGATGGTTTTCTTAGAAAACCTTAAAGATTCAACAAAAAATAAAGATAATAGTTTTAACAAAGTAAAAACAAATAAAACAAATGCATTAAAGTCATCAGTTTTTTATATTACAAATAAACAAAGATAGAGATAGTAGTTTGAAATAAAAATACCACTTAAAATAGCAATGACATGCATTCAATATTTTGGAATTAATCCATTTAGGTTTGCACAAAACTTAAATAACAATAAAAATGATGCTTCCAAGTAATGGAGTAATGGAAAAAGTGATGGATTTGTAGCAAAGACTTGGATTCAAATCTTCAACGTCATGTCCTTCCTGTGTGATTTCAGGCAAGGTATTTAGAATCTTAGTTTTTTCAACTTTAAAATGATGGTGTTAAACCAAATAGCTTTGCGGTACCCTTCTATCAAGTTTTAGTCTAAATCTCACCTGCAAGGGCCCTTCTTAATTTTCTCCCACCACTGAAAATGTTAGTACTTATCTCTCTAAGATGTCAATTCAATCTATTCTGTGTATATCTTGTATATATCTAGATACATAATTCTTGCCTCATTAGAATATGAACTCCTTAAGGAAAGAAATTGCTTTTTACCAATTTTTTTTGCTTATGTCACCAGTACTTAGCAGAGTTACCAACACATAGTAGGTCCTTAATAGATGCTTTTGATTTATTAATAAGGTTCCACAAGTAAAAATATTGACTTAGATTAGTTAATTTTAACTTATTAATCATTTATTATATTTACATAATATATATAAATGAAATTAATTAATACAATAAGAAGAAAATCTATCAATTATGGAAAATCTTTTTATTACTCCTCTCATAAAAGTTTAATATCCAAAATTCTTAGGAATTAAAAGAAATCTATAAGATTAAAAGAGTAAGTCCTTCTCTTGTCCTCATGTCCTTGCTAAAAGAATCTCACATCTGGAATCTAGTGTTTCTCATCTTTATACCCTAAAATTTTCTACTTCATTGCTTTCTTTAAAGAATACTTCAGATGTGATTTTCTGTATGATCCCCTTTCCTGCCACACCACCTGCCCCACATTAATAGTTTCTTCCTTTTAAAAACTAATTTATACTTCTTTGTATATACATTTGATTACGCATTTGTGGATAAGCTACATACCTCCAGTAGAATGTAAACTCCTTAGGGGTAAGGACCACCTTCCTTTTGCATTTATGAGCCTAGGACCAAGGACAGTACACATAGTAGGTGCCTATTATTCTTGGGACCAATTAGACTGATTCAATTAGAGAGTGAAAAAAGTCTCCAAATAGTTGTGCCTCTAACTTTTCTACCAGCCCTGCCTGTGCATATTTCCCTGGCAACCCCAAGAATCTCTCTCAACTAGGAAACACACTGAATACTGCCCTGGATATTTTATGTCATTCTTACATGTTTGCAATCAGTTTCAATTTATTCCTGGAAAAGGTTGGGTCTGTGGTTCTGTTTAAATTCATGCATTTCAGGTCCCATAGCTGCTTTATCTCAGTGGAGGAGCCAGGAATATTTTCATTTATAGGGTACTGCATTACCCTTAGTATATCAAAGTCACTCCCACTGTCAACCCACTGACAGCCTCTCCTTGGTTGGAGACCTTGATTGGAAGGAGAAAGAAATGACAACACAATAACTAGTTACTGAAAATTCCCCCCTCACTGAAAGAGTATTTAGTGGGGTTTAAAACCTGAAATTAGGTGCAAATCCTTTCCTCTTCCCCCCAACACACACACACAAACACACACACACACATCTGCAGTCTCAATCACTCTAATCGAGTAATTAGCCTTATTCCATAAGCTATGCTATTGAACTGATGGAGAGTTACATGTGGCGAACATATGTGGACTAAATAGCTTTGTACCAGGCCAGATTCTTGTGAATGCATGCATCAACTGGTAGAACTTAAAGGGACCTTAGATATTATTGAATCCAAACTTCTTTTTTTTTTTTAAATAAATGAACTGGTTAGTTGATAAGAGCCCAAATGTAAAGCTCCACAATCAGTGAGTCACAATCTACCCAGTAGAGAATTATAATAATAATTTATCTCGTGCAATGATAAAAAATCTGAAAATACACTCTACATAGGACTGAAAGCTGGAGGAGACTCAAAAGGTCATATGTTTCTACCTCTTAGTTTATAGATGAATAAAATGAGGCAAAAAATGACTTGTTCAAGGTTACACAAGTGAGTGAATGGCAGGGATAGATTCAAACACAAATTTCTGTATCAAAGTCCAGTGCTTTCATTTGCTTTTCATGATCCCCTGTGGGGTAGGGACTAGGAGTACTTTTTATTTTACCCATTTTAAAGAAAAATAAATTGAAGTTCTAAGAAAGTTATGAGTTTTTCCATGGTCTTTAAGTGTGAAAATCAGAAGCAGGATGTTCACATCCAAGGATTTCCTAAATCTAGTACTCTTCTTGACTCTAATGTAATGTCTTGTCTGGTAGAAGTCCAAGCTGGCTGCCACCATGGTATCATTTTATCTCTGGTTTTCTAGTGGAAAATAAAATGTGCATAGCAATTGGACCCATTCCTCTCATAAAGTTCAGGCATCGCCCTTTCAGCTATTTTCACACCATAACACTATTAGCACCTTGAGGATCATCTGGTTACAAGTGAAGCTCTAAAGTCCAGAAAGATCCAGTTCCATGATTGTAAGAGAAGAAATTATGGGAGGAAGAAAAAGGGGTCAAGTGGGATGGTCTTGTGTAAGGATTTCCTTTATGATGCCATTAATAAAGGGCCAATCCAAGTTAATATTATATGTTGGGCACAGTGAGATAATGGAGATACCAAGATATAAATGAGGGAGTCCCTGTCTTCTATCAGGGCAAAGAGCATATTCTTGATTTAAGTATTTATATGTGTAATTGTGTATCATGATGGGGTCTCCCCCTCTCCAGGGGATTTCTCTCCCTATCTTCTTATTCTCAGCAATTCTCATCCATGTCTCCCCACCAATTTTCCATAGAGAATTCCCTCAAAATGTCATTCCCATAGTTCTTTTAACCTCCTGGAGAAACTAATGCCCTCCTGATGCTGTCAGAGCTGGTTCAAATGAGATCCTATTTGTAAAAATGCTCGCAATAGGACCTGGCCCATAGTGGGTACTTAATACTGGTTCTCTTCTCCTTGGTTCTCCCTGTGATTACTGTGAGGAAACTAGTACTTTGTTCCATGGATGCCCTAGAAGGGGGTTGGAGAAGTAATTCCTCCCTTTGATCACTACCATCCTCATCCTTTCCCTTGTGGTCCTCTGCTGATCAAATGACGCAATCACTCCTCCGTTCCATTACCATGATGTCCCTTGCAAAGGGGCATCCCCAGCAAAGGGCATCAGTCATATTGACTGGGAGAGGGACTGTCTCTTCTCCCAGCACAACTTCATCCACTGAATATATATATGTATACACACACACACATATGTGTATACAAATAAATGTATATATGCATATAGATATATATGAATATATGAAGATGGATATACATATATCCATATGCATATCTACATTATTTATTTTTAACATTTTTCTTAATTTTGAGGTCCAAATTCTCCCTCTCCCTCCTGCCTCTTCCTCCCCATTTAGGAAGTGAAGAAATATATCAATTATACCAACTTCCTGCTGTCAAAGGAATCGATCCAGGAGTTCAAGTTTCTGAGCTATGGCTCTGCCATCTCACGTCATTCTCAGTATTTTACATGGCAGCCCTCTTTTCTGGATCTGGGTGTTCAGGATGATGGCTTTTCTGGCGTCACTACTTGCACATACAAATCACCTCCACCAATGTGCTGCTGCAGTGACTTTTTGCGTCCCTTACATGAATGAAAGAATACTCAACTAGTGAATAAATTAAGAGCCCCTCCATAGGGCGAAACTGCTGCGACCCAGTCTCCCAGTGAGACAACATGGGCAGGATTAGATATTCCACGGGGTTTGGGTTTTCTGTTGATTATCTTTCCCAGATCCAAGCACCAATTTAAGCCTGAAAGGTGGTTAGTTTTTTTACTCCTGATAAAAAGTACCAGTACTCTCAGCTGGGGACCTCACTGAGCTGGCAAGAGGGCTGTTTGTTTGTGTTTAATAAAAGACACCATGGAATGCTCAGCTTTTCTTCTCCCTCACTTTTCTTCCAAATGTTGTATTTGGAAGCTATCCGAACTCACCGAGCTTTCAGCATAGAACGAAAACAAACAAACAAACAGATACACACTTAGATGCAAGGCTCTGTTCCTGGCCCGGGAGATCAGGTTTCTGTGATCCTGTGGATGGGACAGCTGGCAGTAGCTCAGGTCGGGATTCAGAAATGCACCCGGTGAAATGGGCTGCTTTGGGAGGCAGTTCTGCCTCGAGGGGGATCCTCAGATACTGGATGACCACTTATTGGCAAAGACGCAGAGGATCCATATTCAGGTATCAGAACAGACGGCCTCTGAAGTTCCTTCCAAGCCTGAGCTTCCGTGAGTTTGTGATTCTCCAGAGACCCATTTGTCTCCCTCAGTCTGGATAACTTCCGAGCACCTTAGAGATGATGGAAGGTGAAGACACTCACATTGAAATGGCTCTGACACTTAGCAGATATATACAATATGGTATTGTATACATGCATAATATTCATAATATTAATATAATATTATATATACATATATATATATATGTATGTGTGTGTATATATATATATATATATATATGGCAAGACTGAAGTTCAAATAAGAAATGAGGGTCCAGGATTCAGTGGATGGCCTCGACATCTGACCAAGCTCTCAGCACTTCACAGAGTTTCCTTCAGCTGCAAATTGCTCTCATCTGCCCATCCTGCCAAGGAAGGCTTTGCACACTTGGGGTAGACATCTCCCACCTTAACCACTGCTTTGAAGCCCAACAATTAGTCACCACTTGGTCCAGCCTATCTGATGATATGTGTGGCTACTGTACATGGAGCCCCAGAGGAGAGCTGAGAATCAGGTGGACCCCAAAGGTGGATGAACAGCCCTCATACCAGAAGTCCTCACCAAACTAGTGCTCATTAAATCTCCCAAACAGGAGAATCATTGATTCTCCTACCCCATCCTGGAGTCATCCAGCCTCTGTCCAAAGACCCAGGTTGAATCTAGTCCTTTTTTAGAGAAGGAATTTTTTTGTGCCTTTTTCTCATCACACAATCTCAATTCTCCTTAATGCTAACTCTTGATCCTCTTGATGCTAACTTGTTCCAGTATATCCAACTAATTGCCATCTTGTGGATTCTACCTCCATAATATCCCTCAGATCCTCCTCCTACTTCACCAATATAATCCAGGTTCTCATTACCTCTTGCCTAGACACATAGGTGCTTCTCCACTTGAAGTACTTCTCTGGACTGACTTACCTCCTCTAAGTCTTTTCATGATCTTAAGACCCTTCACCATTTTGATTGTTATTTTGAGGATGCTTGTTGTTGAGTTTGCTCAGAAACTTTCAATTCATATCATGTGAATGGATATTCCAAATAGGATGCAATTAGGCTTTGCCACAAATCCCTCCCTCTGGGTTTCTTGGGGACACCATTCTCTTTCTAGTCACCTAATTTATCTACCTTGGAATCATCCTTGGTGTGTCTTATCCCATCCATCAAATTCATTCAGTTTCCACGTTTTAGTGCTTCTACCCACAGAACTGCCTGGTTGAAGCCCTATTACCTCTCACCAGAATCAAAATTCATCCTTTACGCTACTGTCAAATTGCTATCCCTAAAATATAGTGAATATATCATTTAAGTCTTCTTTGGTTTCCTATGAATAAAATACAGAACACTCAGGATGGAATCCACAGCACAACTTCCACCTGCCTTTTTAATCTGATTATCTAAGGAAGGCAATATGGTGGGGTGAAAATGTGTCTGGAATCCAAAACTCAACTACAATTTACTACCTGTGTTTGGACAATTCTCTTAAATTATCTGGGTGTCAGTTTTCTTATTTGCAAATAGGAGAGATGGACTTAATGATTTATCCAGTGCCTCCCAGCACTAGATATAAGCCGTACTATAATATTCCCATGTAGACAGTGTCTACAAGTCAACTCATTTTGCTAGATCTTCTCTACGCACTATATTTTCTCTCTCATCCTTGTCTTTGCACAAGCGATCCTACATGTTCATCTCCTCATCTCCACCTCCAGCTTACCTAGTTTCTTCCAAAATACAGCTCAGATGCTACCAACATAAGACTTTCCCTTTTCCCCAACCCCCAGTTGTAAGTGCTCACGTCTCCTGAAACTGCTTTATGTTGGTTTGTGTCTGCTTCACATATGTTTATCTGTAAGTGGGCCATATTCCCCTCCTTCAAACTCCTAAGGGGAAAGAGATATTTCCTTTTTATCTTTATGTCTAAATCATCTTTAACAAAACCCAGCACCTAGTTGATACAATAAATACATGTTTCATTTGAATTGAGTTGGTTGAAGTCTACTCCGTATTCTTGCAAAGTAAAATGATTTTTTCAGGCCCCTAAAGTGGCTGTGATATCTGTGCTTAGGCAAAACCCACTATACTCGTCATCCTAACGCCAAGTGGAGGTAGAAGCATTCATTGCAAGTGGGATTTGAAATTTTAACTCATACAAGCAAATACATGAAATCAGCTGCCAAAGGAGAGAGCTCCCAGAGACAGTGGTGTGTTTTCTGCGACTGGATCATTATAATTATGTCATTACTTAACTTCATTCAATCCCATATTCTTTCACAGTCGTGGTTGGCAGCAATTATAATGATAATGTGGTATGTGCTGAAATATTCAGCCCTGCTCCAACACTGGGATGTTCGTAATTTGCTTGAGACCAGTGTTTTACAATTCAAACTGCATCATGGGCTAGTATCCCTTGTAAATCTTCTACTACAAATCATTCCACTCTCACAGCTTCTATGTTAATGATAAAATAATCTGGAAGTATTTGATGAGAGGGAGCACTGACCTTCAAATAAGATGGTCCTGAGTTCATATCCCGACTCTGACACTTAAAAATTGATAGCTGTGTAACTCTGGGGAAGTCACATAAAAAGAAACAAAAGAAAAAAAGATGGAAAATAGAAAGAAAAGAAAGATGCAGGGATGCAGAATGAGAAAAAAATAAAGGAATGAATGATGGGGGAAAGGAAAGAAACTGCCAAGGGTGGAAGAAATAATCTCAAAAAAAGAAAAAAGGGTCTATATTGAAATTATAATGAATAGGGACAGCTAGATAGCACACATGGAAGAGAGAACTGGCCTTGAAGTAAGGAGCTACTGAGTTCCAATCCAGACTTTGACATTTAGCACTTTTTTAGCTAGCTAGAAAAGCAGAAGGGGTGAAAGGAAGAAAAAAGGAAGAAATGTAGAAAAAGAAAAATGAGGGAGTAAAAATAAAAAGGAAGATAGAAAAGAAGAAAGGGATAGACAAACACAGGAAAAGAAAAAGAAAAGAGGGAGAGATGAAAAAAGCGAGAAAGGGAAGAATGGAGGAAGAAAAAAGAAGAGGGAAGAATGAATAGAGAAAGAAAGATGAAAGGATAATAGAGAGTAAAAAGTGGAAGGAAGATATAGATGGATGAGAAGGAAAACAGAGAGAGGAAATGATAGAGAAAGAAAGATATAGAGATAAAGAAGAAAGAAGTAATGAAGGAAAAAGGGTGATCTAGAACACAAAGACAGGAAAAAAAAGGGTGACCTAAAACACTAACACCAGAAACCCATGGGCCTAGAACACAGGACAGAGGGTGACCTAGAATGCTCAATCAGGGAATGAAGTGTGACCTAGAAAGTGAAGACAAAAACTAAGAATGACCTAGAACCCTAAGACAGAGAACTCAATGGCCTAGAACACAGGACAAAAAGTGATATAGATGTAAAGATGGAGGGAAAGCCACTGATCTAGACAGACAGAGGAAATTGGTGCTCTAGAATGCCAAGACAGGGAAAACAAGTGGTCTAGAATGTGAAGACAGGGAATGTGGGCGATCTAGAACACAAAGACAGGAAAAACTGGCCATCTAGAATGCCAAGCTTGGGAACAGGGATGATCTAGAAAGCCAAGATAGGGGAAATGGGTGATCTAGACTGTCACATGTGTGTGTGTGGGGGGGGTGATCTAGACAATATTAGCCACATCTGGGAAAGCCTAGATTAAGCTGCATCTCATCTTTATTCAAGTTTGCCAGAAGTAATACTCCAGAATCAGAATGGGAGCTACAAAAAAAAAAAAGACCTTATCTGCATGATCCCAGAATCTTTTGGGACCCTTGATCCAGGAATTACTTTTAAGTTTTAGTGAGAAAGAAACCAAGTAATAAAAGTTTGGCAGACAGAAAACTCTTTCCACGTGATAACAATTCAGGGACTGGTGGCTGGGAAAAGTGATTAGACAAAATTAGACATGAAAAAAATGCTAAGGTCCGGATTTCTTTGGTGATTAGTGGGGAGTCCCATAGAGACTCTATGGCCATAGAGAGAGAAGACTCAGTCCATCCTACTACCTACATGCATTTGAGGGCCTATCTATACAAACCAGGCTGAGGGTCTGTGAAAGGAGACTAAATCTTTTCATTTCTTTCTTGTGCTTTCAGGCAATGCAGATTACAAGACACTCACCGAGAGCAGTGTCTCAAGCTTGTGTGAGCAGTACCAAGCATTCCTGCAAACACTACATCATAGAAACAATTTCTATCCCTTGTGACTGAAATAGTGAAAACTAACATTTATTTAGTACCCCAAAGTTTGCAAAGCACTTTGCCCACATTATTGCCTCTGAGCTCTACAATAAGCCTTTGTAATATGTGCTGTAGATTTTACTTGCCATAATTTTACCTGCCTATAATTTACAGATGAGGAAACTGAGGCTCTTAGCAACTATGTGCCTTGTTCATGGTCACATAGCTGACAACTGTCTGAAATAGTATTTAAATTAGATTTTTTCTGACTCCAAGAACAGTACTATAGCTATTGTGCTTCCAGGAGATATTTAAATGAATTGAATGATTGCCACTAAAAGCTAGTGTTCATTTCTTGAATACCAGAAAGCTACCCCTTTAAGGAGTCATATAATCAGTCAGCAGCACCCATCGACACAATATTGACAGAAAAACTGGGTGAAGAAACTGCCTTTGTGTGCCTATCTACATGGACTTGTGTCCTCTCAAGCTGCGTACAAACTTGATCTGCTTTCTGATCCTGGTTCCTTATGATTTATTTTCCCTCTTTGCCCAATACTCACCTGCTATTTGAACCTTAAATAAATATCTGGCATCCTCCTTCAGCACTGACCTTGGAATAAATCTTGGGTTTGGAGCAATGATGAAGACTGTTGGCCATCTCTTGACAGAGAGGTGATGGGCTCAGGAGCAGAATGAGACATATTTTTGTCCATGGTCAACCTGGGAATTGATTACAAATTTGTTACAAGGGCTTGGTTTTTTTAATGGTAGGAATGGATAGAAGAATAAAATTTTTCCTTATTAAATTGAAAAAAGTTAAGTTGAAAAACTAATTCCTCAATTTCTGGCATCCCTTTCTCATAGTCAGTTTTTAGAATAAGGGGTTGTACTTGGAAGGGAGTTTAGAGACTTGGTCAAGGCCATCCAGCCCATCAAGTGGTCTGTGCTGGCACTGGAATCCAGATCCTACACTCCAATTCCAGCACTCTTTTTATTATACTTATTATTATACCCAAACTGACTTAAAAACTACTTCCATGAAGATTGAAGTGCCATTTTATTTCCAGACCGGCTATTGCCAGTAATAAGACATAATAATTGGGATCAGAACTGGAGAGAAAAGGGAGGGTCAAAATGTGAGCAACTATTTCCCAAGTCTATTTTATTATTAATTCATTGACTCCCAATTTGAAATTGATTCTCGTCTGAGTTATCAGTTGATAATAGGATGGCCCAAATACCTCAAGGAAAGCAGATGAGATCTCAACAGAAGGAAAAAGTTATTCACATTCACGTAAATAATTAATACATCTTGCTCAATACTTTTTGGCTTTTATTGATAGTGTGGGTGAGGAGAGGGGAGGGGAGAGGACCACACAGAATCTCACTGTGCTGCAACTTTAGAAAGCTTCACTATCGCCAGTCTTTCAGAGGTCCATAGTCACTGGAGCTGTGATCTCAATGAGATGGCCATAGTCCCAGCCCACCCACGTACTATCATCCTGTATGATTCTTGTCCATAAATCCTCCATGGGGATCTATTTAATCTACTGACAGTCTTGCTTGAAATCTCTGGACTTTGTGTGGATCCCCAGAAACTATGAGGGTGGATCGCTGTTTACCCCTCACTTTTGGCCAGGGCATGTGAGCTCCTTTAGGGCAGGGACCTTTCATTGTCATCATTTCATCCAAGAGCCTTCTTTAGCATCAAGCACAGTGCCTGGGATATAGAGACAGAGATGGGATCCATGTTTTTATTGGTTGAGGGAATTCCCAGGTGAGAAAGTTCTCTCTACAAAAGCAGGTCAGCACCTTTCCTAAAATGTATATTTTCAAAGGGTTGCCCAAGTCACCAAGAGATCAAGGAATTTGTCCAGAATCACATAGTCATTATCACAGGCAGGACTTGAACCCAGATCTTGCTGGTTCTAAGGCTAACTCTCTATCCACTATAGTATGCTACCTTTCTTCCTGAGAAGTTGTAGGCACTTAGTAGAGATAATACTTCATTTCTAGTCTTACATGTCCCCAAGGATACCATAGCCAGGGAAGCAAAAGATGCTTCTACGTCCAAACCATGACTCTGAAATGTCAATACTGATCAAGTCCTCCTTCCCTTAGGAGCACACACATGTACAGGGGTAGAATTAGGGAGGTAGAGTACATGATAGCAGTAATGTACGTCTTCAAAATTATGGCAACAGAAGCAGCATGTTTAGCTAAATATATTTAAAATGCTTTGCAAACCTTCAAGTACTAGATAAATGTCAGCTATTATTATTGTTAATGTAGAAATTCTGCCATCCAGAATTTTCAGATTTTTAAAAAAATAATAACCATTGCCATTGCTCTTGTTTAATTTAAGGCTAAGGCATGGATGGTTAAGAAGCTGCTAAAAATAAACTACTTCATATTGATGCCTTTGGTTTTGTTGACTCATAAAATGTCAGGGTTCGGGGGGAAATAACTAAGTGAAGCTTTAGCTGTGATTGCCCCCTCAATTATTGATGCCCAGGTCTTTGCCTTCAAACCAAGCAGCTCCGATGAACTACAGCGGGAATAGAAGTCAACCGATAAACTGGAAAATGGCCACATTCCATCTTTATTCTTTCCAAAAGACTCTTAAACTGGCATTTAAAATTAAAAAATTTTAGAGTCAAGGTATTTGTTCATTTCCTGGCATTGCTTCTCATGGGAACGTAAGCAGACAAGAGTGGATGAACATGATTTCCCAGACCTGTCATCAGAATGTTGTAGAGGAAGCAACAGTGGAGGTGTGTGGGAGGAGATGACGGAGAACATTTAAATAGCAACTCTAACATCAGAGCCGGAGAATAGCATTACTGCAAGAGACGGTCCCCATCTTCCACTAAAGCCTTACATGTAGCGGCTGGGAGTGACCCGGGGCTTTGCAAAGATGGTGCACGAGCTGTGGATGGCCTGACCAAACTGGGAAGGCTTTTTGTGTAGCTCAGCAACAGTTTGTCTGAGTCCAAAGACCAGTCTAATAGGAAGGGTTGGTGAAAATTTGATATTTATTTATTTTTTGTCCATGGCAACTCATGAAAGCTCTGTGTTAAGGTATAGAAAAAGGGTGTGATCTGCGTTGTTGAACTGATGACCCACAGTGAAGAACCACATACATCTCCTGGATCTTGGATCCCATGTATCTCTCTCTCTTCCTTTCTTTCTCTTTCTCTCTCTCTCTCTCTCTTTCTCTCTCTCTCTCTCTCTCTCTCTCACTCTCTCTCTCTCTCTCTCTCTCTCTCTCTCTCTCTCTCTCTCTCTCTCTCTCTCTCTCTCTCTCTCTCAGTCAATAAGAATTTTTAAAGCTCCTGTTACATGTTAAGTACTGCACTGAGTGCTAGGAAACAGAGGCAAAAAACCCCTTTTCTCAACATTCTAACAGGGGAGCCAACATGAAAACAATTATGTACAAACAAGATACATGCAAGCTAAATTGATGATAATCAATAAAGAGGAGTGACTAGTATTAAGAGAGATTAAGAAATTCTTCTCTTAAAAGATGGAATTTTGCCTGAAACTTGAAGGAACCCAGGAAAATCTGGAGGCATAAATGAGGAAGAAAACTGTTCTAGGAATGGGGGACAGCAAAGGAAAAATGCCCAGCATCTAGAGATAAGAATTGTTGTTTGTCCTTCGTTCTCGAACAGGACCATGACATCAGGGAGGGCATGTTGTAACATGCAAGTGAATTGGATTTAAGTAGAGGAGTCTGGGCAAGGTCACCTGCCTCAGTTTCCCTTCAGAACCATCTGGGTCCAGGGCCAAAATATAGATCAAGATCAGATAGGAGATGGCCCTCAGAGATACTCATGGTGAGGAAATGCACTCTGATATTTAAAGACTGGAAAGGTAAAAGGGGCTTTGAATGCCAAACAGAAGATTTTGCATTTGGTCCTGGAAGTGACAAGGAGCCAGCAGGGAGGTGATATAGTCAGATCTGTTCTTTAAGAAGATTAATTTGACAACTGAGTGGAAGACAGACTAGAGAAGAGACTTGTGGGAGGTAGACCTGCCAGCAGGTTATTGCAGTAGTTGTTGTGAAATGATAATGGCCTGGTGCAAAGATTGGTAGCCCCAATAATAATAATAATAATGTGAGGTGATTTCACCTACTATGGGTTAAATGACATTCTCTACAAAGATGAGTCCTAAATTTATGTTTCTAGTGAGGATTACTTACTTAGGAGGAAGGAGAAGTTTAGGACTTTAATTTTAGACATACTGAATTAAAGATATCTATGGGACATCCAGTTTGTGCCATCCAATAGGCAGCTAGAGATAAAAGTCTGAAGGTCAGGAGAAAGATTAGGACTAAATAATTATATCTAAAGATCATCAGCATAGAAATGATCATTGAAAACTTGGGAACTGATGAGAGCACCAAGTGAAAAAATATAAAAGGAGAAAAGAATAGGGTTCTGGAAAGAATCCTGGGAGGCATCCGCCTTTAGTAGGTATAACTGGTTCGGATAGTTGGAGAAGAATCAGGATTCATCCATGTACTTCATCCTGTATGATTCTTGTCCATAAATCCTCCATGGGGATCTACTTAGCCTACTGACAGTCTTCCTTGAAATCTCTGGATTTTGTGTGGATCCCCAAAAAGTATGAAGGAGGTTATAAAGGACAAGAAGAATCAGGATCAAAGGCTGCAGAAAGTTCAAGAAGGATAAGGATTTAGAAAAGACCATTAGATTTGGCAATTAAGAGATCATTGTTAACCTTGATAAGAGCAGGTTCAATTGGATGGTGAGGTCAGAAATCAGAGTGGAATGAGTTAAAAAGAGTGAGAAGAAGGGAAGTATATACTCTTATTGCAGACCTTCTTCTCAAGGAAATGAGCCACAAAAGGCAGGAGAGATATAGGATGATACCTACTAAGGATGGAAGGATCAAAGTGAAGGATGTTTTTAAAACAGAGGATAAATAACATGGATGTGTCTAGACAATAGGAAAGGAGATTGAAGATAAATGAAAGAGTGGGGATGATAAAGGGAGCAATTGAATGTAGAAGAAGAGATGGAGTATGTAAAAAGGTTTGCCTTAGTAATCAGGACCTCCATTTCACTAGACAGCTGGTGATGATTAGAGCTCAGAGAAGATGATGGCCCAAACCTGAAGTTAGGAAGTTCCAGAGTTCAAATGTGGCCTCAGACACTTACTCAGACCCCAAGGCAAGTCACCTAATCCTGTTTGCCTTGGTTTTCTCATAGGTAAAATGAGTTGGAAAAGGAAATGGCAAGCCTAACCCTAACCCTAAATTCTATTATCCTTGCCAAAAACACCCCAAATGGAGTCATGAAATGACTGAACAACAACAGAGCTCAGGAGACGGATTAGGACTAGATTTTGGACTCATCGTTGTAGAGAAGGTCATTGAACCCATAGCAGGTGAAATCACCAAGATGGTAGACAAAGAAAAGGACAGGGGCCGAGACAGAGTCTTGGGGTGGGATATGGATGATGAGACAAGAAAAGCCTGAAGAAGAGCCCTCCCAAGGGGGTAGAAAGAGATTTGAGAAAGAGCAGAGTAATACAAACTTAGAAAGGAGTCAGCAGAGAGGTTAAGAAGGTTAATAATTAAGAAAAGGCTAATTACCCTCCGACCCTTAAACATTCATCCGAATGTTTGGATTCTTCTGTATTTGCTCATCCATGATTGCAGAACCACTCTTCTGTATGGTTAACAATAAGCATGTATTTGACTGAAAAAAGAAAAAAAAAGGAGAAGAACTATCTCAGAAGAGAGGGAGACCGCAAAAGTCATTTTGTCAAACCTTCACCCAACACTTAAACTCAAGAAATACTTACTTATTGCATAAGATACCAATATTTCCAATAACTTGTCATCTCCATTTGCACGTTTTTGGTGAGGATAAACTCTTTTTCCCCATTCATTTTTTTTGATAACTGCTTATCTAGGCGTTTTCCTTATAATGAGCAGAAATCTGCTCCCGAGATACAAGACACATGTATGGAACCCCATGAAATGATGACTCTCTTGTTTCCCAAAGACCAGCTCAGGCTGTAGAAGTTGAAAAGACGAAATTGATTTCTAAGAGTTACAAGCAGGGACATGACATAACCTTTCCAAATGGCATCAAGATGGTGGTGAATCATGAATTGTTCATGAAAGACGATGGGACAAAGGGAATAATTCAGCATTCACAGAGACAGGTCTCCTACTTGTGATGGCTTTATTTTTTCCCTGTGTCTTTCCTATAACTTATAGATTTTTTAGGCTTTCGTACAGGAAGCTGCAAAATTAAAGGAACTCTACAGCGTACTTCTCCCTCATGTCCTGATTCAGTGGTATATGGTCTTGAGGTACAAAAGCTGACGGAGGCCTGAGGCTAGATGGCAGGGATCGCAAGCTGTGTGTGGGAAGAGGAACGGATGGAAGCATTGGAGTAAAATTTGGGTTGAGTGTTCAAGAAGGGGACAATCATAATTTTTTTTTTCCTAATTGGTCAAGAGTGGGTCTGGATCTTAGCAACGATCAGAACAGATAGAAGAGCTGAAAGCAGATCCCC